>NC_137792.1:985009-1005009 GCF_963383645.1 Muscardinus avellanarius
AAATAAATAAGTAAATAAATAAATAAGTAAATAAATAAATAAAAATATAAAATAGGTCCGGGAGAGGTAGAAGGGCTTCCGGGAACCCCAGTACCACCAAAAATAAATAAATAAGCAAATAAATAAATAAGTAAATAAATAAATAAATAAAAATATAAAATAGGTCCGGGAGAGGTAGAAGGGCTTCCGGAAACCCCAGTACCACCAAAAATAAATAAATAAGTAAATAAATAAATAAAAATATAAAATAGGTCCGGGAGAGGTAGAAGGGCTTCCGGGAACCCCAGTACCACACACACACAAAAAAAGAAAAAAATTCTTTCCACAAAGTCGAAATGCGAGGCACTGTGGACAATCATGGTTTACTAGAAGAAAGGGTGCTGTCCGTGTTCTTAGCCCATATTTATTTAATTCAACAAATTTCCGAAACCGGTAACATTAGCCTCATCTGGGCGCTTGCTAGAAATACAGATTCTTGGTCCCCGCCCCATGCCTACTGAAGCAGAAGGGATTTCAGGAGGCAGGGAGAGATGAATATTCTATCAGACCCTCAGCGCTCAGATATTGATGCTAAAGTCTAAGGGCTGATGGTCAATATACCATCTAGTAATTTGCAGTAATTTTCCTTAACCTATCTCATGTGCATTTCTCTAATTATTATTTGAAAATAGAATTTAAGTTAGGTATGGTGGCACACACCTGTAATCCCAATTCTTAGGAAGATGAGACAGGAAGATCACAGGTTTGAGGACAGCCTCAACAACCTAGCGAGACGCTGTTTCAAAAATAAAAATAAAATAGGGCTGGGGGTGTAACTCAAAGGTAAAATGGCCCTGGGTTCCATCCCCAATACTAATATATTAATATATATTAGGTTACAAGTGTGCGCCACCATGCCTGACTTAGTATATATATACTAATGGCATATATACATATACTATATATATAGTATATATATATATAGTATATATGTTAATTACATTATTACTAATATATAATGTATTAGTAATATATATTTTATTTAATATAGTAATGTATTAGTATATATTAGTATATATTAATAATATATTACTGATATAGTAATATATTAGTATATATTAATAGTATATATATTAATAGTATATATTACTAATATATATTACTAATACAGTAATACATTAGTGTATATATATATATATATATATATATATATATATATATAGTGTGTGTGTGTGTGTGTGTGTGTGTGTGTGTGTGTGTGTGTGGTGGTGGTACTGGGATTCCTGGAAACCCTTCTACCTCCGGGCTACACTCCCAGACCTATTTTTTCCTTTTTTATTGGGAAACAGGGTCTTTTAAGCCAGCACAGCTGGCTTTGAACCTATGTGATCCTCCTGTTTCTGCCTCCCAAGAGCGGGGATTACAAGCGTGTGCCACCATGCCTGACTTTGTGTGTGTGTGTATATGGTATATATATATATATTAGTATATATTAATGGTATATATAAATAGTATATATTAATAATATATTACTGATATAGTAATATGTTAGTATATATATTAATAGTATATATTAATATATTACTGATATAGTAACATGTTAGTATATATTAATAGTATATATTAATAATATATTACTGATATAGTAATATGTTAGTATATATTAATAGTATATATTAATAATATATTACTGATATAGTAATATGTTAGTATATATATTAATAGTATATATTACTAATATATATTACTAATACAGTAATACATTAGTATATATATATATTTTGTGTGTGTGTGTGTGTGGTGGTATTGGGATTCCTGGAAACCCTTCTACCTCCGGGCTACACTCCCAGACCTATTTTTATCCTTTTTTATTGGGATAGGGT
The DNA here is from genome assembly GCF_963383645.1 of Muscardinus avellanarius. Classification (NCBI taxonomy): domain Eukaryota; kingdom Metazoa; phylum Chordata; class Mammalia; order Rodentia; family Gliridae; genus Muscardinus; species Muscardinus avellanarius. The sequence goes on from NC_137792.1 coordinate 986,872, forward strand.
CTCTTAAGCCAGAGCAGCTGGTTTTGAACCTTCGTGATCCTCCTGTTTCTGCCTCCCAAGAGCGGGGATTACAAGCGTGCGCCGCCATGCCCGACTTAGTGTGTGTATATATATAAATATATTAATGGAATATATATTTATGGTATATATTAATGGTATATATATTAATGGTATATATGTTAATGGTATATATATTAATGGTATATATATTAATGGTATATATATTAATGGTATATATATTAATGGTATATATATTAATAGTATATATTAATTATATATTACTAATATAGTAATATATTAGTATATAATATGTATGATATATTAATAATTTATAATTATATGTATATTAGCATATAGATAATATTCTAATACAAACAAACCCAATCATTCCGTTATTTGGGACTGTTTGGTTTTTCTGCTTTTTCCCTCAGTAGAAATAGCACTCAACAAATACTCTTGACAATACTATGTTCGCCCAGATCTCTGCAGAGCTCCTTTGGTTAATCTTAGGAATTCTAGTTACCAGCTTATAGAGTTGGGATGTTTTTATCCCGGCAGATGCCGAGTTTTCTGGATTCGAGTTATTTCTGTGCGTCCAAAGGCGATCCTTTCACAGAACTCAAATGAGCGAGGAGATAATGGCTCGTTGCCTGTTTTTATGGTGTTGCAGCTAGTATAGTATGACCAGTTGTGGGTTAATATTTATTTTTTCTCCCCAGACTGGGAGAAAATAGAGATGGGGTTGGATTCTATAGATTTTCTCGTGTGAAGCGATGCCCTTCTCTTTGTGAGACTGTGATCAGCCCGGGTAATTTCTCAATTATATATATATATATATATATATATATATATATATATATATATATTATTTTATTTTATTTTTTCCTCTGCAATTGAGGGGTAAAAATTCCCTGTCTGCCTGAGCGGGGATGTTCTGAACTTTCAGATGCTGGTGAGTACAAGACGCCATATGACTTTTGAGCGCGGGGCAACAAACAGGTGTTTTTCTAATTCTGTTCAGGGCTTTGAAGAGCTCCTCCCAGAGGACTTCCCCCATGGAAATATTCACATTTTCTTTCAGTAGTGGCTTTGCTAAGCCTGACCTACGATGATATATTTACTCTGAATTCATGAGGGTCTGGCAAAAAAAAATAAAAATAAAAATAAAAAAAACAACAAAAACCAAAAACAACATTACTATTCTCATACATATAACTTGGTGCCTGTGCCGGGCATGGTGGCGCACACTTGCCATCCTGGCACTTGAGAGGCTGAGACAGGAGGATCGCGGTTCGAGGCCAGCCTCGGCTACTTAGCGAGGCCCTCTGCCACTCAGTGAGACCCTGTTTCAAAATAAAGAATAAAAAATAGGGCTGGGGTGGAGCTCAGAGGTAGAATGACCCTGGGTTCCATCCCCACACCCGCAAAAATAAATAAATTAATTAATTAATAAAATAGGGCTGAGGGGTATAGCTTGGAGATGTAGCGATAAGCCTGGGTTCCCTCCCCAGTTCTGCAAAATAAAACAAAAATCAAAGAAACAAACAAGTAAAAAAAAAACCAGTGTGGAATTTTTCCGGGAAGAGCTGCTGCTGCTGCTGCAGAGGTCTAGGCTGATTTGTAATCGCTGCAGCCCCAGAAAGACGCATTTGTTATGCGCGGAGCAGAGTCCTGTCATCCCAGATGCAGCCCCGGGCTGGCCTGGGCCCCGAAATCAATTCCCTCTTGGGGAAACCAAACTGGAAAACCAATTCTAAAGGGAGCGGGGCACCATTGGGATAAAATATAATAGATAACGTGTCTCTAAGAGTGTGCAGCCGGCTGCTAATGACCTGCTATTTTTAGGAACATTTTAATTTAATTTATTTTATTTATTTTTATTTTTGCAATATTACGGATGGCACCCAGGGGCATTCAACCTCCGAGCTACACTCCCAGTCCTATTTTATATTTTATTTGGAAACAGGGTCTCACTAAGTTGCCGAGAGCCTCACTAAGTAGCTGAGGCTGGCCTCGAACCTGCGTGATCCTCCTGTCTCAGCCTCCCAAGCGCGGGGATTACAAGTGTACGCGGCCATGCCTGGTGCATCTTTGAGAAAGGAGAGTTTTGGGCATCCGGGAAGCCCCAGCTGCCAACAAGGGGGTTTGTGCAGAAGGCTCCTGTCTCTGGGAGGCCTAGAGTGGTTTTCTCCATGCCAGCTCTGACAGGCCCTTTATTTTTGACTTGGTCATTTATTCTGTGTCTTGCGCGTGAATGTTGGAAATCTCGGCAATTTTGTGCATGCCACCGGAGAAAGATGGAATGCATAGAGAAAGAGAGAGGAATGTCTGTGGGGAAGAAACGCTGGGCTGTGCTCAGGGTCTGTAGGACTTTCAGGGGGGGGGAGGGGAGAGGAGAGAGGAGAGAGGAGAGAGAGGGGAGAGAGAGGGGAGAGAGAGGGGAGAGGAGAGAGGAGAGGGGAGAGAGGAGAGGGGAGAGGAGAGAGGGGAGAGAGGGGAGAGGGGAGAGCAAGAGGAGGGAGGAGAGAGAGGAGGAGAGGAGAGGAGAGGAGAGGAGAGGAGAGGAGAGAGGAGGAGGGAGGGGAGAGGAGAGAGGAGGAGAGAGAGAGGGAGGAGAGAGGGGAGAGGAGACAGAGGAGAGAGGAGACAGAGGAGAGAGGAGAGAGGGGAGAGAGGGGAGAGGGGAGGTGAGAGGGGGGAGAGAGAGGAGGAGAGAGGAGAGAGGAGGGAGGAGAGAGACAGAGGAGAGAGACAGAGGAGAGAGGAGAGAGGAGAGAGGGAGAGGGAGGGAGAGAGAGAGGAGAGAGGAGAGAGGAGAGAGGAGAGAGACAGGCAGACAGACAGACAGGCAGACCTGGGTTAGGGGCTCAGGGAGCCAGGATGGTGGACATGGGGTTGGCCTCCAATTCATACTCCATTTCCTTCCTTCCTTCCTTCCTTCCTTCCTTCCTTCCTTCCTTCCTCCTTCTCTCTTTTTTGGTGGCACCGGGAGATTTTATTTCTTCTTTGGAAATAGGGCTACTCGGCCAGTGGTGAGAATCTCATCCACCCAGAGCGCTGAGGGCCTCACTTCATTCCTGAACCTGGGAGCTGGTCATCCGGGCATTCGGGAGGCTGAGACCGGAGGATCGCGGTTCGCGGCCGGCCTCAGCTACTTAGCGAGGCCCTCTGCAACTCGGTGAGACCCGGTTTCAAAATAAAGAATAAAAAATAGGGCTGGGGGTGTGGCTCGGAGGTAGAGTGCCCCCGGGTTCCATCCCCAGACCAAAAATAAATAAATAAATAAATAAATAAATAAATACCCTCACCAGGTAGCAATCTGGGTAAAAAAAGTAAGCTGGGTGATGTATGTGTATCTTTTTCTTTCTTGCTTGCTTTTTTTAAAAAATATATTTTTGTGATAGTGGGGATGGAACCTGGGGTCACTCTACCTCTGAGCTACAGCCCCAGCCCTATTTTTTTTAATTTTTAATTGATTAATTAATTAATTAATTAATTTGGTGGTACTGGGGTTCCTGGAAGCCCTTCTAGATCTGGAGCCAGCACTCGCTTAAAACCTCGATTCTCTCCACAATAAAATTTACATGACGGCCATGAATAACTAAATTTAATTCCACCTCTTAGAAATGTATGGAGCAGTGCCCATTTCTGTCTTCTCTTCCATTAACTTGGACAGATCGGCGAGTAATTCATTATTTCTGGTTTGATTGGATTCGGTCGGTGATAACGCTAAAAGGGCTTTCGGTCCTGGAATCATTATCATCTACTTTGAGGACGGATGCCATCTCTATAACTCCCGACTCAAATGAGCGCGGCCGAAGATTTTGCGCGCCTGGGGTGGCGGCACACGCCCATCATCCTGGTACTTGGGAGGCTGAGACGGGAGGACTGCAGGTTCAAGGCCAGCCTCGGCTACTTGGCGAGGCCCTCTGCAACTCAGTGAGACCCTGTTTCAAAATAAAGAATAAAAAATAGGGCTGGGGGTGCGGCTCAGAGGTCGAATGCCCCTGGGTTCCATCCCCAGAACCAAAAATAAATAAATAAATAAATAAATAAATAAATAAATAAATAGTAAATAAATAAATAAAATAGTGCTGGGGGTTCAGTTCACAGGTCTCTGAGATGAATCCACAAGACCTCCCCATGGATACACAAAGACCCTGCATGACCTGTGGTTTTGTTTTGTTTTGGCTCTAAGAGTCATTTATTTAGTAAATCCTTTACACATGGGAAAGAAAATTCATTAGCTAATGTCCTTACTTTCCAGGGATACATTTTCAATAAATTTTCTTTTTTTTTTTTTTTTTTTTGGCAGTACTTGGGATGGAACTCAGGGGCATTCTACCTTTGAGATACATACCCGGCCCTATTTCACTCTTTCCTTTTTCTTTTTTTGTGGTACTGGGGATGGCACCCAGGGGCATTCCACCTCCGAGCTGCACCCCCAGCCCTATTTTTTATTCTTTATTTTGAAACCGGGTCCCGCTGAGTTGCAGAGGGCCTCGCTAAGTAGCTGAGGCCGGCCTCAAACCGCCATCCACCTGTCTCAGCCTCCCGAATGCTGGGATGACAAGCGTGTGTCACCACGCCCGGCCATCTATTTCTTTAGAAACCTATATTTTGTTATTGCCGGGCGAGATGCTAGAGGAGATAGATGATAGATAAGATAGGTAGATAGAAGAGATAAATGATAAATAGATGAGATATATAGATGATAAAGGAGATATGTAGATGATATATAGATGATAGATAGAGGAGATAGATGATGAATAGGTAGTTAGATAAAGTAGGTAGAGTAGATAGATGATAAATAGATATATAAATGATAGAGAAGATATACAGATATAGATATAGAGATAGATGATAGATAGATAGATAAGAGAGATAGATAGATGAGATAGATGATAGAGGTGATAGAAAGGTAGATAGATAGATGAGATATATAGATGACAGAGGAGATAGATAGATGATAGATGATATAGATAGCTAGATAGATAAAAGAGATAGATGATAGAGAAGATAGATGATAAATAGGTAGTTAGATAAAGTAGGTAGAGGAAATAGATGATTGATAGATTGATAGAGAAGAGAGATAGATGATAGATTGATAGATGAGAAAGATGATAGAGGAGATAGATGATAGATGATAGATAGATAGATAGATAGATAGACAGACAGACAGATCACTAAGCCAAACACGAAGGAAGGGCTACATGAGTAACCTGTGCAAGTCGGCCTCTACCATCTTGTATCCCATTAAGATGTATGACCACAAGGCATCAATAAAAAAAAAAAAGAAAAAAGGATGACAGATAGAAAAATAGATGTTGGATAAGTGTAGACAAGGGGGGGTGGAGAGAAGGAAAGAGAGATGAAAGTTCAGAGAGAGAGAGAGTGCGCGTTGATCTGAAACAAACAAAAAATGCCCATCTCTCAACCATTTCTTGAGAACATGCGCCTCCTCTGAGTTTTCAGGACGAAAGACAGTTCTAATAAATGGATGAGATGTGGCCAGAAAGAAGAAGAAGAAGAAAAAAAAATAATGAAACATTTATCCAGATTGCTGAAAATGTTCTCTTGCCGTCCCCGTTGAGTTCGGAGCAGATGGCTTCATCTCTGGTGCCTCTGACGGAAACATTTTGAACTCGGCTGGCTTAGGGAAATGATTTCCAACCCAAGCGAGGAATTAATGAAGGAAAAGGGGAAAAAATAAATTGTCAAATCAAAAAGATGTATGTTTTATTTTTTTTTAAGGAGGTAATCAATTAACCGACTGTTGTTAGAGTAACCTTAAAGGTTATTTTTACTGAACACATCGGTAACTGTGATCACCCAAGGGCACTGAATTGGTTCAGATTGGGGATGGTGTCAAATGATAAAAGGAGATCATGGGCCATATGGAATTGAAAACTGGAATGAATTTCATCTGTCTTTGGCTTCAGAATGAGGACTGAAAGCATCAGATCTTAATCATAATGGTAATTGGTTCTAAAATAAATCCCGATGTTTCCTGCCATCTGCTCCGGGTATTTGTACAGAATCCTCTCCTATCCTGTAACAGGGTCAGTCAGCTGGACCTATAGAGCAGTATCGGCACATGAGTCCTCAGTCTAGGATACAAAAGATACGATGGAGCCGGGCATGTGGTGTACGGACACCTGTCATCCCATGACCTGGGAGGAGGCTGAGATAGGAGGATCTCAGGTGGAAGGCCACTGAGTTCAATTTGCAATTGTCCCGGTCTTTTCTTGGATCTGTTTCATTCTGAAAGAAGCCAGCTGCCATCTTGTTAGGGCATTCAAGTAGCCCAGGGCAGGTGGTGGTTTGGAAAGGATTTCTCCCCGTAGACGGGGAAAAAATGGAGATGTCAAGATAACAGCTGTGTCGGCGGACCATCCCAAGAGGCAGCTCCTGCAACAACAGTCAAGCCTGAAAATGACACCAGCCCCAGCTACGTCTTGATTTTTACCGGCGGGAGACATCTCAAGCCAGAAATGCCAAACTCAGCCCCTCCAAGATTACTGTGTCGTGGAGACTGAGAAAACGAACCGGTCTAATATTAAGCCATTACTGTTTTAAATTGCTCCATAAAGACATCACTGGGAGATTAAGAATAAAATAATAATAAAAAAGCAGGGTTATTTTCAATTTGAAAAGCAAGATTAAAAGAAAATCATGATAGACAGGCGTGGTGACACATGCTTGTCATCCCCGCACTTGGGAGGTGGAGACGGGAGGATGGCGCAGGTTTGAAGCCAGCTTAGGAGACCCTGTTTCCAAATAAAAAAGTATAAAAAATAGGTCTGGGAGTGTAGCCCGGAGGTAGAAGGGCTTTCAGGAACCCCAGTACCACCAAAAAAAAAAAAGAAAAAAATACATTATATATATATATATACACACACATACATATATATTGTAATGTAATATATATATTGTAATGTATATACATATTGTAATGTAAAATATATATAAAATGTAATGTATATATATTGCAATGTATATATTGTAATGTAAAAAATACTATATATATATATATGTATATATATTCATGACTATAGCTAAGAACTTTTCTATAAAATTTTCACAGTTGTATGACCTGTACAACAATGAAATGGATATTAATAATATTGATCAAACTTTTGAGATAACAGCAGGTGAAGTTAACTCATTTGCCATAACCCCATTTTTCCAGTTATGATAGACAATTTTTTCTATACTGGGGATTTAACCCAAGGGCTTTCTAACTCTGAGTAGGAAGGGCTTTCTACTTTTATACACATAGATCTTTAAAAAAAAATTTTTTTTTTGGAAATAGGGTCTCAATAAGTTACTGTACACTGACCTAAAACCTGCAATCCTCCTGCCTCAGCCTTTCAAGTACTGGGACTGTAGGTGTGCATTCTTGTACTTATATCTATGATAGACAATTTACTATAATGCAGAAACTTTCCAAATGGAATAGAAAAAATTCTTGTATCCCTTTTTTATTTATTTTATTTATTATTATTATTTTTTTTTTTTTTGGTGGTACTAGGGATGGAACCCTTCTACCTCCGGGCCACACTCCCAGACCTATTTTTATATTTTTTATTTGGAAACAGGGTCTCTTAAGCCAGCGCGGCTGGCTTCCAACCTGCGCCATCCTCCTGTCTCCGCCTCCCAAGCGCGAGGATGACAAGCGTGCCCACCACGCCCGACAAATTCTTTTATTTCTTATCATTCTAATGTACCTGTGTTGATATTAGAAAGATAAAACGCATTTATGTTTAGACTAGCTAATTCTAAGAATCATAATGAGGATACACACACAGTAAAACTGAGAATAAAGGTATTCAAAGGGAAAATGAAGACTCACAGATATAAACATATATTTTAAAACATTTGTCATCCAAACAGTTTGGTTCTGGATTATAGCACAGGACAAGAATGTTTACAGGATGATTGTTGAAAGCGATAGTAATTTGAAAATAACTTAAATGCCCGCGAATGGAAGAGTGATTAAGTAAATTATGGTAACTACTATTCCATAAAGTCCCAATAGCACTGGAAAGAATCAATCATCTCAGTATGATTCTGAAAAAATCTCCCAGTGATGTCTTTATGTGGCCAAATTAAGATGCGAAGCAGATAAACTATGATATGTGGTGAACTACTGTTTCCATCAACATGCTCACCGCTGTCCTCCCAAACAACCGACTGTGCAATTTAGAGGCAGGAAAATTTATCCTGCTCACAGTTTGGGAGATTTCGGTCCACATGAGGCTGGGTCTGCAGAGTTCAGGTCAGGGTTACTGTTTCCATCAACAAGCTCACTGCTGTCCTCCAAAACAACCGACTGTGAAATTTAGAGGCAGGAAAATTTATCCTGCTCACAGTTTGGGAGATTTCGGTCCACATGAGGCTGGGTCTGCAGAGCTCAGGTAGGTCAGGGTGGCAGGAAGCAGAGACAGAGGGAGCGAGGCAGGGCTCTGTTCTCTAATCATGGAGGCCGGAAGCAAGAGAGAGAGAGCAGGGGGAGGAAGGAATTTATATAGCCCCAAGGCCACGCCCCCAGCAACCATTCCTTAGCAACCAAGCCCCGCCTCCAATATGGCCACCACACTCCTAGCAACCGCTTCTTAGCAACCAAGCCCCACCTCCAGTATGGCCGCCACACTCCTAGCAACCGCTTCTTAGCAACCAAGCTCCGCCTCCAACATGGCTGCCTGGTTCCCATGGGGTCTAGGAGACCATCCTGAACCCAAAACAATACAAACTGCTGAACGCCAACCTTGTTTCTAAGAGAACCATTCTTAATCTCCCAGTGATGTGGCACCACTTCTTAAACACTTGATTCTATTTTTCTTGAAGGATTCAGAGGCAAGTCGATTTATAAGAAGACAGTTTGTTGTGAGAGAGACGTGAGACGTCAAAATATTTTAGGAAGAAATCAAAATACTCTTGACAACTGGACTTGGTGGTGCACAGATGTAATCCCGGTACTTGGGAGGCTGAGACAGGAGGCTTGTGGGTTAGAGACCAGACTCAACAACTTAGTTAGACCCTGTCTCAAAAATAAAATAAAATAAGGCTTAGGGTATAGACAAGAGATTGAAGGCCCGTGGCTTCAATTCCCAGTCGCCCCCCAAAGGGAAATACTCTTGGCTCAATTTGAAAAATTAATACTTGCAAGTTTTAAAGTTAAGTCTAGTTATTTAGAACGTGGTTTGATGAGCTTTTTCCAAAGGTTTTATTTCTATGTAGCTAATATAATACTAAACTAAAAGATAAGCAGGGTATTTGACTATCAAAGTAGCTCTGGGATAAGCAAGGCGAGACCTAATTATTATTATTTTTTAAGTTCAGGAGGAAAGAGAAATAGAAGTTGAATACCCTTGGGTAGGAAGCAAGATCTTATCACCCTTCTAAATTTCAAAGAACTGGGCTTTAAAACTCTGATCCACAAATCACTTTAAGGCCATCCTGCTAATACAAATTTAGTAATCAATGCAGTATTAAAAAAAACTTTCTTTCTTCTAATTAGTTTATTGAGGAAGATGAAATAAATACGTACGGAAGCAGGGCTGTAAAGAGTTTTTCTTGGTGGAAGTCTCCAAAATCCCAATAGAGGGGGGATTAGTTAATTAAGAATTTCCCTCACTGGTTAATTAGGATCCAATAAGAAAAATGTATTTGATATTAAATCATACATTCAAACACAGGCTTGGTAAACGAAGCAGCCAGGTAAGGAATGATATTTTCTTACTTTGGATTCTTGTTTTGTTTTTTTTTCCGTCTAGACTTTGAAACGGTCCGCTCCCAGACACCGCCAAAATATTAAATAATGAATATCAAATTCTAATATCCGTCCTTCCCCAGTGGTGCCAAACTGTCACACGTCTGTATTTACCGCTTTTTTTTTTTTTTTTTTACCAAATAGGAGGAAAGCTCTCAGTCTCATTAAAATGAAAAGCAAGAAAAGAAATGTCAGCCACCACCCACTCCTCTATGTGTTCTTTCAGACACCAATTAGAATGTGGGGGGAAAAAGCGATTGCTGGTTAGAGATCAGACTCCTAAGGGTAATTCGCTATTGGTATGCATAAAGTTTTTTTTTATTACACTCTCTAACTGCAATAAAATATTAAATATATATATATGTACATCTGTGCTGAGCATGTAGAATTTTTTCTTAAGTTATCCTTTAAATAACAGGAGTTAGCATGGCAGTTATATCGTGTTGGGTTTCCTAAGTGGTCTAGAGATGGGTCAAAATAAATGGGAGGGTCTGCACAAATTATATAGGAATGCTACACATTTTTATATAGGGTCGTGGGCATCGGGAGGGTCTGTGCATTCATGGGAGGACAGGGTCAAGAAACCATGGTAGTGTATCTTTTCACTTTTTTTATGGAACCCAGGGGCATTCTGCCTCTGAGCTACACCCCCAGAAGTATATTTTTATTCTTTATTTTCAAACCGGGTCTCGCTGAGTTGCAGAGGGCCTCACTAAGTAGCTGAGGCTGGCCTCGAACCACGATCCTCCCGTCTCAGCCTCCCAAGTACTGAGATTACATGTCTGGGCCACCTGGCTGGGCTTATTATTTTTTTTTTAAATAGGTTCTCACTAAGTTGCTGAGGCTGGCCTCGAACCACGATCCTCCCGTCTCAGCCTCCCAAGCCTTGGGATTCCCAGCACGTAGGCTCCTATTAGCTACATAGAAATAAAACCTTTGGGAAGAGCTCATGAAGCCGGCGTGCACTCTACAGAAATCTTTCTTTTTGTAACAGGACTCCCTGTCCCTCCCACTCAAAGCTGATTTTCCGCCGTGAGCTGAAGGATGCTCAGACAGCCTCCTGTTAATTTCCGCGGACCCCGGACCTGATCTCAGCCTCGGGGTGTTGATAAGGCCTCCCAGGATGAGGGAGCGGGAGCATCCCTCCAGCCTGGGGGGCGTGATGGATGCTCAGAGGCCCAGCTCCTGGTCAATTACTCGGGCTTCTAAGAAAGAGCCAGGGGGCCACTGTTGCTAAAAACCCATACTGGCCTAAAATTTGCAAAAAGTGCACTCTCGATTTTGCCGCTTGCATATCAATGGCCTCCTCCTCCTCCTCCCTGTGGGCAGAGAGAGAGGGAGAAGGCTATGGCCATCCCTTGCCAGGGAAGGACTGGATGGATGTGGACAGGGTGCGCCCACAGGGCCCCCCAGGAAATCTCTGCTCTTTGAGGCAGCCTCGTTTGATGAGGACTCAGGAGGGTATGCACACGCGGCCCGCTTTAATTTAAGACAGCCCCGCAGTTACTTAAAAAGGACCAAAAAAAAGAGACAGAAAAAAAGGCTATAACAAATCTCTCTATCACAATAAACCTCACTGTGATGTGAAATTACGATATTACAAAATTACAATATTTTAAAACGACAGAGGAAAAATGTCCTTTAAAAAAAATACACACACACACACACACACAAAAAAAAAAAAAAAAAAAAAAACAAGCCGGGCGTGGTGGCGCACGCTTGTCATCACAGCATTCGGGAGGCTGAGACGGGAGGATCGCGGTTCGAGGCCGGCCTCGGCTACTTAGCGAGGCCCTCTGCAACTCAGTGAGACCCTGTTTCAAAATAAAGAATAAAAATAGGGCTGGGGGTGTTGCTCGGAGGTCGAATGCCCGCGGGTTCCATCCCCAGACCCGAAAAAAAGGAGGAGAGGTTCTCTCATGGACACACAAAATTAAATGACCAGTCGAAATTCTCTTCCTCCTCCTCCTCCTTCCCCTCTTACCTTATTGTCTTCTTGTTCCTTCTCTTTCTTCATTTTTTTTATACTGAGGTTGAACCCTGGTGCATTCAACCTCCAAGAGCCACCTCCCAGACATTTTAGTTAATTTATTTTATTATTTATTTATTTATTTTATTATTTAATTAATTAATTAATTATTTTTGGTGGTACTGGGGTTCCTGGAAACCCTTCTACCTCTGGGCTGCACTCTCAGACCTATTTTTTATATCTTTTTTTTTGGAAACAGGGTCTCTTACGTCAGAGCGGCTGGCCTCAAACCTGCGCCATCCTCCTGTCTCCGCCTCCCAAGCACGGGGATGACAAGCGCGCGCCATCACGCCTGGCTATTTTTTTTTTTTTTAAATTTTCAAAATACAGTCTCACTAATTTGTAGAGGCTGGCCTTGAACCAGCAATCTTCCTGGCTTACAAGCAGGTGCCACCATGCCTGGAGGTGTGATCAACAGGCCCTTCCTGGGCTCCCAGGATCTAACCCGAAACTGTTTCGCCTGGGTTTACAACTTATATTATGCAGTATATTTTGTGACTGTTATGACATTGCCCCGCTTTGCGAACAGACAGATGGATTGTCGGTGGGCCTGGGAATCCTAAGAGGACAGAGGATGGAGGTTGATCCCCAGGTGACGTGAGTCCTGGGTTTAGGAGCCTATATCTTCTAAGACAGAAAAAAAAAAAGAAAAGAAAAGAAAGACAAGCCTTGTGGGAGCTACATGTCAGGAGAGAAGTCCACAAATTAAGTCTGGAAAATTGTTATGGCTGGAATTCCTCTAAGGCATAAAAGTAGATGTGTTAGTCAGTAGAACTGAGGGTTGGTTTTTTTTTTTTTTGGCATTCCTTGGAGACATGAGGATGGGAGAAAGGAATATAAATTTCTGTAAAGAAAAGAGGCGATAGGGTTTACAGAACAGAAATCAGGAGACGCAGAGCCCTGACAAACCCCGTCGCTTAATCAACAGGTTAAAAAAAGAAGAACTGGGAGACGTGAAGTTTGAGAAGGAGTTTCTCAAAGGTTGCCCTACTTTTTTTTTTTTTCTCTTTTGATAATCTGGGGAATCTTCCTCTACTTATGTTAATAAAAATGTTTTTCCATCGGAGTCTGTAGTAGGGGAAGTCGTGACTGGGTTTTTTATTTGCGCTACCATTTGAATCTAGATTATGTCCCCAAAGGCCCATGTGTTCAAAGTTTGGTCCCCAGCTTGGTACTCCTGGGAGGCTGTGGATCCTTTAAGAGGTGGAGCCTAGGGGAGAAAGTTAGTTTTTTGGAGGTATGTCCTCGAAGGGAATGATAGGACTCCACTACCTTCTTTCTCTTTCTCTCATTGCCTCTAAAAATCAGTGGTTTTACTGTGCTGTGACCTCCCGCCATGATGGGTACCCCACTACAAGAAACACAGCCAACCGATCGTGGATTGAAACTTCAAAACTGTGGCCCAAATTAATCTTTTTCCTTAAAAGTTGATTCTCAGCTGGGTCATCCAGCATTCGGGAGGCTGAGACGGGAGGATCGCGGTTCGCGGACAGCCTCAGCTACTTAGTGGGGTCCTCTGCAACTCAGTGAGACCCTGTCTCAAAATAAAGAATAAAAAATAGGGCAGGGGGTGTAGCTCGGAGGTCAAATTCCTCTGGGTTCCATCCTCAGACCCGCAAAAAAAAAAAAATAGTGTAGCTCGGAGGTCAAATGCCTCTGGGTTCCATCACCAACACCAGACCCGCAAAAATAAATAAATAAATAAATAAATTAAATAAAGCTATTCTCTCAGGTTTTTGTTATACTGATGGAAAATCGATTGTCATAGTTTGTTTCTGGTTTGCGTTGGTTTCTTGGGCTGTCCCCACTGGCCCTCCATGACGCCAGTCCAGGCATATTTAACAGCACAAAGGCAAAAGTATTGTGCTACGTAGGTAGAAACCCTAGGTTGGCTCTTTGTCACTGCTTTCCCGGGCATTAAGTAATCATAACACAATGGGACTATTTATACGTGCCAAAGTTCTACTCTTGTTCAACCATAATTGAATCACCCATCTACATGCAGTTGTGGGCTGAATTATGCATGACAACTAAATTTAGTTGTCAGCTTCCTACCCTGAAGGCTCTCCTTCTGAGGTTTCCTCACTTGTATTTGCAAGGGAAATTGGTGCCTCTGTTTCAGCTGGTCATACAAAGGAGGGTGTTTGGGAATCAGAAAATTCTTCTTGGTAGAGAAGGTGTGGTGGGCAGAGACTAGATTGACTCTTTGGAAACCCACGATGTCTCTTTTTAAGATAACTAAAGCGAGGAGGGCGGTCCCAACCCGGAGAAAGACCAGCTGTCGGGAAAAGATCAAAGGCGTCTCCTGAGGATGGCTGTTGCTGGTTCCTTCTCGTCGTCTGCCCTCGACTCTGTGGATCGGGACAGATATTCACAACGGCCTTCCAATTGGCTGGAATTTCCATCGGCCATATGCAGATGGATGGAAATATATTCATCTCTATTATAGCTCCTGGGAAGCATTTGTTCGTAGGGAGAGACAAGGGGAAACTAGCTAAATGTGTTCTCTGGAAAATATATTCACAAAATGAAGAGCCAGAATGGTGGTATCCATCTCAAGGAGGAAGAAAAAGTTAAAAAAAAAAACCATATATATCAAGATCAAAGATATAGAGGGCATCATTGAAATGAGGAACAAAGTACAGAAATGTACATCAAGCCAGGTCAACCTGGTTTCCAGCAGACCCATAATTTATTAGCAGTGAAGGTAACGTACTTTACCTTAAGCACTTTTATAGGCGTCAAATAGAATAACACACATCAAGGTGCCTAATGACCATACAGGGCGTGTGATGATTAATGCCCAGGATATTTTAGTCTTTCCTCTGAAAATGTTTCAACAATCCATATATGTATTTTTTTTTTGTTCACATCTTCAGAATCTCAGTGGATCCATCCATTTTACGATAAGATATTTTTCACACCTTGGCAAAACTTGAGGCGCTGTCTCTATTAGAAAAACCTATAAAAGTTTCATAAATGCAAAATTAGAGCCTGCAGGAATGTAAATTTCATTCTGTGGTTATGATGTGTGCCTCCAGGAAATGACCCTTTATATGCAAAAACTTGTATCACATTTATGGTCTGATTTTGATGCCCAGATAAGAGAGATAAAGCTAGGCTTTGCTTGAGATAATTCCCTTCCCTTTGCCCTTCTTCTTGATTTAAGATTGTCAGCAGAAAGGAGAGAGATAATAAGTACAGCGGCTACCAAGCAAGTTTGTGTTCATTATTTTAGTTATTCCCGGCTTAACAAAGTCAGGGAAATAATCCACCCACATCGAAACAAAAAAAAATTTTGAAATGCAGTTGTAATCTTGCCTGTCTTTGCTCAAGACATAAAATGTTATAAGTAGCGCCTTGTGTCCAAACGCATGTTTGAAGTACGGTATGCTTTTTGGAACTCAGGTACCAGGACGCAAAAATGAATGCAAAATAGTCCTTATCTTTGAGAAGACAATGGTTTCCTTAGAAAGTAAGACCTGGAAGCATATTCTGGGGGAAAAAAAAAAGAGCTAAGATTCTCAGAGGCAGGAATATGAGAATAAGTTCTTGTAATGCCCAGTAGTAGAAATTCACTGGCTGGACATGTGTTGTTCTGGTCAGATATAGAATTTCCCTTGAAGGGCTCAGGGTTGATAGAGTTAAGTCACGAGGGTTGCAGTCTCATCAATAGATAAAATCCATTATCTTCAAGAAACCGTGGGCACATAAATCTTTTTTCCTCTAAGTAGTGTGGTCAGATCTTTTGGAGTATAGTGGTTAGAAGGTTGATTGAGACGCATGTGTTTGCTATGGAGGGTGGAAATAAAATTTAGATTAGAACATTTGGATAAAATGCTATCTGTGGTAGACAAACCACATTCCTTCACTACAACCAACATTCAATCTGAGCCCCCCAAGTCCATCAGATGAGACTTTGGTATATCTGCCATGACAAATTATGGATTCTTAGTGGAAAAGAAAGGTCACCGTGATTCCTTCTCCACCCCCTACATGTGTCTCATTCCTATGACCCAAAGATCCTCAACATGGTCACGATCAATGTCCCTCTTTTAATGTAAAAAAAAAAATGCAATGCATTTTGTGCCCACAAATGAAATTCATGGGTGTTAGAAACTACTGCAGTCATAATTTAAAATTAAATCAGTAGCCCCAGCGTGACTTAAAGGGATGGAGCCAAGGAGAGGACTTCTAATGGAGCGATATGTATTCCAACACGTCGATGGCTAGGTACAATTTCACAGGGACGTGCCGTGGGGCAGAGACGGTGGTACCTCCTTAGGATGCAGAAACTTGCATTTCAGAAAAGATGAGGTGTTCCTAAGAAAGGAGGCAGGGCATGAGAAATGCAGGGGCCAGATGGTACTAGAAGAAAAAGTAGCGTGATGAGGAGGGTGACAGACGAGACTTCTCTAACAGTGGGGAGAGGAAAAATAGGAGAAAATAACTGCCATAAAGGAAGCAATAGCATGCTGAGATACTCGATAGCGTTCTGAGCTGAGAAAGAAGATATTCCCACACATGAGCTTGAATTCCCTTATAGATGAAGCATCATAGGGACTTCTAGGTCTATAACATGCAACAGATGATAATGAGTAATCACAAAAAAATAACACGTACACATACCCCTATTTTTCTTTGCCATGTATCAAGAAAACTCTAAGCCGGGCGTGGTGGCGCACGCTTGTCATCCCAGCATTCAGGAGGCTGAGACAGGAGGATCGTGGTTCGAGGCCAGCCTCAGCTACTTAGTGAGGCCCTGTGCAACTCAGTGAGACCCTGTTTCAAAATAAAGAATAAAAAATAGGGCTGGGGGTGTAGCTCAGAGGTTGAATGCCCCTGGGTTCCATCTCCAGACCCACAAAAAAAAGAGAAAACTCTAATAAGGTGAATGGATTTGGTATCACCGGCAAAGTTTTCCAAAATGGCGCTCAACATTTGGCAAAATTCCAAACAGCACAAAGTAAAAGCTCACCTCATTTTATGTTATTTTAAAACACAAAGATTTTTCATGTTTTTATTTCATTTGTAGATGCCAAAATACGATGATTCTTTATAGCTTCATTCCTTCGTATATGTCAAAATATATTTTTGTTTCCAAAATTGTGAGTTCTGCAACTAGTTTCATGCAGAAACAATAAATCAAACTATTACAAAAAACCCAACCAACCAGCCAACAAATAAAATCATTGTATTTTAAAATTATGGAAAAAAGTGCTTGAGTTTACAGGGAAACTAGTTAGGGCCCAGGACAAGATAACCATGTAATGATCTTCACTTTATTAGTGTATGTAACAGTGATTTTGACAGTCTTGCTGGGTGTGAGGAAATTCATTCCTGCTGGATTGTCCACAAGATCCAGAATATCTTGCTTAGCTGCCCCAGCTAGAAATAAATTCCATAAAACCTGTAATGTTCTTATTTTTTTTTTTTACCCACTGCTAAAAACAAATGCATTTGAATTCCCAAAATTATCCCTCAGCGGCAGTGCCGGCTTCCACCAGATTCATTAGAAGTCTGAGAAGTCAACGGTATGCTTAGGTAGTGAATCTAGACACCATCGCCCTCTTGCAGGATGGATACTAGAAATAATGTAGACAGAAGGTAGAAAGATAAATACTCAGCCACTGTGACTGCGACCTACTCTGTCCCATTCCTCCATGCAACAGGGTGTGTGGACCTTACGCCTTCCGTTTCAGTCAGGAACCTCACTGCCATGACCCCAAATGCCTGATGACCACAACTCGGAGGAAGAAACAGCTATTTGCTCACAGTTCTGGAGATCTCAGGGGGTTCAGTTCATCATCTGTGGAGCTCAGGGATTAATAGTAGGAAAACAGAGACAGGATTCTGCTTCTACATGATGGAGGACAGAAGCAGAAAAAGAGATGAGAGGGAGAGGGAGAGGGAGAGGGAGGGAGGGAGGGAGGGAGGGAGGGAGAGGAGGAGAAGAAGGAGGAGGAGGAGGAGGAGGAGGAGTTGAAGAAGAGGAGGGGGAGGAGGACAAGGAGGAGGGGGAAGAGGAGGAGGAGAGAGAAGAAGAAGAAGAAGAAGAAGAAGAAGAAGAAGAAGAAGAAGAAGAAGAAGAGGAGGAGGAGGAGGAGGAGGAGGAGGAGGAGGAGGAGGAGGAGGAGGAGGAGGAGGAGGAGGAGAAGGAGGAGGAGGAGGAGGAAGAGGAGGAGAAGAAGAAGAGAATAAAAAGAAGAAAAGAAGAATAAATAAGAAGAAGGAGGTGGAAGAGGAGGAGAAACCTATATATTGTCCCCAAAGTTACAATCTCAGGGCCATCTTTTTATGAACCAAGCCCCACCTCCTCCCTGGCTGCGTTGCC
>NC_137792.1:1010009-1020009 GCF_963383645.1 Muscardinus avellanarius
TGACCCAGTGATTCACTTCCTCTAGTTACGCCCAACTCACAATCTTGCTTTAGTTAGGTAGCATGCCTTCAATATATAATCTTTGGGAGTTGGAGACATTCGAACCTGAATCTTGATAGTCATTAACATCAGGCAGGAAGTTCAACCATAGTGATCTTTACCAATCAATGATAAGTGAAAGGTGGAAACACCTGAAATCTCAGGACTTGTGAGGCTGAGGCGGGAGGATCGCAGGTTCAAGGCCAGCCTCAGCAATGTAGTGAGACCTTGTTTCGAAACAAGGACTGGGTTAATGAGTGTGAACCACCAGACTGGGCAGCTTCCTTCTTTTGAAACCGGGTCTCACTGAGTTGCCGAGGGCCTCGCTAAGTAGCTGAGGCTGTCTGAGAACCGCGATCCTCCGGGTTTCAGCCTCCCGAGTGCTGGGATGACGAGCGCGTGCCACCACGCCCGGCGAAAAACCTCGGTTTTTAAGAAAACTCGACCATCCATGAACCCTCTTGCCCACCACCAATAACATCATATGTTTAGATGAAGGGTGGGTTGGGAGGTGTGTGAGGTCTGGTTTATTTTATTTTTGCAATGTTTTAACCTTTCTGATGCAAATGGTCACCTCTACATAAAAGAAAAAAAAGGAGCAAATATCTTGTCCCTCCTGACTCCAGAAGGAGCTATAAAAACTTCGGCGGCTTGCGGGAAAGTCGTTAAAGTAGGACGGGGGGAGAGCTACGGCAAGGAAACGATTTTTTGTTTTGTTTTGTTTGCTCTGGTCCTTTTTCAGAAGCAATCTCTGACTTTTAACATTAACTGTGTATAATTCTTCAAATTAAGTTAAATGCCACATCCTACTTTCTTGTCATCTCTGTACCAAAGCTAACAAACATGATCTTTTCAAATACAATTATGTTATGCTCGGGTTTAAGAAATCTTTGGCACCGCCCTGAAGGCCAGAAAGTCACCGTGCTGTAATACAGCCTCATGGTTGTGTCAACTGCTAATCACCTTCTTCCCTCCCCTCCAGGCCGGGTTATGTGCCTGCCATTCCATGTTTTTCTGCAGCGCTATGAATTTCTTTCATAGGAGAACATCTCTGGCCACTTGCGCCTCCAGAAGGTTCCCTGGAGATAGGACTCTTCCCTTTGTTTACGATGCCTTCAGAGCCAGGATCGTGACTGGATGTTTATTAAGTAAATGGACATAGATCTTTTGCAGATTGATAGCCAAAGCTTGGCAAAAAAACAAAAACTGGCCGTCAGAAAAGGCTTGCCTACCATGTACAAGGCCAAGGATTGATCCCCAGTAACACGCACATGCAAACAACAACAACAACAACAACAACAACAACAACAAGAAAACAAAAACAAAAACAGCCGGACATGGTGGCACACTCTTGTCATCCCCGCGCTTGGGAGGCTGAGACAGGAGGATCTCACAGGTTTGAAGGCAGCCTCAGCTACTTGATGAGGCTCTCAGCAACTTAGTGAGACCCTGTTTCCAAATAAAATATTAAAAATAGGTCTGGGAGTATAGCCTGGAGGCTGAAAGCCCCTGGGTTTCATTCCTAGTACCACACACAGATAAACACACACACACACACACACAAAAAGACAAGAAAAAGCAAAAAAAAGCAAACCATTAACAATTATATTAGCATTCTTCATATGGAGTTTGAAATCATTCTAAATCTGTTTACAAGAGCTATAGAAAGAAAACTACAGACAGGATGAAAGATGTAAAAAAAAATAACTAAATAAATGGTAAACTATGTTCATGGATAGGGAGGCTCAATATTGTCAACACGCTGAGGAAACAGAAAGAAAGGACACCTCAATGGTAAAAGAAAAGAGAGTAGGGAAGAGGGATGAAGACATTTCCATTTGCTAAGATGATGAATATACCAAGCTCAAAATTGTGCCCACAATGGTTTGGATATGGTATCAGTATGTCCCTCATAGCATGTGCTGGAAAGTACCCCACATTATGAGGGTGGAATCATATTATCTCAGCTATGGGCTGGGCATGGTGCTGCATACCTGTAATCCCAGTACTTTGGAGACTTAGACGGGAGGATTACATGTTAGAGGTCAGCCTCAGACACTTTGTGAGAACTTCAGCAAACTAATAAGACCCTGTTTCAATTTTTTTTTTCTTTTTAAATGGGGAGCTGGGCTGTAGCTTGGAGACAGAATGTTTTTAGGTTAAATTTCCAGGAAAAAAAAACAACAAAAAAACACCTAAGGATGGTGTTTAGAGATGGGTCTTTTGGGAGGTAATTAGAATTAGATAAAATAATCAGGGTGTGACCCCATGATTGAGTCCTGGTGGCTTTTTTAAGCAAAGAGAGTCACCATAAGCCACAATTTCTTCTCCCTGCCTCTCACAATGTGATGCTCTGGGCTCCCTTGGGGGATCTCCAGCAAAAAGACCATCAATAGATCTGGGTCATCAAACCCTATATGTCCAGCATTGGATGCTTGAGCTAAGATAAACCTCTTTTATTCATAACTTTCCTTATTTCAGGTATTTTGGTACAGTGAGAGAAAAAAGACCAATATCCCCACAGTTTGTTTGTTTGTTTGTTTGTTTGTTTGTTTGGTGGTACTGCGGGTGGAACCCAGGGGCTTTTCTACCTCCGGGCTACACTCCCAGACCTATTTTATGTTTTATTTGGAAACAGGGTCTCACTAAGTTGCTGAGAGCCTCACTAAGTAGCTGAGGCTGGCCTCGAACCTGCGCGATCCTCCTGTCTCAGCCTCCCAAGCGCTGGGATGACAAGCGTGCGCCACCAAGCCCAGTTACCCACACGTTTTTAATACTGTCTATTTTAGGGAATTTATTTCAATCTGCCCCAAATAGCCACGCTATTTTCCATGCTAGAGTAGGTTACAGGCATGAGCCTGTGTTGTGACTTCCACCACCCAGCTGAAGTTCTCAGTTCTCATTTTTTGCTGCGTACGTTTGATGTGTCCAACCTGTATTCTACACAAAGGCACGTCACTCAAGCAGAGAGAGCTTTGTTCCCCAACGCCCTTGAAGTTTTAGACACACACAGAAATTCCACAATCTCCCGACATGCTCAGAGCGGCATCCATCCTTCTAAAGGTTTGTAGCGCCTCTTCCCAGTCCCTGCAGATTCTGAAGTGTTTGTGCTCGGCCGAGAAAGGTCTAGAAGGATTATCTTACAGTTAGCATCAGCTAGATAGTTTTATTTTTTAGTACTTATTAGTCTGTTTTGAGTCACAGACAGGCTGCCATTGTCATCACCCAGCCAAACATTGTACTTAAGGGTCAATGCGTCGCTACCCTGCCGGTCTGCCGGATCTTCCCAGCCTGAAGCAAATGGATTACTTAAACATATCGAAGTCAACCACTAAGCCGAGCAAGGGACGGAGGGGCGGGGAGGGAATGGGGTGGGAGTTGGGTAGGGGCTAAATCAGTGATGTGTACATGTATGGACACACAAGGTTTTTTTTACCCCAATATGATATATGAATATAATTCACCAATAAAATATTTTAAAAAATAAATATGCTTGGCTTCTGAAGCTATAGAAACCAATGGGAAATAGCCTCTGGGCCCCCAGTTTTCTCTGTATGACTTTTGTGTGTGTGTGTGTGTGTGTGTGTGTGTGTGTGTGTGTGTGTGTTACTGGGGATGGAACCCAGGCAGGGACATTCTACCTTCAAGCTACACCCCCAGCCCTAATTTTTATTCTTTATTTTGAAACAGGGTCTCACTGAGTTGCAGAGGGCCTCACTCAGTAGCTGAGGCTGGCCTCGAACCGCGATCCTCCTGCCTCAGCCTCCCGAATGCTGGGATTACGAGCGCGTGTCAACACGCCCGGCCTCCTTATGACATTTTATGTATTCACAATGTACAGGTTCAAGTCAAGACCCTCTCTCCCCCAGAAAAGGACACAGAAACACAAGCCATTAATTATCATTGACATTATCATTGGTAAGTGTTTGTAGGACTTGCACAGAGGAAATACTTTTGGACAAACCCAGAACGGAGATATTATATACGACCAACTACATACATACATCAATATATATCTATATGGTATATGTATACAGCATGTATATATATGTATACAGTATGTATATATATTATGTGTATATATGTATGTAGCATGTATATACTGTGTATGTGGCATGTATATAGTATATATGTATATGTATATATGCATATAGTATGTATATATGTATGTAGCATGTACATATAGTCGGTGCATGTATGCAGAGTGTGTATATAGTATGTATATAGCATGTATATATGTATATAGAATGTATATAGTATGTGTATGTATATACAGCATGTATATATAGTCGGTGCATGTATGTAGAGTGTGTATATAGTATATATAGCATGTATATGTATATATGTATATAGCATGTATATAATATGTGTATGCATGTAGAGTGTGTGTATAGTATATATAGCCTGTATATATACTATATATAGTATGTATACATAGTATGTGTATATATGTATATAGCATGTATATATAGTTGGTGCATGTATGTAGAGTGTGTGTATAGCATGTATATAGCATGCATATATGTATATAGTATGTGTACATATGTATATAGCATGCATATATAGTACATGTATATATGTGTGTAGTGTGTATACATGTATATAGCATGTATATATAGTACGTGTATCTATGTATGTAACATGTATATATAGTAAATGTATA
Source organism: Muscardinus avellanarius (assembly GCF_963383645.1). Taxonomy (NCBI): domain Eukaryota; kingdom Metazoa; phylum Chordata; class Mammalia; order Rodentia; family Gliridae; genus Muscardinus; species Muscardinus avellanarius. The sequence continues at coordinate 1,014,712 of NC_137792.1, forward strand.
TATGTACAGAGTATGTATATAGCATGTATATATGTATATAGCATGCATATATATACACACATATATTTACACAGATAAATAAAATTTAAAAATATACAAATAATAATAAGATATATAAAAATAATAAATAAATAATATTTTAGCGGAACTAGGGATTGAACCCAGAGGAATTCTATTTCTGAGCTACATGTCCAGACCTGTTTTAGTTTTTATTTTGAAAAAGAGTCTCACTAGGTTGGTAAGGGTCTTCCTGCTAAGTAGCTGAAGCTGGCTTTTAAACAGAAATCTTTCTATCTTGGCCTTTCAAGGACTGGGCTAACAGGCATGCAGCGCCACACCTGACTTCAACTTCTCTTAGATGAGACAGGTAAAATACAATATACATTTTGTTAGGTAAAGATCACAGTCTTTGGAGTGACGTGGATCTGGTTGTACAGTTGAATTTATTTATATTCCTTGAGAATTGCGTACAAATCAGTGTTTGTAAGCCAGCTTTCTCACTGTTGAAAATTGTTACTACTAATAATAGTACCTAACCAGGATGGGGGTGATGGCAGTTCAGAAGGTTGAGGAAATCATTAAAAAAGAAGAGGACATAACAGTTATTTTTCTCCCTCGTTTGCTATTTTTAGAGGGTGATAAAAAATAAATGCTTCCAAAAGGAGAGGTGTCTTGCTGAAAGTATTTGATACAATACACTTAAACTCCCGAAATTTTAACACTTAAGTGACATCACTTGGGTATGGATGGAGAATGAAAAACCCAGAAATATATTAGAAAAAAAAAAAAAAGGAGCCGGGTGTGGTGGCACACACCTGTCATCCCAGTGCTTGGGAGGCTGAGGCAGGAGGATCTCAGGCTAGAAGCCATCCTCAGCAACTAAGGGGAATTTAGTTTCCTTTAGCGAGACCCTGTTTCAAAATAATTCATAAGCCGAGCGTGGTGGCGCATGCTTGTAATCCCAGCATTTGGGAGGCTGAGACAGGAGGATCGCTGTTCGCGGACAGCCTCAGCTACTTAGTGAGGCCCTCGGCAACTCAGTGAGACCCGGTTTCAAAAATAAAGAATAAAAAAAAAGTAGGGCAGGGGTGTAGCTCAGAGGTAGAACACCCCTGGGTTCAAACCGCAGACCCGCCAAACAACAACAACAACAACAACAACAACAACAACAACAACAACAATAATATTAAATAAAATAGGGCTAGGAGTGGGGTGTATCTCAGAGGTAAAAATATCCCTGGGCCTAATTCCAAGTACTGAGAAAAAATGGAGGTGGGGGAGTGAGATTTTATCCAAGAAAACACAATTTTGAAACTGCTGTCCATGAAAGACATCCTAATTATAGTTACGGATCCCCCTGCCCTAAGTCTTAGTGGTATTTTATAGCTATACACACACATACACACACACACACACACACACACACACACACACACACACACGCACACACGCACACCTTCTTTTCTGAATTATAAATTATCACTCATCCAAAGAGATACGGTACAATGCCACAGTTATTAATTTATACATTCAATATTCCCTTCTCCTCTGGAATACGATAATGGTCTACAGAGAGTGGAGACAGACTCGTTTGAAGCACGTTGACTGGGACGATTTAGGAGTCACTAGATGAAATTTGAAATTTCACCCCTTTTTATCTTTGTACCGTGAATATGAAACAATAAAAAAAATGGGCTTGCTCAAAATTAGATTAAAAAAAAAAAGCCTTCACAGATCCGTAGCATGTTTTTTTTTATTATTATTATTCGTTTTTTTCTTTAAACCAGGTCTTCCCTTGCAGCCATTTGTCGGGTTCCCAATTTTGCAGGCTTCCAGTGGGATATTCTACATCTCCATCACTTTAATAATAGAGTTTCGCCACCGCGATTCCCATTTATCCACAGCCTAAGAGCAGTTGGCTGCATGCGGTCTCTTTATCGCCTGCCTAATGTTTTGAAAGAGGAACAGTGAGCACGCAGGCAGCCATCGTAAAACAGTGAGCCTCTGCAGCCACGGGGGAGCCAGCCATGCTACAAAACATCAGGGTACCCTTGATGTAGGTCACATATGTTGGTAGTGACAAAAAGTATAGGTCTCTGTGTCAGCCTGGTTTCTGTTCCTATAAGAAATACCTGCAGCCAGGCTTGGGGGTGCACGCTTGTAATCCTAGGAACTGGAGGCTGAGAGGAGAGGATTAGTGTCATGATAAGAAAAATCCCAAAGAATTCTGTGTATCTTCCACCATGTGAGGACCCAGCAAGATGGCGTCATCTTTGAACCAGAAAGCAGCCCTCATCAGAGGCAGAAAATACCACACCTGGACCTCGGGCTTCCACCTCCTGTGTCTGCTGTCTGTAACACACCCAGGCTGTGGTTATTTTGTTTTAGGAGCTCAAACAAACTAATACAGTAATGTGCTAGCCCTGTTGAATTAATATTATAGCAGCTAGAACAGACCAAAAGAAAAAGAAAAAACAAAAAAAAACTCCCAAAGAACATCTTGGTTGAGATGATGACTAGTATGCTTTAAACTCCCATGGGCCAGAATACGGTGTGAATAAAAGCTTCAGTTTCTTTGGGTAAGTGTCACAAATTGTGGTTGATGCAGGAGAAAAGGTTAAACCTATGTGTTAGTTTTGTTTATTTTAAAGTGTTGGGGGCTGAACCTTAGGCTTTGCTCATGCTGGGTACAAGGTCAACCACAGGGCTACATCTCCAGCTGACTATTTTGGATTTTTCCCCCCCACAGGCACAGGTAAAAACTTTATCAACAAGACCCCAAAGGCACAAGAAATCCAAAGAAGAATCAATACGTGGGATTTCACTAAACTGAAGAGCTTCTGTTCAGCAAAGGAAACTATCAAGAAACTCAACCGAGAGCCAACAGAATGGGAGAAGATTTTGGCCACCTACTCTTCTGACAGAGGACCAATATCTAGAACACACAGAGAACTCAAGAAACTCACCGCTAAGGAAACAAATAACCCAATCAAAAAAAAAAATGGGAACGTGAACTAAATAGACACTTCACAAAAGAAAAAATTCAAATGACCAATAAAGGTACAAAAAATATGTTCAACGTCAGTAGCAATCAGTGAGATACAAATCAAACATACCCTGAGATTTCACCTAACTCTAATGAGAATGGCAATCATTAAAAACACAAACAATAGCAAATGCTGGCGAGGATGTGGAGAAGCGGGGACTCTAAGACATTGTTGGTGGGATCGCAAATTAGTGCAACCACTTTGGAAAACAGTATGGAGAATCCTCAGAAGAATGGGAGCAAATCTACCATTTGATCCAGCAAGACCACTTCTGGGTATCTACCCAAAAGATAGGAAACCAAACTACCAAAATAATGCATGCGTATCTATGTTCATAGCTGCAAAATTCAGTGTTTTCTAAGAAACCATAAAATCCATCTTCTAAATCAGCTGTACCATCTTGCATTTTTACCAATAAATGAGGCTTCCGGTTACTCACACCCTCACCAGCATTTGCTGCTGTTGCTGCATCTTATATCTGCTACTCTAAAATGTTCATTGAAGTATCTTTTATTAATTTGTATTTCCCCAATGACATACGGTATGAAGCTTACTTACCATCTCTATGTGTTTTTTTTTTTTTTTTTTTTTTTGTGAGGCATCTATTGATGACTTGGTCTATTTGTGTGTGTGTGTGTGGTACTGGGGATGAAACCCAGGGGCATTCTACCTCTGAACTACACTCCCAGTCCTATTTTTTAGTCTTTTTATGTTTTGAAACAGGGTCCCACTGAGTTGCAAAGGGCCTCGCTAAGTAGCTGAGGCTGTCCGCGAACCAAGATCCTCCAGTCTCAGCCTCCTGAATGCTGGGATTACAAGTGTGTACCACAACACCCGGCCCCTTTTTCTTTTTTTTGTGGGTCTAGGGATAGAACCCAGGGGCATTTGACCTCTGAGCTACACCCCCTGCCCTATTTTTTATTCTTTATTTTAAAACAGGGTCTCACTGAGTTGCAGAGGGCCTCACTAAGTAGCTGAGGCTGTCGGCGAACCATGATCCTCCTGTCTCAGCCTCCCGAATGCTGGGATTACAAGCATGCACCAACACGCCTGGCTCCTATTTTTTTTTTTAATCAGCATTTTTTTTTTATTTGACCCTCAGTCAGAAATCTCACTACTGTGGCTCAATAAGCCAGATTGCATAGCTTAGAAGAAGGAAGAATTATTTGCTCACAGAGATAAGAGAGAAGAGAGAAGGGAGGGAGGGAGAGAGAGAGAGAGAGAGAGAGAGAGAGAGAGAGAGAGAGAGAAGACACAAGTACAGTCCTCAAGGCCACACCTCCAGGGACCCATCTTCTCCAACCACTTCATTTGCCTAGGTGACCACCCAGTAAATTTATTACACTCATTTTATTCACTGGTGAGATTTCAACGCCCATGATCTAATTGTACCAACTCTGAACATTGATGCATGAATTCTTCAGGAAACCTTCTGTATTTAACAATAACTGTTTGTAAGACAGAACATTGGTTTTGTTCTTCCGATAACTCTGCTGCACTGGGAGATGGTAACTCTTAAGAATAAAGCTAAACAAGGATTAGAAGGGGTTCCTGGCAGGGCTGAGTGAGGTTAGTCTTAGAGGCTCTGCTGAGGCAAACTGGGGAGCTTGGAGATTTGCCACAGTAATCCAGAATGTGAAAGAAAAACCTAGTAATGAACAAGAAAAAAATTTTTTGTCAAACCACAGCACTGCAAGAGATGATGCCTGTTAGTACCAAGAAATACGCCCCTGGTGTGAAATATGAAATAAAATTTAACTTCCTCTCCCCAAAAGAGTGAATAGAGAAAAGAGCCACATACCCGGTCTGTTGGCACAAATGAGACCTAGATAAATCTCTCTCCCTTCAAAGATTTCAGAGGAGAAACAGAAGCCAACATGCATCTATGAGAAAGAAAGAGTAAGAACACAAAAATACGGCACCGATCTGAAAGCTAAGACAGATCCAGTCACACCAAGAGGTAATCCAGAACGCTTCCCTTTCTGAAATCCAAGCATAAAGAGAAAAAAAGAAATCCTTTAAGCATGCAGACAGAAAAGCAAAGAGTAAAGTTAGACACCCACAAGGAGCCAAGATCGTGTGGTACTCAGATATCTCGCACAGGAGCCAGAATTTGAAGCATATTCTTTTTTCTTTTAAAGTAGAAAAGTTGGCAACTAAAGAATTGTGTATCCAACCAAGAAGTCTGTCATAAGTTCATAAGTCATGGCAAAAGGGAAATAGTTCCCAGGTATGCAGGGATTCAAATATA
>NC_137792.1:1022509-1045009 GCF_963383645.1 Muscardinus avellanarius
ATAAATAAGTGGATGAATGTATGGATGAATGAATGAATGAATGAATGGGTAAATATATAGGTAGATAGATGAATGGAAAAATAGTGAGTGGCTGGATAGATAACTGAATGCATAGATGATTGGATGGATAAATAAGTAGGTAGATGGACAAAGAGATGAAAGGTTACTAGATGAGGAGATGTAAAAATGGATGGATGGATGGATGGATAGATGGATGGATGGATGGATGGATGGATGGATGAGGGCATAAGTGGGTGGATACATAGCTGGACGCATGGATGAATGGATGGATAAGTGGATGGCTGGGTAGAAAGTTGGATGGATCAATGGATGAATAGATAGATGGATGGATGGATGTTCCCAGAAATGATAGATGGATGGACAGACAGACTCACAAATAATGGTTTTTTAGGTCACTAAACAGCAGGACTTGAAAAGGTATGGCTGAGTGACCTAAAGGAGAGAATATATAACTTTTCTGGGCTTTAGTTTCTCCTGTGTAAAACAAGAGTAATTGTGTATATTCACTCTAGTTTTTATAAAGGTCAAATAGCTGTTATTTACCATGCGCCTAATCTACAAGGACTTTTCAATAAATTAGAGTTTCCTGCATCTTCCAATTTCAAATTACATGACCCCCATAATAACTATCTTATAAAAATAGGTAGCATTAAGTACTGGACCATTTGAGTGCAAATGAGAATATCAAATATTAAAATATGTGGTGTCCTATAACCATATATCACATTAGAGAACCTGGCTGATATAATCAAATATCCTGGCATTCCTTAAACAAATAAAACAGGATAAACAGGATTTTAGACCACGAACAGATCTATCTAATTGTCCTTTTTCTCTTTGAGGTTGGGCAAGAAGAGAAAAGAGAGAAAAAAAAAAGTAAGAATCTTATTTTATAGAAGAGATCCAATATGTGGAAAATATTGTGTATTCCCTTCAGAATCGAGATGCAATGACCCAAAACGTAACACTGACCCTAGACTTGGTGATTGATATGTTTGGGGTTTTATCTTTTTTTTAGTACTATAAAGCGTTATCCATATTCTATAGTCAATCAGATAATTTTTTATCTTTTATTTTGGGGTAGGAATTGGGTAGGGGCTGAATGGGTGATGTGTACATGTATGCCCACGCAAGTTTTTTTTTTTTTACCCCAATATGATGTATGAATATAATGTGTCAATCAGATCATTTTTATGATGGGTGTACCTTGCCTGCATTGCAAATAGACCTGAGGACCTGATTTCTTCTTTTTTAAATTTTTATTGGTGCATTGCAGTCATACATCTTAATTGGGTACAAGATGGCGGAGACATACACGCACTTATCACCCAGTTATCCCTTACCCAAGTCCCGCCTCATTCCCTCCCTCTCCATCCTTCTCACGCTTGGCTTAGTGACTGACTTTGATATGTTTGTGAATATACGTCATGGATATTAGAGAATTTCCCACTTCCGCTCTCCCATATCCCCCTCAGTAATGTCACCTATAGCATCTCCTTTTTCATCTAGACTTCCTCCCATGACCCATTATCTCCCTAGCTTCTGCATATTACGGATAGCATCCGATTTCTTAATTTTTGTGACTGGCTAATCTCACTTAGCATAAGGTCCTCCAGTTCCATCCATTTCCCTGTAAGTGACATAATTGTATTTTTCTTTATGGCTGAGTAGAATTCCATTGTGTACATAGCCCGTTGTTTTATAATCCATTCCTCTGCTGATGGACACCATGGCTGGTTCCATAATTTGGCCTGATTTTCTTAAACACCCGGCGGGAAAAGATGTAGATGAATTTTGTCTTTTTCTAGATTCTGATTTGGCTTACCGGGCCTGTTATCCTGTATTTAATGATATTAGTATTAATATATTATAGTCTAAGGTATAGATTTTATATTATTATTATTATTATTATTATTATTATTATTATTATTATTTAATTATTATTATTTTGGTGGTACTGGAGTTCCTGGAAGCCCTTCTACCTCCGGGCTATACTCCCAGACCTATTTTTTTTAATATTTTTATTTGGAAACAGGGTCTCTTAAGCCAGCGAGGCTGGCTTCGAACCTGCACGATCCTCCTGTCTCCGTCTCCCAAGTGCGGGGATTACAAGCGTGCGCCACCACGCCCGGCCCATCTTTTATTTTTATTTGGAAACGGTCTCTTAAGCCAGCGAGGCTGGCTTTGAACCTGCACGCTCCTCCTGTCTCTGCCTCCCAAGTGCGGGGATTGCAAGCGTGCGTCACCATACCCGGCTTAGATTTTATTTATAGAAATATTTTATATTAATAATATAATTATAATAATCATTATAATTTAATTATTATAATTTTATAAATAAAATTATTTATTTATAGAAATATTTTATATCAATAATATAATTATAAGCATTGTATAAATAAAAGTATTTATTTATAGAAATATTTTATATCAATAATATAATTATAATCATTGTATAAATATAGAAATATTTTATATTAATGATATAATTATTATAATACTTTTATAAATAAAATTATCTATTTATAGAAATATTTTTATTATTTATATTAATAACATAATTATTATAATAATATAAATAAAATTATTTATTTACAGAAATATTTTATATTAATAATATAATTATAATTTTATAAACAAAATTATTTATAGAAATATTTTATATTAATGATATAATTACAATACTTTTATAAATAAAATTATTTATTTATAGAAATATTTTTATTATTTATATTAATAATATAATTATTATAATATTATAAATAAAATCATTTATAGACATTTATATTAATAATATAATTATTATAATAATTTTATAAATAAAATTATTTTTATGTTAAAAAATCTATACCTTAATTCCTAGGGATGCGAAAATGTCTCCCTACATGGCAGGAAGGCCTTGGTAGAAGTCATTAAGGGTACTGATCTAGTGGCTGTAAGATAGAAGGGCCATCCTGGCATATCTGGGGTCACGCATGCTATTCTTGGGGACGGCCAGCGTGATTGTGGGGAGCCATACCCTAACAGCAAGCTGAATTGACTTAAAAACAGAAATTTTTTTTTTTTTTTGGTGGGTCTGGGGATGGGACCCAGGGGCATTTGACCTCTGAGCCACACCTCCTGCCCTATTTTTATTCTTTATTTTGAAACAGGGTCTCACTGAGTTGCGGAAAGCTGAGCCCGCTCAACACCTTGATTTGAGCCCGCCGAGACACTGAGCAGAGAACCCAGCCCCAGGGTGGCAGAGTCCTGACCTAGACAACTAAAACATCATAAACCGGCCCAGATTTAAGCTGCTAAAGTAGTGGAAATAGGTTAAGGTGACAGAAAAAATTAATATGCCAGTGTATTACGCTAGATCATAGCATACTTATGTGCATGAACATATGGCTAATCTAGTTAAAACATAATAAACAATCATGAAAAGTTCGTTCCTGAAAAACTGACTCTTGCCCAAGAGGGAAAAAAAAAAAAAAAAAAAGAAAGTGCTAGCAGTTTCTCTCCCTGGGTGCAAAGAAAGCTTTCCTGGTTTCTTCTAAATTTACGGACTAATTTTTGCCAGTTATACATCCTAATAATAGCATTAGAGTACTATAAACACAATTATGTTACATATAAGTTATATGTGCTGACATGATTCTAAAAATTTGCATTTTATATATAAATAATTTCACATACCCTTCTGTTTAATTTTAATATTCACATTCATCTTTCTACCTGGTAACCTATAAATACTAAATTTCCACTAAGTTAGTGGAAATTATAAATCCTACCGATTTATAATTTAATTCAGATTTATAATCCTACAGATTCATAATTTTATTAGTAACCTCCTCTCCACCTCCCTGCCTGTATTACTATCATACTGCAGTGGTAAAAACTTACCACAAACTCATCCTGGAAGCCCTTTCTTTACCTCCGGGCTACACTCCCAGAACTATTTTATATTTTATTTATTTATTTATTTATTTATTTATTATTTATTTATTTTTGGTAGTACTGAGGTTCCTGGAAGCCCTTCTACCTCCGGGCTACACTCCCAGACCTATTTTATATTTTATTTATTTATTTATATATATTTATATATTTTTTATTTTTATTTTTGGTGGTACTGGGGTTCCTGGAAGCCCTTCTACCTCCGGGCTACACTCCCAGACCTATTTTATATTTTATTTATATTATTTATTTATATATATATATTTATATATTTTTTATTTTTATTTTTGGTGGTACTGGGGTTCCTGGAAGCCCTTCCACCTCCGGGCTACACTCCCAGACCTATTTTATATTTTTGAAACAGGGTCTCTTACGCCAGCGTGGTCAGAGATGCTGCTGTGGTTTGGGTAATGACCGTGTCCTAAAAGGCTCATGTGTTAAAAAAAAAAACACACACATCCCTTCCTGTTTTTTCTCTGCTTTTGGCTACCGTGATGTGACTGTGGTTTCCCGCCGCCGTGTGACCTGTTGTAACAATGTCGGTGGCCATGGAATTAAAAACAAAATCTGAATCCTCTGAAACTATGAGCCCCAATAAGCGTTCCCTCCTCTAAGTTGTTATTACCCGATGCCACAGCAGTAAAAAAACAGACTGAAATGTTTGCTTTCCTCCTCAGAGGTAAATAATTCATTCCCTAGTTTTTTGTTTTGTTTTTTAGGGTCCAGAGGTTGTGTGTATTTCTTGGCTTGTGGCCACTTTTTGCATCTTCACAATCAGCAGTAATGCATCTTCCGGACCAGATTTCCGCGGCCATGCGGTCATTATTTCCTTGGGCCACAGCTGGGAATGTTCTCCCAATTTAAAATTTAAAAATTTTTAAATTTTTGTGATTTATCTGGACTCACTCAGATAATCCATGATACTACCACCCACAACTCATGATTCTTCTTAATTTCATCAGAAACACGAGGTCCCTTTTTCTGCACAAGAAAACATGTTCACAAGTTCAGTGGTCGACCCAGGGTGAAACCTTCCTTGGCGATTCGCCCATGAGTGGTGCTTACCAAAAGACACTATGCTCCAAATTTCTATTTTTCTGTCCATATTATTTGGGATTCAATTGAAAAACAGTAAGGAAAGCGGAGAAAACTGAGGATAAACCCTCTGTGGGGGCCAACTCAGTATCAAACACAACTGTCACCCCTAGAATTTGCTGCCAATAAGTTCATTAACTATTCACCACCAATGTTATCAACATAATTTTAATTCTCTCATTTTAAATTGAACACGGACGGCAGGAAATTGAATTGAGTTAAATAAATAGCCGATTATATAAAGATTTGTGTACATCTATTCTTGTAGCAACACAGTTCACAACGGCCCGATTCTGGAACCAGCCTAGAAGTCCCTCAGCTGATGGGTGGATCGCAGGATATACACATGGTGGAATACTATTCAGCAATATAAAAGAACAGAATTGATTTTTTTGCAGGAAAATGGGGGGGGCGGGACCTGGTGAAGTGAGATTAGCAGGTCACAGAAAGTGAAGGATCTGATGTTTTCTCTCACATGCAAAAGCTAGGGAGTCATGGGGATACAAGAGGGCCTTGGGGTAATGAAGGAGTAACCCCAGGGCAGCAAGAGGGGGGTGTGGCCTTCACATCTTTTACCTGTAGGCAATAATAATGATAATAATAGTAATAATAATGATAATATAACATGATGATAAAGAAAAAGAAAAGAGGAAGAAGAAGAAGAAGAAGAAGAAGAAGAAGAAGAAGAAGAAGAGGAGGAGGAGGAGGAGGAGGAGGAGGAGGAGGAGGAGGAGGAGGAGATGGAGGAGGAGGAGGGGAAGGAGGAGGAGGAGGAGAAGAGGAGGAGGAGGAGGAGGAGAAGGAGAAGGTGGAGGAGGAAGAGGAGGAGGAGGAGGGGAGGAGGACGAGGAGGAGGAGGGGAGGAGGAGGAGGGGAGAAGGAGGAGGACGACGACAAGGAGGAGGAGGACGAGGAGGAGGATGAGGAAGAGGAGGAGGGGGAGGAGGAAGAAGAGGAGGAGGAGGAAGAGGAGGAGGAGGGGAGGAGGAGGACGAGGAGGAGAGAGAGGAGGACGAGGAGGAGGAGGACGAGGAGGAGGAGGAGGAAGAGGAGGAGGAGGACGAGGAGGAGGAGGACGAGGAGGAGGAGGGGAGGAGGACGAGGAGGAGGAGGACGAGGAGGAGGAGGGGAGGAGGACGAGGAGGACGAGGAGGAGGAGGAGGAGGAGGAGGAGGGAGATTGGGAGGAGGAGAAGGAGGAGGAGGAGGAGGAGGATGGGGAGGAGGAGGGGGAGGGGAGGAGGAGGAGGAGAGTGGAGGAGGAGGAGAGAGAGAGAAGGAGGAGGACGAGGAGGAGAAGGAGGAGGGGGGGGGAGGAGGAGGAAGAGGAGGAGGAGGAGGAGGAGGGAGATTGAGAGGAGGAGAAGGATGAGGAGGAGGAGGGGGGAGGAGGAGGAGGAGGACGAGGAGGAGGAGGGGGGAGGAGGAGGAGGAGAAGGAGGAGGAGGAGGGGGGAGGAGGAGGAGGAGGAAGAGGAGAAGGAGGAGGAGGAGGGGGGAGGAGGAGGAGGAGGAGGAGGAAGAGGAGGAGGAGGAGGAGGAGGAGGAAGAGGAGGAGGAGGACCGCTATATCTAATATCTCTACGCATTCTCCCCACGCCTGCAGCCCAGATTCCAGCCATCTCCAGTGAGTCCCTCCCCGCCGGGCCGACCCCCAGATGACCTGGTCATGGCGGATCAGTTCTCCCCCGAGTCCACCGCTCTCGAGGCCTAACTGTATTGACGCTGACTGCCAATGAGCGGGCCCTTCAGGGGCCGGACCGAGCCCCGCTCCGACCAAGAGGGAGAGGATAATGGCTGCTTGGAAGAATCGATCCTCGGCCAGGACTTTTATTATTGAGATTCAAGACAACTCGGAATAGACCACTGTAGACACGTGACTGTGGACACGTGACTGTGGACACGTGACTGTGGACACGTGACTGTGGACACGTGACTGTGGACACGTGCGCTGGCTCGCTGGAAAGGGTGTCGGAACTCTGGTCCACAGCTACGTCTAGATGGATTTAGCCTTTCCTCCTCCTAACTTCCTTCCTCGCTCCCTTCCTTCCTTTCCTTACTTCCTCCATTTTTATTCCTTCCTTCCTTATTTCCTTCCTTCCTTTTTTAATTCCTTCCTTCTTTCCTTCCTTCCTTCTTTCTTCTTCCCTTCCTTCCTGCTTCCTTCCTTCCTTCCCTTCCTTCCTGCTTCCTTCCTTCCTTCTTTCCTTCCTTCTTCCTTCCTTTCTTCCTCCCTTCCTTCCTTCCTTCCTTCCTTTCATTCCTTCCTTCTCTCCTTTCTTCCTTTTTATTCCTTCCTTCTTTCCTTCCTTCCTTCTTCTTCCTTTCCTTCCTGCTTTCTTCCTTTCCTTCCTTCTTTCCTTCCTTCTTCCTTCCTTTCTTCCTCCCTTCCTTCCTTCCTTCTTTCATTCCTTCCTTCTCTCCTTTCTTCCTTTTTATTCCTTCCTTATTTCCTTCCTTTCTTCTTCCCTTCCTTCCTTTCTTCTTCCTTCCTTCTTCCTTCCTGTCTTCCCCTCCCTTCCTTCCCTTCCTTCCATCCTTCTTCACTTCCTTCCTTCTTCCCTCCCTTCCTTCCTTCCTGCTTCCTTCCTTCCCTTTCTTCCATCCTTCTTCCGTGCCTTCCTCCCTCCCTCCCTTCCTTTCCTTCCTTCTTCCTTCCTTCCTTCTTCCTTCCTTTCTTCCTCCCTTCCTTCCTCCCTTCCTTCCTCCCTTCTCTCCTTTCTTCCTTTTTATTCCTTCCCTCTTTCCTTCCTTCCTTCTTTGTTCTTCCCTTTCTTCCTTTCCTTCTTTCCTTCTTCCTTTCTTCCTCCTTTCCTTCTTCCTTCCTGCCTTCCCCTCCCTTCCTTCCTGTTTCCTTCTTTCCCTTCCTTCCTTCCTTCTTCACTCCCTTCCTTCCTTCTTCCCTCCCTTCCTTCCCTCCCTCCCTCCCTTCCTTCCTTCCTTCCTTCCTTCCTTTCTTCCTTCCTTCCTTCCACTTGGCCCCCAGCAATCAACCCAGGGACAGTCCACCTTTGAGCCACCCACTCAGCTCTTTCTATCTTTAAACAGAGTCCTGCGAAGTGGCCGCGGGTCTCTCTAAGTTTCCGAGTCCGGCCTCAAAGCCACCATCCTCCGGTCTCAGCCTCCCAAGTGCCCAGATGATGGCGCGTAGGACCCCACACCCCACGCCCGGCTCAAACCACGGCAATTTTTTTGGGGTGAGGCTGCAGGAATTAACTTCTCCCACCCGAGAGCCCAACCCTCCCTCCCAGGAGACAGACTCTGCTTCCGTAAACAACAGATGGCATATAATACCAGTTTCCACAATCAGGAAATAAATAGCTCCAGGAGTTCCGTAGCTTACGATGATCAAAACTTATATGACGTGCTCTGGTTCTCATTCAATCATGACTCTTTTTTTGGTACAAATAAGGACAAAATCGCTTTTCCTGACTAGGCAGCCGCCAGAGCTACCTGTGAATGGGAGATGGCTGGAAAGACAAGTCTCTGTCGTCTGTCCCTCTTGTCAATAAAGAACTGTCAGCCATGATATTACTTCCGGGGCCCCTGGATTATTGGGAAAGAGAACGGAGGTCAATGTAGCCGAGGAGAAAAATCCCCCCCGGAGGTTTTTATCCTCCGTTTTGAGAGGAGGATTTCAAAATCCAGGCTTCTGAAAACCCAAATCCTCCACTTTCGTAGGATAAGTGGTGTCTCCTGGAATTCAAATTGTCATGCAAATCACTGGGACGGGAAATGTCTGAGCCACTGGGGCCGAAAGACACCAGCAGGAATTTGGTTTTCATGGCATCTGAAGCTGGCCATGCTGGAAGGTTACGGGTATAATACAGGGTTTAAATATTTTTCTTTTCTTTCTTTTTTTTTTTTTTTTTTTTTTTGCCAAAGCCTGTTATTTCAGGGCCTGGGAGGCTGAGACAGGTGCAGGTTCGAGGCCAGCCTCAGCAAATTACTGAGACCCTCAGAAACTTAGTGATACCCTCTTTCCAAAGAATGTCCTTGGGTTCAATCCCCAGTATCCCAGTATATAAAAACATCCTCATATCTGAATTATTGCATAATATAGAATATATTATGCAATATATATTATATATAATTATATTATATATTATATTATATATTATATTATATATTATATTATATATAATATATATTATATATAATATATATTATATATTATATATTATATATTATATATTATGCATAATATATATTATGCAATATATATATATATATAATTTTTTTTTTTTTGGTGGTACTGGTATTCTTGGAAGCCCTTCTGCTTCTGGGCTACACTCCCAGACCTATTTTATATTTTTATTTGGAAACAGGGTCTCTTAAGCCAGCGCGGCTGGTTTCGAACCTGCGCCATCCTCCTGTCTCCGCCTCCCAGGCGCGGGGATTACAAGTGTGCGCCACCACGCCCGGCTTAATATATATAATATATATATATATATATATTTTTTTTTAAATCCATTAAGAGCTGGGGGTGATGGCGCGGGCTTGTAATCTCGGTACTTGGGAGGCTGAGACAGGAGGATCGCACAGGTTCTGGGCCAGCCTCAGCTACTCAGTGAGGCCCTCTGCAATTTAATGAGACCCTGTTTCAAAATAAAATGGAAAATAGGGCCGGGGGGTATAACTTGGAGGTAGAATACTCCTCGGTTCGATCTCCAGTACTGCAAAAACAATAGTTATATGAATATATATATTAACATCCATATCCATTAAGCTGTGCACATTAATGAAACGGAAATTCCAACCCAATTCCCAAATATTGGCATTTCTAAATACCTGGTGACCGTCCAGGAACTTTAATGTTCACAGAGTGCTGGTGAAAACATTTATGGGGTTCTCTGCTCCAACAGATTTTATTTCCACTGGTTTGGGGGTCATCAATTAAAAGTCAGTTGTTTGTTTTTTTTAACCACATTACCCAAAGAGTGCTACAGAAGGTTTAAGCTCTTTAAAATGCCCTCTATATTTATTTCAGTATCAAATAACTTTAAAAAAAAAAAACCTCCTGAGAGACCCAATACTTTATTGAGTGACTTGGCTTTAATTAAAAAAAAAACATACTTTAATAAAAAAAAACATACTTTTATTGATGTGTTGTGGTCTCGCACGATAATATTTTGAAACCGGGTCTTGCTAGGTTGCTGACGGTCTCACTACATTTCTGACACTGTCCTCAAACCCGTGATTCCCCTGTCCCTGCCTCCCAAGAGTTGGGATTAACAAGCCTGCGCCGTCACCCTCGGGGTTGATGGTGTTTTCTTTCCTTTTTTCTTTTTTTTTTTTTTTAAATATACTTTTATGGGCACATTGGAGTCTTACGTCAAAATGAAGTTCAGAGTGACACAGACAGACGGGCACACCGCGCTTGGCGAGCTGCTCTTTGGCTTCCTCCCCACCCCCTCTCCTCTTAACAATGATCAATTATCATTGATAATTCGATATATGTACACAATCTAATAGAAATGGAAGTGTTTTTTTTTTTCATTTAACTCTCCTCCCTCACCAAGAAATTTTTCCTAGACTGCCTTCATCTCTCGACCGGAGTTTCTCCTCCCTTATCTGAGGTCCTTCTGATGTCCCGATTAGCTACATATAAGAGAAAAAAAGATGAACCTTCACTCTCTGTGGCTCATCCATTTTTCCCTGCAAACAATGCAACCGTGTCCTTCTTCACGGCTGAGTAATACCCCGCTGTGTGTTTATCCCATAATCTAGTGATCCGTTCATCTGTGGATGGACACCCAGGCTGGTTCCATGGAGCACCTGTCCTTGATCTGTCTATTTCCTTTTAGAGCGTCTGTCCCAGCATGAAGGACGGTATCCTCTTAACCCTGATCTGCGCCCTGCTCTTTTCTTGGAATCCTGGGAAAGATGAATTCGTCCTTTTCCAAAATCAATCCCTCGCTGGCCTCGGCCTGAAGTGACTTCAGTGTACAGATGAGCACACGCGTTTTGAAACTTTGGGCAGAAATTTAACAGAGGACTTGGAGGGCTAAAAATCTAACACACACGGCCAGAACTTGTAAGTCTAATTCAATCTGTCCCATCACTTTGCTTTATTCACCCGAATATTGGTACATGAAACATTGCGCTTTTTAAAAATCTTTTCTATTTTGTGGTACTGAAGATTGAACCCAGAGGGATTTTATCTCTGAGCTACACTTGCGGAATTATTTAATTTTTTTTTTTTTTTTTTTACTGGAAACAGAGCCAGTCTAAGTGGTCGAGGGTCTCACTAAGTTGCTCAGGCTGGCCTCGAACCTGCGATCCTCCGGCCTCAGCCTCCCAGGTACTGGGATGACGGACAAGCGCCACCGTGCCCAGCTTTAACTGTGTTCTTCAACTTCAGGTCCCTAAAACAGCGCATCCTTAAAGCTCTAGCTAGTACCCATTAAATATTAAATATTAGGACTTATTATAGGTTTGGACTTAGAGTATGCCCCTGGCCCATTATGATTGGCAAGGCAGCCATGTTGGAGGCGGGGCTTGGCCACTGAGGAAGGGTCCCCGGGAAGGAGATCTTGGGGATATATATGGTTCCACCTCCCCTTCCTGGAGATCTGATCCTGCCTTGTTCTCTTCTCTCTATGTTTTCCACCATGATACACTGAGTTCCGCAGATTCCACCTGGCCCAACATGGACTGAACCCTCTGAAATCTCCAGAACTGTGAACAGACAGATCTCCTTCCTCTACGCTGTGATGAACAGGTGTTTTGGGTTCCAGTGGTGAGAATCGTCATTGAGACTCCCCTCAATGAATACCTACTATTTCCTAAGAACTCCTGAGTATTTTATATATGTTACGGTTAAATAGGAACCATCCCCTAAAAGGCTCACGTATAAATATTCAGGATAGCTGCGACTGAGTCATGAAGCCAAATCCACTGAAATGGGTTGACTGGGTGATAGGAGTTCAGTGTAGAAATGGGGGCCAGCATTTCGAAATTTTTTTTGCAGAAATTTAATAGAGGAATCGGAGATCTGTGGAATCTGATACAAATGGCTGGAGCTTGTAAGTCTAATTTTATCTGTCCCATAACTTTGTTTTACTCACCCCACTATTAGTACCTAAAACATTGTACTTTCTTTTTTTCTGTGGGTCTGGGTGTGGAACCCAGGGGCATTCGACCTCCGAGCTACACCTCCTGCCCTAATTTTTATTCTTTATTTTATTCTTTATTCTTTATTTATTTCGGGTCTCACTGAGTTGCAGAGGGCCTCACTAAGGAGCTGAGGCCGGCCGCGAACTGCGATCCTCCAGTCTCAGCCTCCCGAATGCTGGGATTACAAGCGCGCGCCACCACGCCCGGCTAATCCAGGGGCTTTTCTACCTCTGGGCTACACTCGCAGACCTACCCTGAGCTCTTCAGACCTGGCCTGACATGGACTGAAGCCTGAAATCTCCAAAAACTGTGAGCAAATAAATCTTCCTTTCTTGAACTTGTGGGTCAGTTGTTTTGGAGTTTAGCTGTGAGAATGTTGACTGAGACAATACGTTAGTAACTACTAGTGTAGTTACTAATAGTACTAATGTACTATTTTTTCTTTGTAGTAGAAAATAGCAGTAAAAAATAGTACTGTTTTTTTCTTTGTAGTAAGAGTCAGAGAAGGGAGTTGTCTTATACACAAGGAAATAGAATTCCAAAGACAGCATGTGTCTATCTGATTTGGGAGGGTTTATCATTGCATCCTCTCTTCTCTTGGCCTTGCTTAATTCATACCAAGAAGTCTGGTTTCACCAAATAATTATAAGGTCATCTTTTCCTAGTTCAGGGTCATAACCAACTAAAAGTCCAGCCATGCTGACCTAAAACTATAAAAAGTGCTGTATAGGAAGCTCACTGGCCGCTTCTCATAAGAACCCTTTTAAGATGTGAATTCCAAGTAGCTAATTGCAAAGGTTCTTTGCTAAACAGTAAAATTAATGACTCCAAAGGCATCATTTAAATAGGTTATAAATTTTGATAAAAGCCCCGTGTCTCTTGCAGAAACTCTGAAAATGTCACTTATAGACCTTCATTTCTTCAAAGGCAGGTTGTCACGAATTGACATTTGATGGCGCCAATCTATTTTTTAAGACCAGGACATTACAGCAGAAAGATCTCAAACGGAAATAAATTCAGAACAGCACCCTTCCACACTCCTTCAGGAAGAGAGAGAAATAGGAAAGAATCCCAACAATTTTATCTAAATTCAAACTCTCTGGGAAGAATTAACATCCTATCTAAAATTCAGATATGGTATGGCCGAAGGGAAGATAAGTATTCTTGTCTCCCATTAAAAAATGTGTTCTGCTTTAATTAAACTCTTACTTCTAAGTGGCATGAAAATATCCCTGCCTCTCTGTAGTCTCAGCATTAAATTCTTAATGACTACATTGGAAATATTTTATGTGTTTCATATGAAGATAATACACATTATATCATTTATTTTCACAACATGCTACATGCAGTCATTGGTGTAGCCTCTCATTTTACAGATTAGGAAAACAAGGTGTATCAGTTAGCACGTGCTGTATAACAAAATTCCCCCCCACAACTCAGTAGTGTAAAACAACAGCCATTTACTATTTCTTGCATACCTGTGACTCCACTGGGCACCACTGCTGATCTAGAAATAGCTTTTTTTTTTTTTTAATCTAAAGAGCCCTTGGTCTAGTATTTGGTTGGCCTGGAATATAAGATCCTACTTAAGGAGGCCCTTTTGCTTGGGTCTCACCATGGTGTGGCAAGTGAAAGAGATCAAAGGAAGAATGCAGAAATTAAAAGTGCATTTCCATACCGCTGGACCCAGGAATCAGAGAAGACTGCAAAGCATCTGATTCCTGAGCTGATTTGCAGATTGAGCCTGAATCCAGTAGATTCTTTCTACTCCAGTTCCCTGAGTGTGCACCCAGGAACCACGTGCGTTCCTCTCGAGTACTTAGAAAGAATCCTCAGCTATTTCAGAGTCATGAGAAAGCTCGTGTCTGCTCAGGCTGAACGAACGTATTATAAACATGCCCTGCAAGAAGCAGAGAGATGGTCTTCAAAAGTAAAGCATAAAAAATAAAATAAAATAAGCTGGGCGTGGTGGCGCATGCTTGTAATCCCAGCATTTGGGAGGCTGAGACCAGAGGATAGTGGTTCGCGGCCTCAGCTACTCGGTGAGGCCCTCTGCGACTCAGTGAGTCCCTGTTTCAAAAGAAAGAATTGAAAAATAGGGCCGGGGGTGTAGCTCAGAGGTCAAATGCCCCTGGGTTCCATCCCCAGATAATAATAATAATAATAATAATAATAATAATAATAATTGATAATAATAATAACAAATGATAATAATAATTACATGATAATAATAATTAAATAAACAAAAAGTATTGGGGCAATAGAGGGCCTCTGGGTTCAATCCCCAGTACCAAGCAAAAGTAATTAATTAATTAAATAAATAAGTGATTGCATCTGTACTGAATACACACCATCTATTTTTTTTTTGTAAATAAATAAATGATTGCATCTGTATTGAATACACACCATCTATTTTCTTAATACGGGATGACAACTACTTGCATGATAACTATCTGAATTGTAGGGGATTTTACAAATGGTCTACAGACGATATTAGATGCCTAATGCCTTGGGTTGCACGTGCAGGTCCTGTGCAAATACCGCACCAGTCTGTAATAGGCGTGCGTATCCATGCAATTCGGAATTCAGGGTAGGAGGAGGGGGTTGTAGAACGTATGCAAAACTCTATGGAGCAAAACCATGCTCCACTTTTTCAGGTACCCGCAAAAAGAAAAAGACGATTCCCAAAGAAGAAGTCTGTTAACATCTCCAAAGTCATTCGTCCGGGTGAGTTTAAATTCACACAAGTGTGCACATTTCTGCCAATACGGGCGATAGATGCCGGGGTCACCACACTGCTCTGTGTGTTTCCGGACAAGGAAAAAAAAGTAGCTTCTATTGGTCCCAAAACTTAATATCCATTTGGCAAAGAAACTTTGCTATGGCTCCAATTGCTTAAAAAAAAAAAAAAAAAAACAGGATTGATGGCATGCAAAGTTGAAGACGGTGGTGGTGCTGGTTACAGACAATGTCCTACGGTGAAGAATTACTGTCCCCAAATTGAAAAGTTGAAATTCTGGCCAACATCAATTTGTCACAGAACCTAAAGGAATACACAGGCGCAGATGGTTTAATTAATCTAAATGATAAATTACCTACGGATCTTCACGTCCTATGCAGTATACCTATGAGCAGAAGGTTCATGTGAGAAGGAGAAATAAATGAGGATGCTGGTGGGGTTAGAAATTTACCTGATAAACAACATTATTTTAAATCTCACAGCCTCACACTTTGGAATCTCATAATAATAGATTTGCTCGCGATCCCTGAAGGAGAAGAAAAATTACAGGAGTTCTGTAGGGCCCCGCCAAAGATGCATTGCCGCATACACTTGTTTTTGCCAAATACACACATTAAAATCAGGACGGCCGGCATCTGTGAGAGTCGCCCTCTGGAGACGTGTATAAAAAAATGAATCTGGGCTTTACCCCCACTACCCCATGCAAACATGATGTGTTGTCTTGTAGAAAAACAAAATGCACAGCTGAATGATTACTCATTTAACAGTATTGGAGCAGTCCCTTTAAGGAAGAAAGGAAAAGGAAGAAAGCCACTCAATATATTAAAAAGTGTCTTTGTAATTAAATCTGCATTTTCTGTATGCTTTATGGTTGCACGCTTTGAAAATGCACATGGGCATAGACATAGACGTATATCTATATAGACATATGCATCCATGCATATCTGTATATCACGTTATTTTATGGATTCGGAATGTCCCACAAATGACTCGCGCGTTGAAAGTGCAGTCATCAGTGCAACAAGGTTCTGAGGCGGTGTGTCTAAGTAATAATTTAATCACGAAGGCCGTGAATAAATCAGTGGGTTAATCCGTGGATCGCTGAATGGATTTCTAAGAGGTGGGAACCTGCCTGGAGGAAGTATGACATTAGGAAAATGTAGTAGGTCATAGGGCATTAGGGGCTAACTTCCCCTCTCCTCCTCCTCCATTTCGCCTACCTCTTGCTCATCCTCCTTGTAATTACATCTCCTCCTCCTCCTCCTCTTCTACTTCTTCCTCCTCTACTTCCTCTTCCTTCCCTACTTCTTCCTCCTCCTCCTTCTTCTTCTCTTCCTCCTCTCCTTTCCCTTACTCTTCCTCCTCCTCTACTTCCTCTTTCTCCTCTACTTCTTCTTCCTCCTCTAATTCCTCTTCCTCCTCATCCTTCTCGTCCTCCTCCTTCTTCCTTTTCTTTTCCTCTTCCTTCTCCTCTTCCTCCTCTCCTTTCCCTCACTCACTATTCCTCCGCCTCTTTCTTATTCTCTTCCTCTTCCTCCTTCCCCTACTCCTCCTACTCCTCTTCCTCTTCCTTCCTCTTCTTGGCTGCCATAAGCTGAGTAGCTCTCCTCTACCACTCCCTCCCGCCATTCTGCCCTACCTCACCCGAAGCCCAAAGCAATAGGGTCAGCCCACCGTGGAGTGACCTCTGAAACCATAAGCCAAAATAAGCTTTTCTTCCTTTATGCTATTCTTGTTGGGTATTTTATACATGCATATATATGCGTATATATATGTGTGTGTATGCATGTTGAGAATATATATTTTCCCCTGGAAAGTTATCATTCTGGAAGGAAGGAAAGACAAGAAAAAAGTTTTAAATCACACACACATGAAAAGATCATCATTTCCTTTCTTAAGTGCTGAAGTATCTCTGAAGAGGAGGAGAATGTGCCACATCAGGAAAGAGCTGCTCTCAGAAAAACCAATCACTTCCCAAGCCGTGATACAATGCCAGATGTTAAAATTTCTCAGAGCATCTCTAGAGAAGGGAAAGCAATTAGATGCCATCCTTCACATCTTATGCTCAGAAACTCATTACCAGAGATTGCTGACATGTCGGCCGTGATGTACGGACTGCAGGTGGGTCTTTGTCACTGTTAAAATAAAGCAAAGTAGGACAGCATCTTTGCCATGGTTTTCCTTCGGGGAGGACGAGGGGGGAGAGAGAGAGAAGATGCCGCTATGCATCTACAATAAACCTCATTAGTTGCATTATCCTGAAATATAATTTCTCAGTTAACTATAATCACAGAGCATTTTAAACTCATTTTAAACCTGAAATGTACGAGAATGTGCATTATGATATAGACCTTCTACGATGTGGAAAAATGGTACCTACGATCAGAATGTCAGCCTTCAGGCATTCCGCTGGCACCAGACAGAGGGAACGACTTTTATGTTCACCAAGCCCCTATCAGACTCAAACATGGAGGCAGGGATGCAGAGAGAAGCTCTCACCCCTGCCGATAAACACGAGTGCATCTTGGCCAGGATCTCGGTTCCTCTCTCTATGAAATGATGGAGAAGTTTTTCTCTCTCTGTGAAATGATGGAGATGAAATGTCTCCGTCAACATTCTTACTGCTATCATCCAAAGCAACTGACCACACAACCAAGAAGATGAAAGAGGTATTTGCTCACAGTCCTAGAGATTTCAGAAGTTTAGTCCAGCACAGGCCGGGTCTGCGGAGCTCAGGGCATGGCGGCAGGAAGGGAGCAAGGAATTTGCTCTCACATCTTGAAGACTGGAAGCAAGAGAGATCAAGCAAGCAAGCCAGGGGATTCTTTAGTTTGGGGTTTTGTTTTTTGGTGGTACCGGGGGTGGAACCCACAGAGGCTTTCTACCTACGGGCTATACTCCCAGACCTATTTATATATTTTTTATTTGGAAAACAGGGTCTCGCCGAGTAGCTGAGGCTGGCTTCGAACCTGCGCCTCCCAAGCGTGGGGATTACAAGCGTGCGCCACCACGCCCGGCAAGGGGATTCTAAGATGCAAGCACGGTCCCCAAGGATCCACCTTCTCTCTTCAGTAAATTCATTCCAATATATTTATCAATCGATGAGACTACAGCTCTCATGAATCGATGACATCAACTCTAAACATGAATCCGTGAGCTTTTCGGGGGACATTCTACAACTAATTATTACATGAAATAATAAGAATACGCCATCCCCGGGGGCCCTACCCAAAGCCTACGATGCCCTTATTCTAATTAGTTTTGACTGTTTCTGACTGGTCCTGTAAGGTAGCTAGGTAGAAATGAGCAGGTCAGGTCAAGATTTGGACAGAGCCGAGGGAGAATTAGGAGGGCCCGCATAAAATGGAAATGACAGAACTCTCCACCTCTCTGTGGTTAGAGAATTGTGGTTGGAGAAGGAGATTAAACTACCTGCGTGCCTAACGCCCTGAAGGACCTCACTTGGGCAGCCATGATTTAAGTATACTTTTCTGAGAGCACTGTCGTGACACGTTATCGTGAGATTTAGTGATAAAAAGTTAGGTGCACACAGAGGCTGATGTGTTTACCTCCGAATCCCACTGCAACCCCTCCCTGTTTCCATGGAGATTATTGAGATGGGTATTGATAACTTCGCCTATGCTCATGAGCATCATCTGAACTGTTTTCTCTCTCGAGTTTCTTCCCCCATCCACCTCTGTCCCCTAATCCCCTTCCCCTGTTTTATTGGTATCTCATTTACTGATATCCTTTTTTTTTTTCTTTTGGTGGTACTGGGGATGGAACCCAGGGGCCTTCTACCTCTGGGCTACACTCCCAGATCTATTTATATTTTATTTGGAAACAGGGTCTCTTAAGCCAACTGAGGCTGGCTTTGAACCTGCGCCATCCTCCCGTCTCAGCCTTCCAAGCGAGGGGATGACAAGCGTGCGCCACCACGCCCGGCCTGATATCCCTTTTGTGGTCATTGTGGGAGAATTTCTCAGAAGCCTGGGAATGGGACCACCAAAGTATTTTCATCACTCTAAAAGGAGACCATGTCAACCATGTATCCAACAAATACTCTGTCCCACTCCCCCGAACCCAGCCAAGGACAACCGCCAAGGCTTTCTGTCTTTTCATATTTACCTATTCTGAATCTTTTATACAAATAGAACCAAACAATACCTGACTTTTTGCGTCTGTCTCCTTTTATAGAGCATGATATTTTTTTTTTCTTGTGGTACAGGGTATTGAACCCAGAGGCGTTATACTTCCAAGTTATAGCCAAGTTTTATTTTGAAATAGGGTCTTGCTAGGTTACCGAGGGGCTTGCTAAGTCACTGAGGCTGTCCTCGAACCTGCGATCCTCCTCCTTTCTCAGCCTCCACAGGACTGGGATTACAAGCATGCACCGCCAAGCCTGGCTTAGTTTAACATTTTTAAATAGTGTTGTTATTCATTCTTTTTTTTATTATCCTATTTTTATTTTTGAAACAGGGTCTCGCTGAGTTGCAGGGGGTCTCAGTAAGTAGCTGAGGCTGTCCACAAATCGCCATCCTCCTGTCTCAGCCTCCTGAATGCTGGGATCATAAGCGTGCACCACCACGCCCGGCTTTATTTTTTTTCTTTTAAAATATGCTTTTATTGGTGCATTGTCTGATATCACAGTGTTGTTTAGAATGATACGGACACACGCCACGTACCCGGCATTTCAATCAGGAAACTCGAGTAAAGCCAATTGCCCTGCCTAATGTGTGTGGGCTTCATTCAACACACTGATTTTCTACCTGCCATATTGACTTAAACCAGCCAATTAAAAAGACAGATGTTTCAGCGTCTATACATAAATTAAATTAAAAAAAAAACTGCTTGTGCCTTGTGCGGAGCAGATCTAAGAGAACCGAGGCTAGGTATTGGGAAACCTCGCTGGCACCAATTAGGCATCGCAGACCTACTAAGAAGAAGAACTTGTGTGTTTCGGAATATATATATGGAATATATATATGGAATATATATATGGAATATAACAATCAGAATAGAATATTAAAATGAAAGGAAAATGTAAACTGTGAGAAATCAGGGTAAACAGGCAGAAGCAAGAATTGGGAGAGGCACAGAAAGGTTTGATTGAGTTTCCCTAAGAGAATTTCTGAGCAGAGGGAAGGGTAGAAACACAAACACTTAAATACACCCGGATGTTGTTTCAAATCGAGGGAATTTTAAACACATTGAAATGAAAATCAGGATGGTAGCCCATACCCGGGACAGGAGGATCACATTAGCCTCAGCAACTTAGCAGAGAGACCCTCGCCAACCTAGTGAGACTAAGTTGACTATATTTCCAAATAAAAAAAATAAAATAGGGCTGGGGAGTGTAGCTCGGAGGGAGAATGGCCCTGGGTTTAATCTATATACACACACACGGAATAAAATACAAAAATACAATGATGTGAACATGTCACTTAATTCTCTGTCTCCTGTGATAACCGGGGCTGTCTTACAGTCGGCATTCACCCTAGGCCAGTTTTTATTACAGCATTTTAACATCTATGGATCAGTAAGCACTTTGTCTAGTCTTTTTCTCAAATTTCTGGCTCAGAACATCTAAAACTCTAGGGTAAAATTCTAGAAGGAGACGAGCCGCTGTTTTATGCTAATGAGGGGCCCTTTATAGTTGGGATGGGACTTCTCATTTGATAAGAGCGCTCATGTTATGCTAATGAGGGGCGAGGCCTCATGATCCGGGTCCTCCATAGCCAGGATACAAACTCCTCATTTGATACAGTGCCCATGTTATGCTAATGAGGGGCGGGGCATCGTGGAGCAAGGTTTCCCATAGCTGAGATGGGAACTCCTCATTTGATACAGTGACCATGTTATGCTAATGAGGGGCGGGGCATCATGGTGCGGGGTTTCCTATAGCTGAAATGGGGACTCCTCATCGGACACAGTGAACATGTTATGCTAATGAGGGGCGGGACATCATGGTGCGGGGGTTTCCCATAGCTGAGATGGAGATTCCTCATTGGACTCAGTGACCATGTTATGCTAATGAGGGGCGGGACATCATGATGCGGTGTTTCCCATAGCTGAGATGGGGACTCCTCATTGGACACAGTGAACACTTTATGCTAATGAGGGGCGGGACATCACGATGGGGGGGGTCCCATAGCTGAAATAGAGACTCTTCATTGGACACAGTGCACATGTTATGCTAATGAGGATGGGGCATCATGGTGCGGGGTTTCCCATAGCTGAGATGGGGTCTCCTCATTGGACATGGTGAGCATGTTATGCTAATGAGGGGCGGGACATCATGATGGGGGGGTTTCCCATAGCTAAAATAGAGACTCCTCATTGGACACAGTGCCCATGTTATGCTAATGAGGGGCGGGGCATCACGGTGCAGGGTCTCCCATAGCTGAGATGGGGACACCTCATTGGATACAGTGAATATGTTATGCTAATGAGGGGCGGGGCATCATGGTGCGGGGTCTCCCATAGCTGAGATGGGGACACCTCATTGGACACAGTGCCCATGTTATGCTAATGAGGGGCGGGGCATCACGGTGCAGGGTCTCCCATAGCTGAGATGGGGCCTCCTCTTTGACACTATATGTAGAAGGCTCAGGTTTTGAGCTGTTCGGATTCTGGGGGACCAAGGCTAATACCCGTCTAAGATCTGACGGCTCAGGCCTGCCCTGTGACATCTGTGCACGTAGTGGGGCTAGTGAACTTGCAGGGGGCGGGCAGATGGTACGGCCAGCTCACACAAGCAGAGGCCTGGGGGGCTCTGAATACCCACAGCCCCAGGCCCCACCCTGCAGGCATCCTATCTGTCACACTGCCCTGGTAAATGGAATAGCTAGGCGTAAATGTCCCCTAAAGAGCTCATTTATTAATATTCAGGATGGGTAGGGTTGAGTCTTGATTGGCTGCAGAGATGGGTCCCTGGGAGTGCAGCCTTAGGGATTATATATATATATATATATATATATATATATATATATAATCTTCATATATAATATATATTAATAGATATTTACAAGTTACGAAGCCCAATTTGGAAATGAAGACACTAATCAGAGTCCATGGGGAGCTCAATGTCAGAGCACTGTTAATATATAATATATGTATATATAATTATATATATAATATATTATATATAATATATAAATTATATATTATTTATTATATATTATATGTTTGTTATATATTATTATATATTATTATCTAATATATATTATATTATCATCTAATATATTATTATCTAATATATTATATATAATATATTATATTATTATATATTATCTGTATTATTTATCTATATTATTTATATTTTATTATATTTATTTATTATTTATATATTATTATACTTTATTTATTTATTTATTTATTTATTTATTTATTTATTTATTTTACGGTACTAGGGATGAAACCCAGGGGCATTCCACCTCTGAGCTATACTCTCAGCCCTATTTTTAATTTGTTCTCTTGAAACAGGGTCTCCCTGAGTTGCCGAGGGCCTCGCTAAGCAGCTGAGGCTGGCCTTGAACCGCCACCCTCCTGTCTCACTCAGCCTCCCGGATGCTGGGATGACAAGCGTGCG
>NC_137792.1:1047509-1275009 GCF_963383645.1 Muscardinus avellanarius
TAGTAGTCCTGGGGATGGAACCCAAGGGCATTCTATCTCCATGACATCTTCAGTGTCTTCTAAAGACTTTCATTACATAGTGGGGCTCTCTCTAAACTGCAGGGGCTAACCTTGAATGTACCCTCCTCCTGCCTTAACTTTCCCAGTACTGTGACTACAGGTGTGTGGCCGCCCTGCCTAGCAATGCTAATAACCGGATTTAACTGGGCATGGTGGTGCACTTTTGTTATCCCAGTACTTGGGGGGCTGCGACAGGAGAAATGCAGATATGAGGCCGGCCTTAGCATTGTGGCGGGGCCGTCGGCAACTTAGCAAGACCCTGTTTCAAAATTTAAAAAATTAAAATAATAATATATGGATGGGGGTGTAGCGTGGAGGTAGAATGTGCCTGAGTCCAGTCCCCAGTACGAAATCAAAGTAAAACAAACTGTGATATTTCAAATGTGCACCCATCACAATTTTAGAAAAATATACCTGTGGGGAAATAAAGCCAACGTGGGCGTCCAGGTGTTGCTCCCGTGGAAGTATTAGTTTTGAGTTTTCCCAGGATCCCACCTTGACCAGCACTGGGATGTGAAGGGGTTATTTCTGAGGTGTTTTCTGAGTACTTTTTTCCTAGAAAAAGAGCCAGGTGGGATCTGAAGAGAGGGGAGGGAGCCAGGTAAATGCAAGAAACAGCGTCCACTTGCTGGAGACCATCTATTGCACCATCTGCTGACTGGATGAGCACAGGGCATTGGGGTACATCACACAGGAGGGGCTTACAGAATCGCAGCAGTTAAGAGTTTGCTGGAGGGTGTATTCATTTCGAGTCACCCCTCCATGCCATTTTGGCATGGGGCTGTATTTCTATTTTCTGTATTTCTATTTTTCTAATAAACTTCTTTAGATCTTAAAAAAAAAGAGTCTGCCAGAGTAACAGAGCTCACAGGATGTGTAGATGGTAAAATGGGTTTTATCTGACCAGCTCATGGTCCAAAGCGGCCACCTGCACATGGAGAGCTGGAGGAACCAGAAGCTGGTGGAGTCTCAGAATCAGAACGACTCATAGATAAGGCAGGACCTGTCCAAGAAGGAAGGACAGCAGAGCGACACGGAGACAATGCAGCCCCCTTTCTGGTCCCAGAAGGACCAGGAAACTCTGGGGAAACAGTATGAAGGTCCAGTTCCAAGAGCTGAAGGCTGATACTGCCCGGTCCTGGACGAGAGCAGGTGTACTTTTCTCAGGAGGAATTATGCACAGCCTCATGTGGCTTCTGCTTCCTTTTTATCCAGGTCCTGCACCTGTCAGAACAGGGCTGCTCACGTTCAGGGCGGGACTTCCCTTTCCATGTGCCCCCCCAACACATGTCAATCATCTCAGCAGCACATTCAGGGCGGGACTTCCCCTCCCATCTACCATTACATATGCCAATCATCCCATCAAAATATTCAGGGTGGGACTTCCTCTCCCATCTACCATTACATATGCCAATCATCCCATCAACATATTCAGGGTGGGACTTCCCCTTCCACCTGCCATTACATATGCCAATCATCCCATCAAAATATTCAGGGCGGGACTTCCCCTCCCATCTACCATTACATATGCTAATCATCTCATCAACACATTCAGGGCGGGACTTCCCCTCCCATCTACCATTACATATGCCAATCATCCCATCAACATATTCAGGGTGGGACTTCCCCTTCCACCTGCCATTACATATGCCAATCATCCCATCAAAATATACAGGGCGGGACTTCCCCTCCCATCTACCATTACATATGCCAATCATCCCATCAAATAATTCAGGGCGGGACTTCCATCTGGCATTACATATGCCAATCATCTCATCAACACATTCAGGGCGGGACTTTTCATCCTGCTCCTTCACATGCCAATCATCCCATCAAAATATTCAGGGCGGGACTTCCCCTTCTACCTGCCATTACATATGCCAATCATCCCATCAAAATATTCAGGGAGGGACTTCCCCTCCTACCTGCCATTACATATGCCAATCATCTCATCAACACATTCAGGGCGGAACTTTTCATCCTGCTCCTTCACATGCCAATCATCCCATCAACATATTCAGGGCGGGACTTCCCCTTCTACCTGCTATTACATATGCCAATCATATCATCAACACATTCATGGCAGGACTTTCCCTTCCACCTGCCCTGACACATGCCAATCATCTCATCAACACATTCAGGGCAGGACTTCCTCTTCAACCTGCCCTGACAAATGCCAATCATCATCTTCTCAACACATTTAAGGTGGGACTTCCCCTTCAGCCTCTCCAACTTTCCCTGACACACCCAAAGTCAAATCTTACCTTAGGTATTTCATAATCCAGTCACGTTGACCATCCAGGTGAAACCTCACAGGCATGAAGCTAAAAACAGAGCCCTTTCCACATTATTTCCAGACCTCATTTCCAGTGCTCAGAAGCTAAAGAAAGGACTCCAGAGACGAAAAGGAATTCAGCCAAGAACCTTAAGAAAGCAGCTAGCTATAGGTCACTGGACTTGTAAGTCATCAGTTCCACCTGTGCAAACACCGGCTACAACTTCCAGCAGTGGCGGCTGAGCTCACCCGCCTCCAGAGATCCAGACCAGCACTCCGCAACACAGGCCAGTAAAATTCGAGATGCTTTTAAAATAATTGTGTATTAGACTTACCTGGTGTGGCAGTGAATCGCAAGTGCCAGCTCCAGGTCCACAACTCTGAGAAATCCCAACAAGTAATCCAAGAACTTGAAGAGCGGAAAGCAGCGGCAGGGCTCCAACATCTTGAGCTACCAGCACTGTGCCCTCCAGAGACCCGGCCAGCAGGACAGTAAGGTAACCATATTGTGTTACTCGGAGCAGCTGCAGAGACCCGGGTGGGCTAAGATCAGGTGGCTTATCCTGGCGGTAGTCCAGTTAGAACCTAGAGAGACAGAAGAAAGACCCATGGTGCTCAGGGCATGGTACCTGCACAGGGCCACAGGGGTCACTCTGAGAATACACTGGACACCCTCTGCCAGTGCAGGTTGGGAGGCATAGACCCAGGCTGGAAGGTGCAGAGCCCAGGGATGGAAGATGCAGGACACAGGCCCAGAAAGTGCAGAGCCCGCTCCTGGAAAGCACAGAGCTCACGCCTGAAAAGCACAGAGGTGAGAACCTTAAAAAACAAGGCACAGGGCCTGAGATTTCCGAGCCCAGAGTGGAGAGCACAGAGCCAGGGCTGGAGAGCGTGGAACCCAGAGCCGGAAAGCACAGAGTCCAGGGTGGGAAAACGCAGAACCTTGAGCTTACTCGGAGCTCATTTACAGTGATACCTGACGCCCTGGCGCCTGAGCACGAAGCTGTCAAAGGCAGACACTCATAAAATGGGTCAAAAAGCTGACAATAGGTTACAGAGCAGTTGAGAGTCATTGGGATATACTCCAAAATCTACTACAGTGAAGAGACTGTTACAAATGTCATATGGGCCTGGGCCCTATATATGGAATTTAGCAGGACTGATGGTATTGTTTTTGGTTTTGGGTTTTGTTTTGTTTTTCTTCACGCTGTTGCTAGTTCTTTTCCATTCCTTTGATAAGCTCCGCTCCCCCTAGACTATCTACTCTCTTCTCTCAAAAATTTTTTCCCTTATTGTATTTCCCTGTTTTGTATTCAAGCTATTTCATATCTCCATACTTTAAGACTCTATACTAACTACAAGAATCCTATTATCTTACCTTCTCTCATTCTCAACCAGATACTAGTTTATTATAAATTCTTACTCAAGCTAGGCGTGGTGGCACACGCTTGTAATCGCCGTGCTTGGGAGACGGAGATAGGAGGGTCGTGCAGGTTCGAAGCCAGCCGCGCTGGCTTAAGAGACCCTGTTTTCAAGTTTAAAAAAATATATAAAAAATAGGTCTGAGAGTGTACCCCGGAGGTAGAAGGGTTTCCAGGAACCCCAGTACCACCAAAAAATTAAAAAATTAAAAATTAAAAAATAAATAAATAAATAAATTCTTACTCAACCTAATCATACCCTCTACTCAAAGCATAGGTATATTTTAATTTACTAGTAACTATTACTTACTACTTGTTTTTATTATTGCCGCACTTTTGTAACTATTGTCCTAATATGATTTTATGTCTATTTTTGTGATTCTGAATGACTAGCTTTACTATAAAGAGCCGATTTTTTTCTGAACAATTATCCACATGCTCCCATCTTAAACATTCCTGTTAAAAAGATTTTGCCGTGTATCTTTACACATACTCTCCCATTCAGAGACTTGCGAATGTTTCCTGACAGCCCAGGAAGCTTTTCCCCATAAGACATATGGAAGAAGTGTAGCCAAGAAATATACGATAACACTTTTAGTCACTTGGTAAGCGTCTCTATTTGGGAAACGGCGCCGCACACTCAACACTCGATGTTCTTACCACTAGTAGCGTCTCCTCTAGGGATGCCACTTTCAAAACAGCACGTTCCCTTTTAAAAGTGTGTGAACGTGTCTCTGAATTTTAAATAAGAGCATATAAGTTAGTGTTTGGGGCAAAAGAATTACTTGTCATTTGGGCATTCCCTCTAATACCTCTATCCTGGTGGACATGCAAAAATGAAGCTCTCACAAGTAGAAGATGTATACACTTTAAGTTTATTAAGCTGAAAAGCCACATCGTTTTTTGTTTTTTGTTTTTTCCTTAAGGGCTTAGAAGTAAATGCATAACTACTTCCTTCCTTCCTCAAATGCATATCTAGAAAATAGGACATTTCTTTCTTTTCTTTCCTCTTTCTTTCTTTCTTTCTTCCTTAAATGCATATCTAGAAAATAGGAAATTTCTTTCTTTTCTTTCCTTTTTCTTTCTTTCTTAAATGCATATCTAGAAAAAGGACATTTCTTTCTTTTATTTCCTTTTTCTTTCTTTCTTAAATGCATATCTAGAAAAATAGGACATTTCTTTCTTTTCTTTCCTTTTTATTTATTCCTTTCCTTCCTTCCTCTTTCCTTCTTTCTTCCTTTCTTTCTTTCCTTCCTTCCTTCTTTCTTTCTTTCTTTTTTCTTTCTTAAATGCATATCTAGAAAATAGGACATTTCTTTTCTTTCCTTTTCTTTTCCTTTCTCTTCCCCTTCCTTCCTTCCTTCCTTCCTTCCTTCCTTCCTTCCTTCCTTCTTTCTTTTTTTACCTGGGGTTGAACCCAGGGGCATTCCACCTCTGAGCTATATCCCACTCCCAGCCAAATTTTATTTTTTAGTTTGAAATAGGGTCTCACATAGTTTCTGAGAGTCTCACGACATTGCTGACCCTGTCCTGAAACACGTGATCCTCCTGTCTCAGCTTCTCAGGTACTAGGATGACAGGTGTGTGCCACCACGCCCTGCTTATATAGCCTTTCAAAACAAGTAATCACAGTAGTCAGAATGAAAGTTTGCTTTTCTTATTTAGCATTTATGTTTATGGTTTATCAGACTATTTATGCTACACCGTAAAATGCAAAATAGTATGTAGTTATCACTTTTCATATACTTTTACTGGTGCGTTATAATTAGACATCATAGTAAGATTCAAAGTGATACCAGACATATATGCACACCAGCTTTTGGACTGATTGTCACTTCTTTAACAAGTAGAAGCCGGGCGTGGTGGTGCACACTTGTAATCCCCGCACTTGGGAGGTGGAGACAAGAGGATCGTGTAGGTCCGAAGCCCGCAGCGCTGGCTAAAGAGACCCTGTTTCCAAATAAAAATATAAAAGTTGGTGTCTAGGAGTATAGCCCGGAGGTAGAACGGTTTCCAGGAGGAACCCCAGTACCACCAAAAATAAATAAATAAATAAATAAATAAATAAATAAACAAACAAGTAGAAAACTGAGGTCCAATTTTTTTTCTTTTTTTTTTTTTTGGTGGTACTGGGGTTCCTGGAAGCCCTTCTACCTCCAGGCTACACTCCCCCCAGACCTATTTTATATTTTTGAAACAGGGTCTCTTACGACAGCGCGGCTGGCTTCAAACCTGCGCGATCCTCCTGTCTCCGCCTCCCAAGCGCGGGAATGACAAGCGTGCGCCACCACGCCTGGCTCGGTCCAATTTATTTCTAAAAGTGTCCTTTTCTTTTTATACTTTTATTGGTGCTTTGCAATTACATATCATACTGAGATATAGAGTAATTTAAAATATACATATACATGTTTTCCATTGGGTCTTTGCTTTTCGGGATTCCTTTTATTTTCTTTTGGGGATCCTAAGGATAGAACCCAGAGGCATTCTACCTTTGAGCCACACCCCAGCCTCATTGTATTCTTTTCTCTTGAAGCAGGGTCTCACTAAGTTGCTGGGAGTTTTGCTAAGTTGCTGAGGCTGGCCTTGAACCCGTGATCCTCCTGTCTCAGTCTCCCTGGTACTGGGATGACATGTGTGCACCACCATGCCTGTCTCTACACATTTTTAAATTTAATTTTTTATAACAAGTATGCCCTTGGCATAGAAGATAAGCTCCTTAAATACTGAAGAGAGAGAATTGATTCAATGATTCATGTGCAGGGCTGCCCAGAAGCATGCCCTATGAAGAAGCAAGCCCATGTAGACCTACAATGTCCCAAGAAAGGGGCACCATCTTGGGATTTGCCTTAGGAAGATGGTGCCTACCTGAGACCCTTACAAAGGACAACACTGCTAGTGTACCTTCCTCTGAATATCAAGGATGCTGGCGCACAGGCCATGAGGACCACGGTAGACCCAATCCAAGGGACAGGCTCCGACAAAAGATCTGGCCATATCTTAACCTGTGGGGACATTCAGGTAGCACGTAGCACTCTGGAAAATAGGTACGCCATAGCTCATAAGATAAATGCAATCCCCGGCTACATACAACTTAGAGCACGGTAGAGAAGAATGGCGTGCTGGGGAAATGGCGGCAGAGACATCTCCTACTTTTCTCTAGGCATGAAGCCTGACCTGGAGACGAGATAAGGCAGTCCATCCCATCACGGCCTGAGCAGGTGGGCTTGGGATGCGGTGGGGAGGCAGGGAGGGCACGGATGCCCTCAGTCAGAGGAAGGAGCATGGTATCCATGGTCACCAGGGATTCTAGAAGGCACTGGTACTATCCCAAGCATCTTGGCAGGAGCATCGCCATCCTTTGGTTGAACCACGAACGCTGCTCTACTGACCGCCTCCCTGTAGCTCTCTACGGCTTGACACATGGATGTTTCAGAAATAAACAGGAGTCATCCATTCGTGGGGGTCACACTGGTCTGTATCAGTGGATAAGGTGGGTAAATTTTTTTGTGTGTAGGTCTGGGGATGGAAGCTAGGGGCATTCAACCTCCGTGCTACACCCCCTGCCCTATTTTTAAAATTCATTATTTTTTTTATTTTTTTTTTTGTGATACTGGGGTTCCTGGAAGCCCTTCTACCTCCAGGCTACACTCCCAGACCTATTTTATTTATTTATTATTATTATTATTATTATTATTATTATTATTATTATTTATTTGGTGGTACTGGGGTTCCTGGAAGCCCTTCTACCTCCAGGCTACACTCCCAGACCTATTTTTTTTTTAATATTTGGAAACAGGGTCTCTTGAGCCAGCGCGGCTGGCTTCGAACCTGCGCGATCCTCCTGTCTCCGCTTCCCAAGCGCGGGATGACAAGCGTGCGCCACCACGCCCGGCTTTATTCTTTATTTTGCAACAGGGTCTCACTAAGTTGCAGATGGCGTCACTAAGTAGCTGAGGCTGTCCGTGAACCGCGATCCTCCGGTCTCAGCCTCCCGAATGCTGGGATGACAAGTGTGTGCCACCACGCACGGCTAGGTGGGTAAATTTTATGTCAGTATTTCTTTGACAATTAACAGCTACTTTAAAATGTCACCTTGCAGCCAGGCATGGTGGTGCATGGTTTTAATCCCAGTCCTGGGGAGGCTAAAGCAGGAGGATCCCAGGTTTGAGGCCAATCTCAGCCACTTAGCAAAGAGACCGTCAGCAACTTACTGAGACCCTGTTTTCAAATAGAAAATAAAATAGGGCTATGGGTGTAGCTCAGAGGTAGAACGCTCCAGGGCTCAATACACACACACACACACACACACACACACACACACACACCCCATCACCCCATCCTGGACCACATTCACCATCTCTCTTGGTTGAAACAATCATGATATTGTCAATATTCAGAAGCAATGACACAAATTTTGTCTCTTAAGGGGAAGGAGTGTCATAAAATTGCTGTGTCTGTTTTTTTTTGTTTGTTTGTTTTGTGGGTTTTTTTTGTTGTTTTTTTGTTTTGTTTTTTTTGTGGTCCTGGGGTTCCTGGAAACCCTTCTACCTCCGGGCTACACTCCCAGACCTATTTTATATTTTATTTATTTATTTATTTATTTATTTATTTATTATTTATTTATTTATCT
Organism: Muscardinus avellanarius; assembly: GCF_963383645.1. Taxonomy (NCBI): domain Eukaryota; kingdom Metazoa; phylum Chordata; class Mammalia; order Rodentia; family Gliridae; genus Muscardinus; species Muscardinus avellanarius. The sequence goes on from NC_137792.1 coordinate 1,055,896, forward strand.
ATTTATTTTTGGTGGTACTGGGGTTTCTGGAAACCCTTCTACCTCTGGGCTACACTCCCAGACCTATTTTATATTTTATTTGGAAACAGGGTCTCTTAAGTCAGCGCGGCTGGCTTCGAACCTGCGCCATCCTCTGGTCTCCGCCTCCCGAGCGCGGGGATGACAAGCGTGCCCACCGCGCCCGGTTATGCTGTGTCTTTTAATGTATTATTTGTGTGTGTGTGTGTGTGTGTGTGTGTGTGTGTGTGTGTGTGGTAGTGAGCATTGAACCCATGGGCATTCTACCTCCAAGCTCCACCCCCTAGCCCTATTTATTTTTATTTTTATTTAAAAACAGGATCTCCCTAGGTTTCTGAGAGTCTCAAGTTGTTGGGGGCGGTTCTCAAACCTGCGATCCTCCTGTCTCTGCCTCCCCAGCGCTGGTATTACAAGCTCGTGCCACCATGCCCGGCTTGCTGTGTGTCTAAGACCAGCACAGAGGGCTGCTCCTGTGAAAGGGGGGAGGGCAAATCTAGCATTCCAATTATATCTCATGATTCCTTGTGGAATTAGATAGAGGTCGCCTCTGCTGCAGCCAGACCCTGCCCGCCTTCTTTCTCCCTCTCCCCGCTTCCCGTCCTGCCAGGAGGCCTCTCTGTGGAGCCATCCATCAATAAATCACCGGCTCATGGCTCCTCATCTCAGGCTCTGCTTCTGAGGAACCTGACCTAAAACAGGCTTGGAGACTGGGGAATCTATCGAAAACCAAAAGGGCAGTGGGATTTTAGATGTCTTGTGGGGCCACGGGGGAATGCGCCTTGGAAAAGGAAGTCCTTTAATCACTCCTTGCGAATACCCCCAAAGGAGGTCAGGTCCTCCCAAGACCTGCCCTAATCATCACTTTGCCATCTTCTTTCAAAGGCTACATCTGCCATTCTTCATCCCGGCCGGTGGTTCTGAAGAGCCGCACTGCTAACCGAGGCACGCTGCATCGGGAACCCAGAGGGAAGCTTGTATTCTTTGGTGGTACTAGGGTTGGAAACCAGAGGCTTTCTACCTCCAGGCTATATTCCCAGACCTATTTTACACTTTATTTGGAAACAGGGTCTCACCAAGTCGCTGAGAGCCCCACTAAGTAGCCGAGGCTGGCTTTGAACCTGCGCCATCCTCCTGTCTCAGCCTCCCAAGCGCGGGGATGACAAGCGTGCGCCGCCACGCCTGGCAGAGGGAAGCATTTTTTAATGCCTAGGTGCCAGCTAGGCAGATCAGATGATCTCATTTGCTCTGGACAAAGAAATCCTTTGCATGGGTGTGAGATGTTTGCTATCACAACCTGGTGATTCCTTTTCCACAATGAGCTGGGCCACCGACGTCTGGTTTGCATCCACATCCCATGGATCCGTAATGCGAAAATGTTAAAAATCTTTCCCCCGAGATGGTTGTAATAAAGAATCACAAACCCGCCGGGCGTGGTGGCGCACGCTCGTCATCCCCGGGCTTGGGAGGCTGAGACAGGAGGATGGCGCAGGTTCGAAGCCAGCCTCGGCTACTGAGTGAGGCTCTCGGCAACTTAGTGAGGACCTTGTTTCCAAATAAAATATAAAATAGGTCTGGGAGTATAGCCCGGAGGTAGAAAAGCGCCCGGGTTCCACCCCCAGTACCACCACAACAACAAAAAAATCAAACTGGTGTCTTAGAATGACAAAAATTTATTCATTGCAGGCGTGGAGAGTGGAAGCCTAGATTTTCTAGGTATTATCTTCCAACCGGATTGTCTGCGATAATTGGGCGTTGACCTCGTCTTCTTGGGGTACTACAGAAGTTCCTTAATCTGGGTGACTTATACAGAGCAGGCAGAAATCGAACACAGTCTGGGAGGCTCTAATCCCAAGGCCGAAGTGTGACAGGCTCTGTATCCGGTGAGTGCTGCCTCCTGGTTCAAAGGTGGCGCCATTTTGCTGTGTCTTTATATGGTGGAATGCAAGAATTCCAGCTTCTTTGTTCTCTTATAAGGGCATGAATTCATTCATGAAGACTCTACACCACGACCTTCTCATGTCTCCCAAACTCCGTGTCCTGGACCATCTACCTAGGTGGTCAGGTTTCAGCCTAGGAAATCTGGGGACGGCGGGATGAAAGCATTCAAAATGCGGGAGAGGGTTGGTCGGTTTCTCCTGGGCTTCCGGATGTCTGCCCTCCCATCTTCTCCCCAGTCACATCTCCGTGTCCAAATTTCTCCTTTTCCGATGATCTGTGGTCTAATACTGCATTCAGGCATACTTTATTTAGTCGTTTTTACTCTTTCTAAATAAGGTTACAATTTTAACAATTTCTTTTTTTTTTTTTTGGTGGTACTGGGGTTCCTGGAAACCCTTCTACCTCCACGCTACACTCCCAGACCTATTTTTATACTTTAATTTGGAAACAGGGTCTCTTAAGCCAGCGAGGCTGGCTTCGAACCTGCGCCATCCTCCTGTCTCCGCCTCCCAAGCTCAGGGATTACAAGCGTGCGCCACCGCGCCCGGCCTTAACTATTTCTGAATAAGGTTACAGGTACTGGGGCTTTGGACTTGTAGGTATTTCGTGGGGGAGAAGAGAATTATTTGACCTTTCATAATGCACTGTCAACAGGAACCGTGAGTTATTGATATATATGCATCTCACAAGCCCCCATAATCTATTTTGGACAAAATACACTCAACAGGGAGATGAAAGGTGGGTTCCGTTTTCATCGCCTGTCATAGGAATTGCAGCTGACGCTATCTGGGACACACCTGGTGAGCACCGGAGGCAGCAAGGCACTTAGAAAGTCAACAGAGTCACACGGAAGGAATGGAGGTGAGAAGGATGGAGAAGTTGGAGCCTCACAGATCCCGTGATACATGGCCCCGTCAGAAACCAAATCCACTCAGCTCGGGAATCCAATGACTTCCAGAGGTTTCTGGATTCGGGTGAACTTATCAGATGGGGAAAAAAATCCCCTAAGTTCACAAGAAAATCAATAACTCAAGAGCACCTATGCACAGGGGAGAAAAAATCATACATTCTATTTGAGGAAGACTTCTAATAGTGAAAAATTTGGGTCATCAACCATCTTTGTTTTATACTAGGGACTGAACCCAGGGTCATCTACCTTCAAGATATACCCCAGCCCTATTTTGCTTTTTATTTCAGGATCTCACTGAGTTGCTAATGGTCTTGTTAAGTTTCTGAGGCTGGCCTCGACCTTACAGACATGTGCCGCCGTGCCCGGATTCAACCTTCTTTGTTCTTGTACAAGTATTTTAGAGCTTTAATATAGGGAAACATGGTTCCATTCCTAACAATAATATTAACTAGTTTTAATCATGTGGGCGATTTCTGCCCCAAGGTTTTTTTTTTTTCTAATTGTTAAATAAAGGGATCTCAAAAAAAAAAATCACAAAGTGCTGTTTTAATTCTAGGATACTGTGAAGAAAAGGTAAATCCCAATAACATATTTATGAAGGGAAATTAATCTTTCTGGTTGACTAGATTTGCATTGAGTAAACACACTCGCTGCGTTAAACGTGGACACACTCCTGGCCTAAAACCATCCATTCATCTTTGAATAATGAGCGGTCTACCCCCAAACCATGCACACGACTTCATCGACGAAGCCTAGGTGAAAACGGCTCCGAGATTTATCTTTACCAAGTAAGCCTATTAAATGGATCGGGACCGTGAGCAAATAATGAATTGGCAATTACATCGTGTCAAATTCCATGTACTCTGAAGGAGGCGGGGTGCAGAAAACACCATCGTATATTACACTCACCCGGTATGAGGGGTATTAGAGGCCTGTCAATACCACCCAGGGGCGAGAGGCAATTACCCAGTTTTTCGTGGCACGAGAAATAGGCATCGTCATTCAGATGGACCGAGAAACCAGTTTCTTCTTGAACATGGCCTTGACGTGGAATTGTATTATATCCTGAATATATATTTTTTCTTTTTTCTTTCTTTTTTTTTTTTTTACAAAGTAAGCCTATTAAATGGATTGGGACCGTGATGAAATAACGAACTGACAATTACATAGTGTCAAATTCCATGTACTTTAAAGGAGGCTGGGTGCAGAAAACACTATATATATATATATATATATATATATATATATATATATATATATACATACAGCCACTTTTCCATTAAGCAAAACAGCAATCAGAAAAATTAACGTTTAAACACCACCTGCAGAATTCCACCCAGTGTAAGGCTCCTTTTTCCCAATATGAACATTAATTGCATCTTATCTTTTTCCTCCCTGTCCTTTCTTTTAAAAAAAAGTATACTTTTGAGCCGGGCATGGCGGCGCACGCTTGTCATCCCCGCGCTTGGGAGGCGGAGACAGGAGGATCGTGCAGGTTCAAAGCCAGATGTTCAGGCTTAAGAGACCCTGTTTCCAAATAAAAATATAAAATAGGTCTGGGAGTGTAGCCCGGAGGTAGAAGGGCTTCCAGGAACCCCAGTACCCCCAAAATAAATAAATAAATAAATAAATAAATAAATAAATAAATAAAATAAAAAATAAATAAACACCACCTGCAGAATTCCACCGAGCGCTCTACGCTAAGACTCCTGCTTCCCAATATGACCATTAATTGCATCTTATCTTTTCCCTCCCCGTCCTTTCTTTAAAAATATATATATATATATACTTTTAAGTCGGGCGTGGTGGAGCACGCTTTTAATCCCCGCGCTTGGGAGGCTGAGACAGGAGGATGGTGCAGGTTCGAAGCCAGACTCAGCTACTGAGTGAGGCTCTCGGCAACTTAGTGAGACCCTGTTTCCAAATAAAGTATAAAATAGGTCTGGAGAGTAGCCTGGAGGTTGAAACGCCCCTGGGCTCCACACCCAATACCAAAATATATATATTATATATATATATAAGTATATATATAAAAGTATAAAAGTATATACATATACTTAATATATATATATTTATGTATATATATATTTTATATATATACATGTAAATATACTTATATATACATATATGTACTTTTATATATGTGTGTATATATTTTATATATATACACATATATACTTATATATACATATATACTTTTATATATGTGTGTATATATTTTATATATACATATATACTAATATATACATATATAATTATATATATATTTATATATACACATATATACTTTTGTATATATATTTTATACTCTATATATACTTTTATACTTTTATATATATATACTTTTATACTTTTATATATATACTTTTATACTTTTATATATATTTTTATACTTTTTATATATATAAATATATAATATATAATATATATTTTATTTATATATATTTATACTTTCATATATATATTTATACTTATATATATACTTTTATACTTTTATACGTTTATATATATTTATACATACATATATATTTATACATACATATATACATATATATATATATATATATATATATATATATATATATATATATATACTTTTCTACTTTTATGGGAGCACCGTAGTCTCACATGGTGTTGAAATGTCACTGGGAGCGAGGACCCACGTGCACCCAGCCCTGGGTGCGATTCCCGCCAGCTGCCTCCCCTTCCCCCGTGTATGATATTGAGATTGGGACAGGCACACGCACTTCTGTACAGGACATTAGTGAAAGTGACCCCTTCATTAGTCCTCCCTCTGCTGGACCACCCCGCTGGCTCCACTCGGGCTTCTCCTCCACCATACAGAGCCCCTCTTGGGTTCTGATGATCAATTTCTGCATATAAGAGAAGACAGACGACCCTCCTTCACTTTCTGCGGCTGGCTGCTCTGGCTTCACGTCACCGTTTTCCAGACCCGCCCGTTCTTCTGCAGATGACAGAAAAACTGGATGGCTGAGTAGGACCCCGCTGAGTCAAAATCCCACAGTTTTGTGATCCATTCATCTGTGGATGGACACCTAGGTTGGCTCCGTAATTTGGTTATTGTGAGTTGTGCGGCTATAAGCATGGGCACGCGTGTATCAGGGTCATATTTTGATTTAAGTTCCTTTGGAAGGATGCCCAGGAATGGTACAGCTGGATCACAGGGTGGATTCATTCCAAGCTCTTTCTATCTATCTATCTATCTATCTATCTATCTATCTATCTATCTCTATTTCTATCTTTATCTCTCTCTCTCTCTTTTGGTGGTACTGAGGATGGAACCCTTCTACCTCTGGGCTATACTCCCAGACCTATTTTAGATTTTTTTTAAATTTGGAAACAGGGTGTCTTTCCTCTCTCTCTCTCTCTCTCTCTCTCTCTCTCTCTCTCTCTCTCACCAGGAATGGAACCCAGGGGCTTTCTACCTCCAGGCTACACTCCCAGACCTATTTTATATTTTATTTGGAAACAGGGTCTCACTAAGTTGCTGAGAGCCTCACTAAGTAGCTGAGGCTGGCTTCGAACCCGCGCGATCCTCCTGTCTCAGCCTCCCAAGCGCGGGGATCACAGGCGTGCGCCACCAGGTCTGACATCATCCCAATTTTTCTTAGAAATCTCCACACTGATCTCCATAGTGGTTGAACTAACTTTAATTCCACCCACAATGTAGGAGAATCCGACCTTTTTTACTGTTCTCTTCTATTACAGCTGTGTGTGTGTGTGTGTGTGTGTGTGTGTGTGTGTGTGTGTGTGTTACTGGGGATGAGACCCAGGGGCATTCTACCTCTGAGCTACCCCCCAGACCTGGATACTTTGTGTAATGATCAAATCAGGGCTATTAGCATACCATCACCTTAAACATGTACACACACACATACATATATATTATATATAACTTTATAAAACATATGCATGTGCATACACAAGCACACATGCATACACTCATATATTTAACAAGGACATTTAAAATTCTCTCACGTGATTACTCTCTTTTTTTTCTTTTCTTTTTAATACTGAGGGTTGAAACCAGTGTCATTCTAACTCCAAGCTTCATCACTAATTTTTTTTTTTTTTCAGTACTGGGGACGGAACCCAGGGGCATTCGACCTCCGAGCTAACCCCACCCCCCAGCCCTATTTTTCATTCTTTATTTTGAAACAGGGTCTCACTGAGTTGCAGAGGGCCTCGCTAAGTAGCTGAGGCTGGCCTTGAACCTCGATCCTCCTGTCTCAGCCTCCCGAATGCTGGGATGACAAGCACGCGCCACCACGCCCGGCTCTATTACGGCTTTTTAAACAATATTTTATCCACTTTATGAGGAAGCTGTTGTCATTAGTAACCCCAGTGCACCCAGCAGTCAACATCATTCCGCAGAGAAAACAGACCCCATCTGAGTGTATTAATCGGGTTCATTTATTATTGTTTGTATCTCATAAATTGCTTCAGACCAAGCGGAGAGGAAACGGGCCACCAATTGAGAGGTAAATATTTTGAAAAGATAAGCAAGTCGTGTGCAGGCAACCCTGTTATCAGGGTAGATGCCAGTCACATTACCACGGGCCGTAGCATTGCACAGCCCAGGAGTAAACTCAAACTGAGAAACCATAGGCCGTGTTGACACACAGAGATGATGAAGCGTGAAGTGGTCCCGTTAGAGTAAATTTGACCCGTCCAGGTGTCAATCAGATATTCTAAATGGAATAAACACACAAATGCCTCCTCTCTTTGCATGCGGCCAAATTCCCCACTGTGCCCCTTCACTTGCATTAAGTAAATAAGCTGGTGCCATGGTCCGATGTCCTTTCTGGGAGAAAAGTACAATCATCATCTTTTCTTCCAGGAGATTCTGCAGTATCTCCCCCCCCCCCCGCCCCCGCTGGAAAATGGCAGGTGGATATTTGGGGGTTGGGGAGAAGAGTGCTACTGTGGATTGAACCGTGGAGCATTATACTGCCTAGCCCTATTTTATTATTTTTTTAAATTTTGAAATAGGATCTCATGAAGTGGTCTAGGGATCTTGCTAAATTCCTGTGGCTGGCCTTGAACCTGTGATCCTCCTGTCTCGAATTCCCAAGTCCTGGGATGACAAGAATAGACTACCATGGACAGTGTTCTTGGATGTTAAAACCCAAATTTCAAAACCTAAAAATATCCTGTCTAAGAAATTTAAAATAGCTCTGGGAGTGTAGCCTGAGATAGAAGGCCCCTGAGTTCCATCCCCAGTACCACCAAAAAAAAAAAAAAAAAAAAAAAAAGGGCTAGATGTGTAGCTCAAAGGCAGAGTGCCTCTGAATTCAATTCACAGTACCAAAGTATAACAATAAAATTAAATTAACTGGGGCAAGAAATAGTTTTCATCCATCCATTGTATTTCATGTCTCCCTCCCCCCTCTCACACACAAGAGCACATTTTGGATGAGAACATTTTTGGACTGGCGTGAATGCATCTTTTTTGGGGGTTCAGGTGCAGCTAGTAGGTATCCCTTTTGCTATTTTCTTCAGGGAGTAGTTAATAAGGAATATGGTCAGTTCTCTAGAAGGGACTCCCCAAACAAATGCAAGTCTTAAGACGGCCTGTGATTGGTAGACTTTAATCAGGTGCACCAATGGATTTATTGGAGTAGGGCGGTGTACCATAACCATGGAAGCTAGAGTAGGGCGGTGTACCATAACCATGGAAGGCTGTCCAAAGGATAGCTGCAAGAGAGTCTGGGAAATGTAGTTTTTAGCCTCCCTTCCTCTCCAGGACAGGAAACCCCTGAAGGATCTGAGATAGATGCTGACTTGATTAAACACAGCTTCCCAAACTACTCCACAGGTAGGCTTAGTCTCCACAAATATGTTCCTTATGATGTATGATTACAATGCACTGATAGTGGTATATGTAAAAAGCAAAAGGAACGAATAGCAATTTTCATGTGTATATATTACAGTACATTTCGATAGTGCTAGGATGCTATAAAAATTGAATCTCTGAAAAGAATCTATGTGGGGTGTGTGTGTGTGTGTGTGTGTGTGTGTGTGTGTACATCACATAAGTTAAAAAATTTTAAAACAAGTTGATATCATAGAAGTTTAGAGTAGAATCATGGTTACCATAGTCTGAGGAGGGTAAAAGAGAAAAAAAGGGGATGGGTCGGATGTTACAGCAAGAAAGTTCTGGTGTTCTATTGCACGAGATAGTATCGTATATTTGATTATCATATATTTCAAAGGAGCTAAATAAGACAAGCATAGGGGTGCAAGCCTGTAATTCTAGTGCTTGAAAAGCTGAAAGAAGAGGATTGTGGTGTTAAGGCCAGCCTCAGCCACTTAGTGAGAATCTCAGCAACTTAGAAAGAAAATAGTTCAAAATAAAATATATAACATAAAAAGAATTAGGGCCGGGCATGGTGCTGTATGCTTGTCATCCCAGCATTCGGGAGGCTGAGACGGGAGGATCACGGTTCGAGGCCAGCCTCAGCTACTTAGTGAGGCCCTCTGCAACTCAGTGAGACCCTGTTTCAAAATAAATAATAAAAAGTAGGGCTGGGGGTGTAGCTTGGAGGTAGAATGCCCCTGGGTTCCATCCCCAGTACTGAAACAAAAAAATTCATTATGAAGCTTAGAGTTAGAATGACCCTGGATTCAATCCTCAGTATGAAAAAGAAAAGAAAAGAAAAGAAACTAAAGAGTAATCAAATGAGAGAATTGTAAATGTCCTTGTTAAATATGTGTATATGCATGTGTGCTTGTGTATGCACATGCATAAATGTTTTATAAAGTTATATATAATATATATGTATGTATGTGTGTATGTTTAAGGTGATGGTATGCTAATTGCCCTGATTTGATCCTTACACAAGGTATCCAGGTCTGGGAACATCAGCTTTTATTTCTTAAATGTGTACAATCATTATATCAATAAAATATTTAAAAAGCAATCATATTCTATTGTTATATTGTTAGCCATTTATTCTGAAACTGGGATCATCTCAATTCATCCAATATTCCGGCCGCAGTTGTGTCTAACTAGACGTCGTTATACAATTAAAGTTCTGACACCATTAGATGGTTACACGCCTGTACCTTTCTCCGGGTCTTTTATTTCAGAGAATGCGCTCAAATCATTTGCCCGGACACAGGGAAAGACCAGGAAAGCATCTCTTAAAAGACAGTCTTAAAATGCAACAAAAAGGATGTCTGAACCTCTTGTCTTAGATTTGCGTGCTGGTTGGCAGAGCAGCTTGTGGCTGGCCAGGGCAGAGGAGGACCTCGGAGGGACAAGTTTCCCTGCAGAGCTATTGAGGAAGGATTAGCTTTCCCTACAAATCCTAGCAGCAGGTTTGGAGATGGAGTGAGGACTCAGTCAAGAACTGAGTCATCACCGCAGAGAGAGGGTTGAGTGCCTTTGATTTGGCCGGTTCAGTCGGTATCTATGGGGTGGAGGGGCCCACGGAGTCCCTAACACACAGGCACATCACAATGGCTGAAAACCCCCCGTGACTAAGCTTGTCAAGAGCCATTGCCCAGCCGAGTCTCTAACGTGCATTCAAGTCTCCCGAGAAGCGAGAAGCTCATTAAAATAAAGGATCTCCAGCCTTTCCGTCAAGGACCTGGGGTGGGGCTGTGGGTGCAGCTGACCCGGGTACATCAAACAGGCTTCCCCCGGAGGAGAAAGTATTCGGACAATGTCTTGGGAAAGGCAAGGGAGGGGGGGGGAAGGAATAAGGTTAAGAAGCTTGGGAGAGGGAGGGGAAAAAGGGAAAAGAGACCAACTCACTCTTAAGTTTCCAAATTATTTTGGCACTGGAGATTGAACTGAGGGACATTCTACCCCTGAGCTGCACCCCCAGCCCCTTTTATTATTTATTTATTTACTTATTTATGAATTTGTTTATTTATTTATTTATTGGTGGTACTGAGAGTGTAACCGAGGGGCCTCCTACCTCTGAGCTACACCCCCTGCCCTATTTTTTATTCATTTATTTGTTTATTTATTTATTTATTTATTGGTGGTACTGGGGGTGGGGACCCAGAAGCTTTTCTACCTCCGGACTACACTCCCAGACCTGTTTTATATTTTATTTGGAAACAGGGTCTCACTAAGTTGCTGAGAGCCTCACTAAGTAGCTGAGGCTGGCTTCGAACCTGTGCCATCCTCCTGTCTCAGCTCCCCTCCCCCAAGCGCGGGGATGACAAGCGTGAGCCACCATGCCTGGCTTTTATTACTTATTTTGAAACAAGGTCTCACTAAATTACTGAGGGTCTCTTTACTAAGTTGTTGAGGCTGGCCTCAATCCTGTAATTCTCCCGTCTCAAACTTCCAAGTACTGGATGATCACTGTGCTAGGCTGAATAATACTGGAGGTTTTTTTTTTTAAAGAATAATTTTTTAAGCCAGGCATGGTGGCACACGCTTGTCATCCCAGCGTTCGGGAGGCTGAGACCGGAGGAGCGCAGTTCGCGGCCAGCCTCAGCTACTTAGCGAGGCCCTCTGCAACTCAGTGAGAACCGGTTTCAAAATAAAGAACAAAAAATAGGGCAGGGGGTGCAGCTCAGAGGTCAACTGCCCCTGGGTTCCATCCCCAAACCCCCCCCCCCACACACACACAGAATATTTTTTTTTTCAGAATAATACTGGAGTTAAGTTACTGCAATTAAAAGAGGTACCTTATGAAACTGGATTTAAAACTTAACACCACTGGAGTGGTATAATTGAGAACCTACAACCTCCTCTTCACCCCTATAAGATGAAAGAAAATCCAGGTGTGGTGGCACACACGCTGGAATCCCAGTCCTTGGGAAGCTGAGGCTGGAGGATGATGGGTTGAAGGCCCCCCTCAGTAGTTTAGCAAGGCTCTCAGCAACTTAATGAGACCTTGTTTCCAAATAAAAAAGTAAAATAGGGTTGGGGTGGAGGGTGTAGCTCAGAGAAAGAATGCCCCTGGTTTCAACCCTCAGCACCACGAAAGACTAAAAGGAAATAAAATAAAGATAGAAGCAAGCATACATGATTTTTAATTATCGTCTGAGACTGATATAGCTGCTAGCCCATCCCAGGGTCTCTGCTTTGCTTAGCTCAAGCTTAAAAAAAAAAAAAAAAGGAGCAGGTTTGACCTTTTGCTGTGTAAATGAAAGGACATGTTTCCCTTTGAATGTGTACATTTCTACTTGTCATAAATAATATAGAACTCCTGTGGTGCAGGCAGCAGCTAAAACATCTACTTAGAGCCTTACCCAGGCTTCATGGCTTTTCCTGGTGATATGCGTGGCACAACTTTCAGCTGGATGCAATTCCCAGCGTTTGAGGCCGATTTCATCAGATATTGTATGCGTCTGCCATTACACAAGGCAACGCAGACCTCCCTCAACCGGAGGAAGAGCAGGCTACGTAGAGATAAAAGCAAAATTTCTCCTTTTGTTGCAGGGTGGCTCTTTGAAACCTTCATGCGGAAAATCAAGCGAACCTTTGCCTGGACTGACTTGTGACTATACACAGACCGTGACAGCTATTGGTTCAAAAGGCTGACTCCCGGTTCACTCACAGACCCTTTTTATCATCCGGAGGAGGAACAGCGTGAGGATTTTGAAAATAACTTTCTGCGGTCAGTTTCACAGTACAAAGTGCCTACTGAATACTCTCCTGGATGGAAAAGGATTTTCTAAATCAAATTTAAAGGCCTGTAACATTTGCCATCCATCATAGTAGACGGTCTAAATCCCATTCTTCAGGGCCCGCGACCGTACTACCCATAGGGTTACTGTTGTGTCTTGGATTGAGACTGTCCCTTAGACCTCATGGGAACCAGGCAGACATGTTGGGGGCGGGGACTGGTTGCTAAGAAGTGGTTGCTGGGGGCATGTCCTTGAGGATTATATAAAGTTCTCAGGTTCTCTTTCTTTCTCTCTCAGTTTCTACCTACATGATGTGAGAGTAGAGACTCTGCCATTCCCTGAACTCCCCAAACCCAGCCGGACATGTATTGAACCTCTGAAATCTCCAGAACTGTGAGCAAATAAATCTCCCTTCCTGTACGTTTTGTGTGGTCGAATGCTACTAAGTTGTGTGTGATCGAGTGCTACTGTCCTGCATGCGATGGATAAAAAAAAAAAAAAAAAATCAGAGGCCAAGGTGGATAAAACTAAAAAGGACTTCACGTTGTAGCGTTTGGGGTAAAACTTCTAAGAGCTTTCCTCCGCTAAGATCAGATTGTACCTGCATCAAAGAATGGTCATGAATGGTCAGGAGTTTTTTGAAATTCCTCTTCCTACCATCTTGTGTGTAGTTTGGAATTGAATAGGTGACAAAGTTCAATTCAATTGCATGTGTGCACACATGTGTCCATGCACACACGCACACACACGCACACACACACACACACACACACATACACTTACATCGCATGTGTTCAGCTTACTGCAAGAATACTGGGATTCAGGAAGCGTGTGCTTTGCGTTAATATTGCCTTTTGCTATGTCATCTTGAACAAATGAACCTCAAGGTCTCATTTCTGAATTAGGTTCACTAGCTATCAGCCTGCCTGAGTCAGGTGGGGCAGAAGGTCCAAGAGACAACAGGAGCCTGAGCTTGGTAATGAGCTGACCCTTCACAGATGAGCAAAATGGCACGGCGGAAATGAAGGCATCTCCTTGTGCATGCCTAGTGAGCACAGGAGGTGAGCCAACCCTTAGCTTTACACCCAGGTCACTGGAATTTCTGGGATAAAGTGTGAGAAGACGTCCTTTCTCCATGTGAGGTTGGGAAGACCTCTGGGAAGATGTCCTCCCCAGCTCCTGTATTCTCAGCTCACTCTACATTTTATGCTTAGAAACTAAAAGAAAAAGGAGGGAAAAACCAAGGCCACCCAGAGAGCTGTCATGCCCCATTAGAAATAGATGGGTCAGAATTCAATTAGAATGACAGGAAAGCCTCTAAGGCTTGTTTATACAAAGTGTATCTGTCATATGAAATACTAACAAGTCCCATGTTTAGCAGTGTCCAAATGCCCTCTTTCCTATTGCCTTCGAAAGCAGTATGGAGAATCCTCAGAAGAATGGGAACAAATCTACCATTTGATCCAGCAATACCACTTCTGGGTATCTACCCAAAAGAAAGGAAACCAAACTACCAAACTAATGCATGTGTATCTATGTTCATAGCTGCACAATTCACCATAGCCAAACTGTGGAACCAGCCAAGATGTCCATCAACAGATGAATGGATTACAAAACTGTGGGATATGTACACAATGGAATTTTACTCAGCCATTAAAAAAAACTCAATGACATCATTTTCAGGGAAATGGTTAAAACTGGAGGACACTATGCTAAGTGAGATTAGTCAGTCACAAAAAATAAGAATCAGATACTTTCCCTAATATGTGAGAGCTAGGGAGAAATGGGTCATAGGAGGAACTCTAGACGAAAAAGGAAATCCTATAGAGGAGCAAACAAGACAACCTAAAGGAGGAGAAAGGAGGGGGGAGAGGAAAATCTCTAAAACACACAATGTACTTAAACATATCGAAGTCAACCACTAAGCCGAGCGAGGGAGGGAGGCATGGGGAGGGAATGGGGTGGGAATTGGGTAGGGGTTAAATCAGTGATGTGTACATACACAAGTTTTTTACCCCAATATGATGTATGAATATAATGCACCAATAAAAATTTTAAAAAGAGAGAGAGAGAGAGAGAAAGAGAGAGAGATTTTAATATGGTTTAGTGAGATCTTCATCACCGTGACCAGTATATCTGACAAGAAAAACTTGGAAGAGAAGATGTTTATTTGGGTCCTAGGTTCAGATGTTAAGTTGTCTGTAGCTGTCCAGCTCCAAGGCAGAGACATCATGGTAGCAGGGTGTGGAAGGAAAAAGTAGCTCATGACAGCCAGAAAGCTGAAAGAGGGAAGAAGGAACCGGGGACAGGTATTGTCCCCCATGTGATCTACGTCCTCCAGCCACTACGTAGCACATTTAGTTAGTTTCTGGTATACCCACTCAAATTCTCAACCCATCAATACATTTATCCACTGATGAATTATCCACTGATCAACTGTTTCACCTCTGAACAATTTCTGTATTGCAAATACACGAGCTCTTCTGCGGGACACTCTACATTCAAACCCTAACAAGCTAATAAACTATTTCTTGTTGACTTTTCATTTCACATGCAGCTGGGCACCAAATTGCTTGTCTTGTCTTAAGTTTGGCAGACAGTATTTTGCAAGTGTATAATTCTTCTCTAATAAGAGACTTCTGTATTAACAATGAACGGTTAAGAAGTAATTTTCAAACAGAAGCCTACTTTAAATAATGAGGCTTGCAGATGATTGGAAAGCAACACAGAAATTCACTTAATGTCAGATAACTAGAATTACAATTCTCATCCTGCCTCTTATGCTGGCGTCCTCTCGTTCGTTTGTACATTCATCAAACAAATATAGATTGGTGGCTGTTAGCATTCTGTCACTGTGACAACCTGAGAAAATCAACCTAGTGGAAGAAAGGTTTATTTGGGCTCATGCTTTCAAAGGTCAGTCCATGGTAGGCTTGGCTCCATGGCCCGGGTCCAGAGTGAGGAAAAAGGTCATGGTGGAGAAAGAAAGAAAGAAAGAAAGAAAGAAAGAAAGAAAGAAAGAAAGAAAGAAAGAAAGAAAGAAAGAAAGAAAGAGAAAAGAGAGAAAGGAGAGACAGACACCAGAGAAATGATTGCTATACCATTTCTGGGTACATCCTCTGGTGACTGACTTTCTCAACAGGCCCCACCTGCTAAGTTTTCATCACTTCCCAATATCCTATTCAATTATAAAACAATCAATGAATTAATCGATTAGCAAGATCAGAGTCTTCATGATCTAAACACTTCTCAAAAGCCCTACCTCTGATCCTTGCCGTGTCAGGGACCAAGTATCCAACACATAGGCCTTTGGGAAACATTCCAAATCCAGACCATAATGACTAACAAGTCCCAGAAACTGGCAGGTTCTGTGCACGCAGCTATAAAGAATTGTATGGCCTTTCTCTCGGGTAAATTTCAAGTAGAGGAAAAAGATAACACACAAGCAAACCAATACATTATCATTAGAGAATGAAATTTCTCCCAGTGTTTAGATCCGATCTGCCAGGAACACAATTTGCCTGCGGATGACCGGTCTGAAAACCACTGACTTGGTGCGGAAACCATGACTCTTAGAACCCAGAGAATCCACATAAAATACAGAGTTAGGAAGTCGACAATCCTGGGATAAGGGGCTCAGTTAGAGCTCCTGAAAGCAAACTCGGATTACCATTACAAGCACACTTGGTGACTTAACAGAACTGGCGTAATTTTGTATAATGAGAGGCTTCCACGCTCAAGTGGTTGAACTATGAGAAGGCTTACTTCTGCTCATCGGTAAACTGGAAATAACATCTCAAAAGTGAAGATCGGAGCGTGTCCAGTTCTCTCGCAACGCCCCACTCCCGTCCATCTCTTTGTATATAACATTTCTCTCATCACAGGAATTATAAATATCCTCTGGTCCAGTAGCTCTTGAAAGGGACGCACCAGGCTCAGAGTGTTTGCAAAGACATTCCTTGGCATGTGAGAAGAAAATATTTTCATAGCTTTAAATGAAGAAGCTCAAAGTGGATCTCTATAATTAAAGATTAGAGCTTCCTCCCTCATGAGAGTCCTCTGTAAGAGGTTTGGGGGGATCCAGGATAGGGAGATGGGATGTCCCTTGTCTTCACACAATTTTATTTTCTGCAGATTGCAACCAGCAACGCACCTGCTAAGAGTAATTTACAGATGGTGGTACCTCGATTTAACTGTAGTATCCCTCGCCAAATGAATGAACGGCTTAAAAGGTCCCACAAAGCAACCGAGATCTAACTAGATAGAAATAATGCAAACTCCAGTGAATGATGAGAAAATGGTCCGTCTGATACATCGCCTAGCTCCTGTCGCCCCTCCTCAAATGAAAAGCAGTGACTCTCCCATAAAATCTAGCAAAATGGTAGTTTCCACGCCAGATAAACTTCCGAATTTTCGGTAAGACAATGTGAACCACGCACACTGGTGTGAATGAGGAATCTCACTGTCAAGGGGGTGCAGAAGATATTTCGATGGTGGTCTGATGTGTTTACCATCTGTAATTAATAGATGAGCATATGGTTTTTTTTTTCCCAGTGGTCCCCCTATCACCTGAGGGGAATATGTTAAAAAAAAAAAAAAAACAGTAGATGGGACCAAACCCTATGCATAGTGCTTCTTCTGTCAACACATACTCAAATCTGGTACCTTCTCTTTCTGAACTAAGTACTTCCCAGGTGACTGTGACCATCACTTTTGCGGTCCAATGTACAACAGCAATACTAGCGTATGTTTCTTTTTCCTGGTTCACAATGTTATCGATAAGAAAGATTTTTTTTTTATTGGTGCACTAGAGTCATACATCTTAACGGAGTACAAGATGGTGGAGGCATACATGCACACATCACCCAATCAGCCCTTCCCCAATTCCCACCTCATTCTCTCCCCATCCCTCCTTCCCGTGCTTGGCTTAGTGATTGACTTTGATGTATATAAGTACATCATGTGTTTTAGAGAATTTCCCTCTTCCCCCTCTCATCCCCTCAGTAAGGTCACCTTATTTGCCCGTCTATAGGATCTCCTTTATCTAGCGTTCCTCCTGTTACACATTTCTCCCTAGCTTCCACCTATTAGGGGGAGCATCTGATTTCTTATTTTTTGTGACTGACTAATCTCACGTACCATAATGTACGTGAAAATGATAATTTCCCTGAAAATGATGTAACTGTGTTTTTCTTTATGCCTGAGTGAAATTCCATCATGTACATATCCCATGGTACAGATCTTAGCATCCTCTACATACACTTTTTTCCTTATTAAGCCAAGAAAATTCACCTTTTCGGCTAAAAGAAGCACGTTATTAATTATTCTCCCTCTCCCGTACACCTCCTCTATTGCTCCACTGTGGCTTCCCCTCCATTGACTAGGGTCCCCCTTGCATCCTGATGACTCCCTAGCTTCTGCATGTGAGAGAGAAAAAAAATGACTCTTCACTTTCATCTGTCGTCGGACACCCAGGTTGGTTCTATGATTATACTACTGTGAGTTGTGCTGCTATAGACACAGCTGTTCATGGACCGCTATAATATTCTGATTTTACTTTCTTTGGAAAAGATACACAGGAGTGGTGTAGCTTGCTTATATGGGAAATCCATTCCCAATTTTCTGAGGAATCTCCACAGTGATCTCCGTAGCAGGTACACTTGTTTGCAGATAAAGAGAACACTTTCTGGCTTCCCTTTAGCATTTCTGGACTACCAATATTACAACTCTTACACTTTGGAGCCATTATTACATACACTAAGTGTTGCTTAAACACGGGTACTGTGATAGTTCATCTGGGAACTGTGATGTCCCTGAAGAACTAGTGAGTGGGTGGTGTATACAGGGTGGAAATGGTACACACAGGGAAATTCACTTCCTAGGCTGAAAGAGAGGTTTTAAAGAACTACTCAGAACCGTGCAAAATGTAACCCCATGAGTTGCTTCTTTCCAGAATTTCTCCATTTGTTGTTTCTGGACAATGTTTGATGGTGGAGAACGGAAAACCACTCAGGGTGAAGCTGCGGATGTGAAAGTCAGAGGCAAGTTCTCGTCAATAAAAAATGGTTTGGACGAAGTGTCCCGTGTGAGATTCCCAAGGCGACTATATTGAAAGGAATGAGGGTCATGGAAGTCCACGCTTGGAGATGACTTCACACAAGTTGCTAAGTTTCTTTTTGATCCTACTTTATCTTATTCTGTTATTTTTGTGGTACTGGGTATTGAACCCAGGTATAGCCTCACTTTGAAAAAAATTAATCTTTTCTAAGTATAAGAATTTTTTAGCCGGGCGTGGTGGCGCACGCTTGTAATCCCAGCACTTGGGAGGCTGAGACAGGAGGATCGCACAGGTTCGAAGCCAGCCTCGGCTACTGAGTGAGGCTCTCGGCAACTTAGTGAGACCCCGTTTCCAAATAAAATAGAAAATAGGTCTGAGAGTATAGCCCAGAAGTAGAAAAGTTTATGGGTTCCACCCCCAATACAACAACACACACACAAAAAAAATTTTTTTAGAGCTAGGTTTGGTGGTGCACTCTTACAATTCCAGTACTTGGGAGGCTGAGACAGGAGGATTGCAGTTTGAGGCCAGTCCCATCTACTTAGTGAGGCCCTCTGCCACTTAGTGAGTCTCTGTTTCAAAATAAAGAATAAAAAAATAGGGCTGGGGATGTAGCTCGGAGGTAGAATGTCCCTGGGTTCAATCCCCAGTATCACACACATACAAAAAAAAAAAAAAAAAAAAAAATCCTAGCTGATTGTGCAGTGGTATATTCTTATAATCCCCTTTATGGTAAAAGTTTCCCAATGCTTATATGAACTAAATGCAATATGAACTAAAGAAAAAAATAAGGATGGATTATAACTTATATCAGATATGCTAAGTGTAAGATGAGACTGCAAAAACAAAGCAAAACCAAAGAACTGGAACACTCACACACAAAATATTTACCGTTTGCTATCATCTTCTTGAGAATGTGTGGAGTGTATTTTTTTAATCTCATTTACATGATCTCTTAAACTCTTCCAATGCTATTCTGTTGGGGAAAAAAATTTAGTCTATGTTGTTCTGAACGTAAATGAGTGCCACCGCCATGGAGATCAGGAAATGGAACGGATGAGCCGTAGGATCCAGCTAGACCACTCCCGGGCATCTTCCCAAAGACACTGAGATCGGAATATTATAGTGATATGCACATATCCATATTCATAGCTGCACAATTCTCAAGGGCCAAATCATAAAACCAGCCTAGGTCTCCATCCACAGGTAAAAGGATCACAGAATTATGGGATAGGCACACAGTGGAATTCTACTCAGCCTTCAAAAACAACACGGCGTCCTCTGCAAGAAAATGGATGGATCTGGAGAACACGACGTTGGGTGAGATGGGCCCGTCACCGAAAAGTGAAGGGTCAGGTAATTCGGGTCATATTGGAATCCAGGGAGAAATGAAGATACAAGCGGAACTTTAGAAAATGGACAGACACTCGCGTGGAGCCATGGGAGGGGCTCAGGGGCGGATGAGGATGGGGAGCGTTAACGTAGGGAAAATGTACACTAAAGTGATGTACAGATGTGAGAATTCCAATGGCAATCTCAATGTCATGTACGGAGAAGGGAAATAATACCCAAGGAACTGGGCTGGGGGAGCTCGCCGAGAGCCACGTGCAAACATAACCCTGTCACTGCGAATGACATTATAAAGATGATGCTACTGTCAGTAAACACGTCGGTAAAATTGGTAATTTTACAAAACTGCCGGACTATTACTGAAACTGTATTATTTTTCTTACTTCTTTCTCTTCCTTCTCTAAATTTCTTCCTGAACCCCTTTCCAAGTACATCACACACACACACACACACACACACACACACACACACACACTCATATATATATATAATATATCATATATATTATATATAAATATATATAAATATATAAATATATATAAATATATAAATATATAAATATATAAATATATAAATATATAAGTATATTATATATAAATATATTATATATAAATATATAAAATATATATAAATATATTATATATAAATATATAAAATATATATAAATATATTATATATAAATATATTATATATAAATATATAAAATATATATAAATATATATTATATATAAATATATAAAATATATATAAATATATATATATTTTTTGCGGGTCTAGGGGTGGAACCCAGGGGCATTTGACCTCCGAGCTACACCCCCTGCCCTATTTTTTATTCTTTATTTTGAAACCGGGTCTCACTGAGTCGCAGAGGGCCTCACTAGGTAGCCGAGGCTGTCCGCGAACCGCAATCCTCCGGTCTCAGCCTCCCGAATGCTGGGATGACAAGCGTGTGCCACCACGCCCGGCACATTTCTTATATTTATACATATTTGTGTTTAAATTTTCAGTGTGTTCTGATCCTCCCACGAAGCAGAGAAACAGAAACCTTATCTGAGTTTTATTACTCTTCCGGTCCCTCGGCCATCAGTGTCTCTAACTGTGAAATAAACAGCTATCCCAAAATACCTATGCAAATGGCAGTGCATTCTTCTGCTGGTACAATTTGCATTAAGCGGAATCATTTCGCAGCATAGTTTCAAAGGGTATTTCATTTTCAATCTCTCTGATGGCAGTTGTTCTGGAAGTAGCTTCATACATAAGAGAGGCAGGCCCTTTATTAATTTATACAAAATTTTTCCCCCAGGCCGA
The DNA here is from genome assembly GCF_963383645.1 of Muscardinus avellanarius. Classification (NCBI taxonomy): domain Eukaryota; kingdom Metazoa; phylum Chordata; class Mammalia; order Rodentia; family Gliridae; genus Muscardinus; species Muscardinus avellanarius. The sequence continues at coordinate 1,077,096 of NC_137792.1, forward strand.
TAATTGAAGTTGCTAAGGCAGTGAGCTCAATTATGATGCCACCTGCCTTGATGACAGATGAACTGTTTATTTTGGAAATAACACTATAAAAAAGGTTAAGTTCTGTTTTTCAGAGAAATTTCCAAAGCCCTGATGGAAATGAGCACAAGAACTATTTTCTTCTGCATACCGATAGATATTCATGACTCAAGAATTGTGTGTGTGTGTGTGTGTGTGTGTGTGTGTGTGTTACTGGGGATTGAACCAAGGAATGTTCTAACACTGACCTACACCCCCCAGCCTTTTTATATGTTTTATTTTGAAACAGAGGCTGGCTGAGTCGCAGATTTTATCTGGCGAAATTACCGGGGCTGGCCTCAAGCCTGCGATCCCCCTGTCTCAGCCTCCCCAGTACTGGGATTATAAAAGTGTACCACCATACACCCTGCTAAGAAATTCTTCTCATTGTGAATTGACAGACTTTTTCTCTGAGTAACCCTCTAGTAGATTTTTTTAAAAAAATCCGAGTAAACCATTTTCATCTACTTGGGGATGTCTTGAGATTCTAGTTTCTGTCTTTAAAAACTATTTGTTTAGTTCATGGCAATAAAACATCCTGGTGAGGTTCAATATAACGTGAGCACGCGTGCAAATGGCCCTTGGTGTTTTACCTCCGTCTCTCACCCCAGTCCCTGCTCCTGTCTCCCCACACGCCAGCTTTACTAAAAAAAATAATTATATACAATTTTCTCTTTAAGTATAAATCCAATAAATTTTAGTATGCTCACTGAATTGTGCCACTATCCCCAGAATCAATTTTAGACCATTTTAATCACCTAAGGAACAACTCCGTAATCATTAGGAGTCATTATCAATTCCTCTTCTGAGATCACTGCCTCTCCTCCCTCCCCCTCGGCCCCTAAACAATCTCTCATCTACTTTCTGTCTCTATGTATTTGTGCGAACAAGAATTCTGAGCGATTATCAATCAGCCCGCACAACTCATTTTCCAATTTCTTGCCAGGTTCGGGACTTGCAATATGGTAGAGTTGAAAAGTGTTTTTGCCTTTTGGGAAAGTTGCTCCCGGGGTTCTAAAGCAATGGACTTTAAAAGGTCAGGTGCTGAGCTCAGGGACAGAAAAGAAAGTCATATCTGATTTTAATTCAACTTTGAGGAAGATGGCAAACCCCAAGCAGCACATACCAGTCCTGCTGACACCTGATCTCCACTGCCTTAAGAAACAGCGTGCTTACAGAAGCCAGAAAACACCGCAACTTTAAAAGGAACAAAAGTGGCAGGCAAAGAAGGACAGAAGACTGATCAGAGAGCTGAGAAGAGGCCCGTCCACCTCGTGGCCCTGGCGCCATCTTACCTGACTTGCAACTGACTCCAGAGATGAACAGAAAACGGCCAAGGTTCTGAAATAAGCAGCTTCGGATCACTGGAATCTTAAGCCTGCAGTTCCTCCTGCACAAACACCGGCTACACCTTGCAGCAGTGGCGGTGAGCTCATCATGCCCTCCAGAGACCCAAAGCGGTGCTCAGCAACACCAGAAAAGAAATCCGCTCACCTCGCAGCCACGCACGGCGCCATCTTGCCTGTCTGCAGCTGACTCCAGAAATGAACAGGAAAATAAGCAAGGACTTGTAGTAAACAGCTGCAGATCATTGAGGTTGAAAGTCATCAGTTCCTCCTGCGCACATACCAGCTACAGCTTTCAGCTGCAGCCGAGCTCACCAAGCCCTCCAGAGATCCAGACCGGCGGCGCACAACAGCAGCAAAAGTGAAGCCACTGTCCCTGCAGGGAACGCCCAGCGTGGCACCCCCAGGGACTCGTGCAGCCCCGATAAACTCCCAGGGTCTAAGACTTTGCGGTTCAACCCAGCCAAGGTGGGGGCGGAGTCTGCTGTTGGATATAGCAGAGGCTTGGTCAGACTCAGGCTTTGCCATCAGTAGAAAACACTATGCTTAACACTAGATCCAACTAGTAGGATCTCTAGGATCACCACAGACCACTCAAGCATGGTAAACGGGAAAGTTAGACCTGCCCAGCCTTAGCTGTGGAGAACGGAGACTCTTAGATTGAGTTTGGTGTCAGAGGCATCCACCACCTATGGAGGGAGAGAGAGAAGAGAGAGAGAGAGAGAGAGAGAGAGAGAGAGAGAGAGAGAGAGAGAGAGAGTGTGAGTGTCCACAGAACCAGGTTTGCAGAAGGAAAGGTGCCTGGAACCTGGTGTCTGCGCAGAGAGAGATTTCAAAGGCCCAGTCTGCTGAATGTTCATATATTTGTAGGTTCGCATTATTTTGTGTGTTTTTTTTTTTTTTGGAGTGTGTATGCTTGTTTGATTGCTGGATTCCCAATACATCTCTACCATCTTCTCTCCATCCCGGTTCTTTTGTTTATTTTTCTCTCTTCTTTTATCTTCTTTGTCTTGTACTAAATCCACTTCATATGACTATATTAAAAACTCTAAATTGGTTATTAGAATACTACTAAATATTCACTATCTCTAATCTCTACTATATACTACCTTAGAGACAATTTAAAATGGATCAAAGACTTGGAAATTGGAGCAGAGACCCTGAGGGTCCTTGAAGAGGGCATAGGTCCAACACTGCCACACATAGGCACAGATTAAAAACTCTCTCAACAAGACCCCAAAGGCACAACAAACTAAAAGGTGAATCAATACACGGGGTTGCGTTAAACAGAAGAGCTTCTGTACAGCAAGGGAAACTATCAAGAACCTCAACTGAGAGCCAACAGAATGGGAGAAGATTTTTGCCACCTATTCCTACAATAGGAGACTAATATCTAGAATATACAGAGAACTCAAGAAACTCAGTACTAAGAAAACAAGTAGCCCAATCAAAAAATGGGCAAGGAAACTAAATAGACACTTAACGAAAGCAGAAATTCAAATGACCAATAAATGCATGAAAAAACGCTCAACATCACTGGCAATCAGAGAGATGTCAAAACCACCATGAGACTTCACCTAACTCCAACTAGAATGGCAATCGTTCAAAACACAAACAACAACAAATGCTGGCGAGGATGTGGAGAAGAGGAAACCCTAATAAATTTTTGGTAGGATCGCAAATTAGTGCAAACACTTTGGAGAATTGTATGGAGGATCCTCAGAAGAATGGGAACAAATCTACCATTTGATCCAGCAATACCACTTCTGGGTATCTACCAAAAGAAAGGAAACCAAACAATCAAACTAATGCATGTGTATCTATGTTCGTAGCTGCACAATTCACCATAGCCAAACTGTGGGACCAGCCAAGATGTCCATCCACAGATGAAGGGATTACAAAACTGTGGGATATGTACATGATAGAATTTTACTCAGCCATAAAGAAAAACAAAATCATGTCATTCACAGGGAAATGGATGGGACTGGAGGACATTATGCCAAGTGAGATTAGTCAGTCACAAAAAATAAGAAATCAAATCCTCTCCCTAATATGCAAAAGCTAGGGAGAAAACAGGCGGTAGGAGGAGCTCTAGATGAAGAAGGAGATACTACAGATGAGCAAATAAGGCACCTGACTGAGGGGATGGGAGGAGGGAGAGGGAATTTCTCTAATGCACATGATGTACATTAACAAACATATCAAAGTCAATCACCAAGCCAAACATGAGAAGGAGGGATGAGGGGGGAATGAGGCGGGAATTGGGGAAGGGCTAATTGGGTGATGTGTGCATGTATGCCTCCGCCATCTTGTACCCCATTAAGATGTATGGCTACACTGCACCAATAAAAATTTTAAAAAAAATACGTTTTTACAAATAAAATCTAGGCATTACTACCAATCCCACTAACAGGGGTGAGGAGGAATGTACTGGGAGCTGGGTGGGAGGTCAAGGGAAATTCACAAAGAGACTTGTGTATGTATGTCTTGATTACTTTGAATCTTACTATGAGGTATAATTGCAAAACACTAATAAAATACTTTTTTGTGGGTGGGACTGGGATGGAACCCAGGGATATTCTACCTCTGAGTGATACCCTCAGCTTTACTTTTTATTCCTTATTTTGAAAAGGGGTCTCACTGAATCGCAGAGGGCCTCACTAAGTAGCTGAGGCTGTCCGCAATCCCGTATCCTCCTGTCTCAGCCTCCCAAATGCTGGGATGACAAGCGTGGGCCATCAAGCCCGGCCATAAGATACTTTTTAAAGAAAACAAAATATCAATAAGGTGCTATTTGACAAAAGTTGGAAAATGGAGACTGCACAGCCGGCCAGGGTGAGATGCTAAAATTAACTTCTGAAAGATACTCTTGGCGCAATTCCTGGAAGCCACAAAGCTGAGATGAAGAGCTACGTGACAACCACTGGCTGTGGTGTTTCTTTAGTGGTTGGGGTACGGGACACTGCATTGCATCTGATGGAAATGGCTCCGAAAAGGTAATTTACCACATGTGGGTAAACATTGTATTACCAAGGGGGAAACTCATCTCCCGGGCACGGAATCTACAACAAGAAACATCATGGCTGACGGTCTCTGGCAGTCTCATTAATGACTTCGGAGAGCAGCCAGGGACCTCGGATGCCAACAGAGACAGAGACCTCGTGTTCTGGCAAAGAGTGAAGCTGGAGAGTCCCTTCCAGAAGCGGTGATTTCAAACACGGTTTCGAGATGCCCTGCCGTGCGTGTGCCCAACAGCAGCAGGAAGACACCGTCCAACGTGCCCTTGGACAAAAGATGGGTTTTGAGAGCTCACGTTGGTTCTGGCAAGGGAGAAGCGTGATTTGGCCACTGGCTCAGAAGACAGAGTTTTGGAAACAGAAGAAATTAAACATGACTCACTGAGCTGATTACCCAGGACACACACTGTGAATCACTACACAAGATGCCTTCTCGGCACAACAAAAGGAAACGAGACGCTGCCAAATCGAAATTCTACTCCAACTCCCCTCACTATATATTTGCAGGCTGCAATTTTTTTTCCCCCCTCTCTACGTGAATGTGACCGGAAATATAAGAGAGTCGTTAGTTCTCAAATAGCTGTGATGGTCTCTCGTCCTTCTCTCTCCTTTATCTGAATTAATACTTTTCTTTGGCTTCACACTGGATTTAAATACGACACCGGTCACTGTGTCTCTGAAATTCTTTCTGTCCGGAACCTGTGATATTTTGCTTCCTGGATGTTACCGCCATACCTTAAGTTCTCTGTAAATATTTTTGGTTGGATAGGGGAATAAAGTAATTCATTCCTTTAGCTAGTTAGCTTTAGCCTTACTTTGATTGGTTTTAATTATCTTTTTTTTTTCTTCCCCTTTACATTCTCTCTGGATGTTTCCCAAGACCCACCATTCTTCTGTTACCCGCTATCTGGTGCAACTCATCTGGTCTCATTTGGCAAAGTTGAGGCTGCCAGACCGTGTGGGTGCGAAGCCCTGCTCGAGGAGAGAACAGGGGAAGGAACCATCTGCCCGGGGGTGGGATCAGACGGCTCATGCAGGGGAAGTGTGGGCATATGGGATTTCAGACACAATTCAGCAGATAGGGAGGTCATTCCTAGGTAGGGCGGGAAGGCCAGTTTTGAACAGAGCTAAGATTGGGTTGTGGCCGACCAAGACTGGAGACAGAAAAGAGAAGAAGTAACACGTACTATTACATATTTGCATCTGGATGTTGCCTGAAGTACCGTGCATTCCAAAATGTAGTTTTGGGGAAGTGACTGGGTCATGAGGGATTTTTATCTCGGATTTTTATCTCGTCTATGGATTAATCTATCAGGTGGAGAAAAACGCTGATGGACCACTGGGAGTTGGGACGTAGTTTGAGGAAGCGGGTCACTGGAGATGTGCCCTGAAAAATCTTAGCCAGTCACGGACTGAACCTCTGAAGGTGTGAGCCGACATAAACCTTTCCTGCTCTACGCTGTGATTGTCAAGTATTTTAGTCACAGCCGACCAACACGTCAAGTGTGAAGTACAGATACGTGTATCAGTTTCCACGGTGCCTGGTGTTGACTCAGTACTCCCGTGCAACAGGAGAGGAATGCATCATTTTTTTGCGTGAAATTTCAAACAAGGATTCCAGACTATCATTTCCCAGCCCGTTACTATTCACTGGTATAAATTTTTGGCCCTTTAAATACTCTGGGAATTTGCAATTTAATTTTCTTCCATCGGGTCCAATAACCCATATCTAAACCAAACACCATGGATCATCATTATTCATGGGTTCTTTATTTGCAAACCCTCCAGTGCCCTAAAATGTATTGCACAAGCCCAAGTCAATACACACGATGCCCTTAAGGTCGTTTTCAGATATGTACAGAAGAGTGAAAAGTGTATTTTGAAACAGGGTCTCATAAGGTTGGTGAGAATCTTACTAGTTGCTGAGGCTGTCCTCAAACTAGTGATCCTCCTGACCCAGCCTCCCAAATGCTGGGATGTCAGGCGTGAACCACCACCCCTGGCCTGTTTAGTGTTTTTGCGTACAAGAGGACTATAATGTGCCTTATGAAAAAAAATACATGAGTATCTACCCAAAAGAATGAAAACCTAGCTACCAAACGAATGCATGAGTACCTATGTTCACAGCTGCACAATTCACAGCTGCCAAACTCTGGAGCCAGCCAAGATGTCCATCAGCAGATGAGTGGGTTACACAACTGTGGGATACGTACACAATGGAATTTTACCCAGCCATAAAGGAGAACAAAATTACGTCACTTACAAGAAAATGGATGGAACTGGAAAACAGTATGCTAAGTGAGAATTAGTCACAAAAAGAAAGAAATCGGATGCTCTTCCTCTTATGCAGAAGCTCGGGAGAAAATGGGTCATGGGAGGAACTCTAGATGAAGAAGGAGATCCTATAGATGAGCAAATAAGACGACCTAACTGAGGGGACGGGAGGGGAGGAAAATTCCCTAATGTACATGGTGTACATTAACAAGAATATCGAAGTCTCAGTGAAAAATCTATACTCGAAAGTAAATGTATACAGAGCAATCTGCTAAGATCATAGCTGAGGAGGCATAAAATATGACGTAAATCAGGTTAGATCGATTGAGGAAGATTTCCAGGTCATCACCTGTAATTTGAGTTTTGAGAATCAGAAGGTCTTTATGGCGTTTGGGAGACCCACTGAATGTCCCTGGAGAAGTTAAGGTCATAGAAATTATTATGCTAAACTATTCATTTCTTGCTTTTCCACATTGGTGTCAGTAATGTGCTTGTTTTTTTTTGTTTTTTTTTTTTTTTTCACAGATTGCCAATTACAAAACATGACCTGAGCCGGGCGTGGTGGCGCACGCTTGGAATCCCCGCGCTGGGGAGGCGGAGACAGGAGGGTGGCGCAGGTTCGAAGCCAGCCTCTCTGGCTTAAAAGAGACCCTGTTTCCAAAAATAAAATAGGTCTGAGAGTGTAGTCCAGAGGTAGAAGGGCTTCTGGGAACCCCAGTACCACCAAAACAAAACAAAACAAAAAACCCATGACCTAATGAGTCACAAGAAATTGATATGTTGTCCCTTCTCCAGGTAGCTCCAAGAATCTACTTCTCAGAAAATACAGACGGAAGTAAGGAATCATTATTATAAGACAGTGTTTGTGCAGGTTTCCATGATCATTCCTATGGCGAGGATTCCGATAGGTAATATTATTCTTTGCAATCAGTATAAACTTAGAAAACCACGCACAAAATCTCCACTTACCAAGACCAACACTCAAGTCCTTAGTAAAGAAACAAATTGTTATCATGACTTGTATGTAAAAACACAGCCACCCTCAACAAAGCAGACAAAGACTCTAGCCTCATGGAATATTTCATAACGAGAACTTCCCAGGCTCTGGGCTATTTTGGGTGATATTTCTGTAGTCAAAACTTGCAAAGCAGCCGGGCGTGGTGGCGCACGCTTGTAATCCCTGACCTTGGGAAGTGGAGACGGGAGGATGGCGCTGGCTTAAGAGACCCTGTTTCCAAATAAAATATAAAAATAGGTCTGGGAGTGTAGCCCGGAGGTAGAAGGGCTTCCAGGAACCCCAGTACCACCAAAAAAAAAAAAACTTGCAAAGTTTATCTGCCTCAGCTGTCATTAGTGTTATGGTTGGGAAACAATAGAAGTCATATTATCTACTAAAGGTATAGAATCAGCTCCATTTCCTGAAGATGCATAGCCAAAAATAAATGTTTCTTAGCAGAACAGTAGCGTATGTTACAGTTTGAATATAAATGAATATAAAATAATGTTTTAAATTCAATATTTTTTTATTTTTATATGGATACCGAAAATGTGCCCTCTACGCTCAACTCCACAATGAGTGTGCAGGTTGACCATGCTACATTCAAACTTTTACACATATTCGGATGTAGCTCCTCCATTAATCAACCTCAGCCTTCTTCCTCTCCTTCCATTCTAGCTTTGCTGAGGTTTCCCCTCCATTATCTGGAGTCCCTCTGGTATCCCCAATAGTCCCTAGTTTGGGCATATTAGAGAAAACACATGTCCCTTCTCTTTCTGTGCTTGGCTGATCTCACTTAACATAATGCTCTCCAGGACTTTCCATCTTCTTATGAAGGACATGATTTTATTCTTCTTTATAGCTGACTAGAATTCCATCGTGCGTAATTCCCATAATTTTGCAATCCATTCATCTGTTGCTGGAGACCTAGGCTGGTTCCATATTTTGGCTATTACGAATTGTGCTGCTCTGAACATGGGTATGCATATGTTACTGTAGTTCTCTGGTTTCAACCCCTAAAGAGGTAAAATCACTAGGGCTGCCATGACGTCTGTCTTGCAGTCGGCTGGCTATGGACTGATCTTTGAAACCGTGGGCCCTAAATAAACCTTTCCTTCTCGATGATGTTCCTGTCAGGTATTTTGGTCCCGGCAATGAGGAATCAGACTGAAACAGTGAGTTATCACTTATGTAAAAGAGCTCTCCGGGCCAATTCCTGAGCAAAGCGTTGCACACGAGAGACACGATTTTTGTGATATTCCACTGGAGTCTGAGTCTGAGGGCACATCATGGCATGTATCATTTTCCCAAACCACATCCTCAGACAGTGGGCCCGGGACAGGGAATGCTCATGTGTTGTTGTGTCTCTAGTTCTACTTAGGAAAAAGGCTTAAAAAAGCATGCAAAATGCAATGAGTCTTCCAGAAAGAGGGATATGTTGGGTGGCCAGTATACCCTATGCTTCTTACACTCAGAGTCTCTTTATTAAATTCCAGCTGCTGATTTGACCCATGGATGTGAAGGGACAGAGGGCAGGAATCCCAAAGTGAGATATTTTTTGATCCTAAGGGTTTGGGCTCGACTGATTGCAAAAGTCATTAACAATCATTTATATTTGTCAGACAGAGGACAAAACCAGAATGTATAGTATTTAATTCCCCCAACACCAAATAACATACATTATTGCATATTATTATGTCATAGATTATATTACAAATATATATGTATAAAACATATTTATATACAGATACACATATATATGCACATATATTTACAGAGAGAGAGAGAAAAAGAGCAAATGAGAGAGCAAAATATCCAATTACCAATTAAAATTTTAAACTCTGGAATCATCCACAACCTTGACACGGAAGTTAAAATGAAGACATCCATTGTTGGTCCCCAGGAGAGACTCGAATTGCCAGAATGATAAACTCATATAACTGCTGTGCAGAATTAATTTTAAATAGCTGGGTCTTCTTTCCCGGAATCAAGTAGTTTTCCCTAACATGACTGTATGCATCATGTATTCATGCAGTCTGCTACAACAAAACACCAGAGACCAGGTAACTTACAAACAACAAAGGTTTTTTTGTTTTTATCCTCATGGTTGCAGAGATTGGAAGTCCATGATCCTAATGTGACAAATTTAATCTTTTCTTGATTCCTGGCTCACATATATAGCATCTTCTTCCTGTTCTCATGGTGTAGAAAGCTCACGGAGCTCCTTGGGGGGGGGTCTCTTTTATAACAATACGGATCCAGTTAATGACCCCACCACCTCCCAACACCCCTACCTTCTAACAACCTCATCTTCAAATTAAGTATTTAAACGTTAATTTTGGATAAATTGCTATAATAGTAGATGTCAACCACTAAGCCAAGCATCGGAAGGAGGGATGGGATGGGGAGGGAACGGGGTGGGGATCGGATAGGGGCTAATTGGGCGATGTGTGCATGTATGTCGACAAAAGTTTTTTTTATTTTTATCCTATTATGATTATGAATACAGTGCACCAATAAAAAATAAAATAAAAAATAAAATAAATAAAAAGTATTTAAACGTAGAAATGTTGGGAGGACAGAGACCTTCAGACCATCGCAAGGGCTTTGGGTTACGGAATTTGCAAAGCCAATGAATTCTACCACAACAAGAAATGTAGAATTGTACAGCTGTTTATAGGATAGGTTGTGCTTCGATGTTTTTCTTTAGGATTAGTTGTTTATTTATTTAGTTAGTTTTTGGTGGTACTGGGGTTCCTAGAAACCCTTCTACCTCCGGGATACACTCCCAGACCTATTTTATATATTTTTTAAATTTGGAAACAGGATCTCTTAAGGGCTGGCTTCGAACCTGCGCCATCCACCCGTCTCCGCCTCCCCAGTGCGGGGATGACAAGCGTGCGCCGCCACGCCCGGCTTCTTTAGGATTACTGAACAGGCTCCGCTGGATTGCTGTCTTTGATTTGCACTGAGTTTTTGCTGTTCACTTGGCAGTAGGCACAGAGCGAGGGCACTGCCGTTCATTTTCAAGCTCTCGGATGAGTCTTCTGAGTTGAACGTCCCACGCAGAAAACGGTACTGTGGCCAAAGTCATGTAGCATCGTTTAACTGGAAATTTAGCTCCTTGCCTTTGAACATTAAACCTTTTGCCCATGCATCTTGCCACTAGCACAGGGACGGATAAAAATACAAGGGCAGATGGAACTTGAATGCTTGCTGATGCACCCGGTGGTTTAGAAATCAGGTGCCGAGGGCCGCTGTCCGAAGTGGACACGTAATTTCACCCTTGGATGTGGTCAGTTGGCTTGTCCCCAAAGGCAATGTAGCTGGAACCTCTTTTACTTTTGTTATCTATTTTTTCCCTCTCTCGGTATAATGCAATTTTTTTTTTATAGTTTCTGCTTCATGAAAAAAGATACCTCGAGGGTCCTGGAGAAGGAGTTAAATTTTTATGTGACCCTGGTAGCTAGGGATGCAGAATTTTCTACCTCTGAGAAATCCTGGCCCCTGTCCCTACAGAGTAGGAACTTGTCCCTCCAGTAGACTGCTAACGTATTCAGTTTTTTTTGTGTGTGTGTCAACTTCTGAAAGGTAGAATTATTTAGAGTCCATTATTTGGGAAATTCTGCTAAGACTTTCTTAAGCCTGTCTTTAAGGCCGGAGTTAAATAACGGTTTTCACCAGGCTTATGTAGTCAGTGGATATCATAAAAGTTTTCATTTTAGACTTGCTGTGGGTATTGTATGCATTCACAGAGTGGTACAAAATCCAGAAGGAGAGACCCGCCCCTTGTGTTAATCCTCAGATGGCTACCGCTTCCTCTCTTGGAACTTAGGTTAGTTGTTTTTTTTTTTTTTTTTTTTTCCCCACAAATACCTCAAATAATCAATTTGTAAAGAGACAGAGTTTGCTTTGGTCCACAGTTTCGGAGGTTCTCCATGATGATCGGCTGTACTGCATGTTTGGGCCTGTGACCAAGTCTTACGTTGTGGCAGACAAGCTCGAAAGGACAAAACTGGTCACATCGAAAGAGAAGGAAGAGCCAGGCGTGGTGGGCACGCTTGTAATCCCAGCATTAGGGAGGTTGAGACAGGAGGATCGCGGTTCACAGCCAGCCTCGTCTACTTAGCGAGGCCCTCTGCAACTCAGTGAGACCCGGTTTCAAAATAAGTAATAAAAAATAGGGCTGGGGGTGTAGCTCGAAGGTGGAATGCCCCTGGATCCCATCCCCAGACACACACACACACACACACACACACACACACACACACACACACACTATATCTATATATATATACACATACACAACCATGTGGATATAAGAATTAACAGCCATCACAGATGGAAGGGGAAAGATTTGACATCTACATCACATAATTCAGTCTAATATGATTTATTTTATGTGTCTAAGAATCCTAATAGAAAGGAGATTGACTTCTCCATCACATAATTCAGGCTATGATTTCTTTAAAGTATCCTTAAAGATTTCTTTAAGAATCCTAAAACTAAAATATATATGTATATGTGTGCATTTTCTGACATGTATTAGAGAGAAATACAAAATCCCTGTGTGTAACACAAAAGAGAGGAAGTTAATTTAAAAAAAAAATAGAGCCGGGCGTGATGGTGCACGCTTGTCATCCCCGCGCTTGGGAGGCGGAGACAGGAGGATGGCGCAGGTTCGAAGCCAGCCGCGCTGGCTTAAGAGACCCTGTTTCCAAATAAAAATATAAAATAGGTCTGGGAGTGTAGCCCGGAGGTAGAAGGGCTTCCAGGAACCCCAGTACCACACACACACAAAAAAAAAAAAAATAGGGAAGTAAGGAAAAAATACTGCATTTTGAACACAAAACACATTAGTACTTGTGTTCAAAAGACTTCTGTGAACAACAGGTCTGTATTTCCTCATGGGAAGCAGGTTGTACTGGTTCCACAAACTGTCTTCTGTAATCAAGGTGGAAAATATCTCCCAACACTTCACCTGTTAAAGCTTTGGTCCTCAAAGAAGGGCTACTGGGTGGTCCTATGAATATGTAGGACTTCATGAGAAATTCTGGAGTCATTTGGGGGTATGTGTTCCTTTGAACAAGATTATTTCCCTTTTGGAGATCGTTAGGTCTCTTTTTAAGTTAATTTCCTCAGGCATTTTATGATAGCCATGATAGAAACCTGCCTAGGACAGTGTCTCGGGACAGGCTGCCTGAATTGGGGTCTGCTGGGGACAGGTGTGTGACTTCGAGAGGGTCATCTGTCTAACTTTTCTGTGACTTAGTTTTCCACTGTCTGAGTCCACTCCGGCCGTGATAACAAGACATCCCATAGCCCGGTTGGCTCATGAACAACAGGCATGTCCTACTTACGGGACTGGATACTGGAAGTCCAAGGTCAAGGCCCGGCAGGTTCGGTGTCTACTGAAGGTGTCTTCTTCCTGGCTCACGGATGCTCCATCTCACTGTGGCCTCGTGTGGCAGAAAGGGGCAGGGAGCGTCCTGGGGCCTCTTGGAGACAGAGAGCAATCCCATTCATGACGCTCCACCACTGTGACCTCATGGCCTCCTTCTAAGGCCCCGCCTCCTGACCCCATCATGACCCGGTGGGTTAGGATTTCAAGGTATGGGCTTTGGAGAGACTCATACATCCTCACCATACATTCTCTGTAAAATGGAACCATGGGATTTCAAGGTATGAGCTTGGAAGACACTCCATCCAATGGATGGTAAGAGAAGATGAGATAATCAAATGTTTGCAAACTCAAATCTTAAGTAATGGATGGTCCCTAAGACACTCAATGGTGTCATTCAGGAATCTGAGGACTGCCCGCCCATCTGAGACCACGGCTGTCTACAGTGAGTTGTGACCCAAAGACCAAAGGCCACCCGGGAGGTACGTGACCCTATCCCGGGTCCTGCCTCTCATGAGTCCCAAGCAACTTCGGGTATAGTTCACCCAAGTACGGTGTTTTCTTTCAAAGGTGGCTGTATAAGTCCAGAAATAACACCTGGCTGTCTTTACACTCAACCCCACTCAGGGTTTCCTTCACCCAAAGCCATGACAATACGTTGGCTTGTTGGTTATCATTTTTGTTTTAATTCTGGAAGGTTTTAAATACATTGGGAAAGCCGGGCGTGGTGACGCACACCTGTGATCCCCGCGCTTGGGAGGCTGAGACAGGAGGATGGCTCAGGTTCAGAGCCAGCCTCGGCTACTTAGGGAGGCTCTCGGCAACTTAGAGAGACCCTATTTCCAAATTAAGTATAAAATAGGTCTGGGAGGATAGCCCAGAGGGGTTCCACCCCTAGTACCACCAAAAAAAAAAAAAAAAAAAAAAAAAAAAAAACTGGCCCAGTTGGACATGGTGGTGCGTGCTTGTAATCCCAGCACTTGGGAGGCTGAGACAGGAGAATCGCGCAGGTTCGAAGCCAGCCTCAGCTACTGAGTGAGGGTCTCGGCAACTTAGTGAGACCCTAATTCCAAATAAAATATAAAATAGCTCGGAGGTAGAAAACCCCTGGGTTCCACCCCCAGTACCATCAAAAAAACAAAACAAAATAAATATATTGGGAGATTATGACTGGTTCTACAGCCTTAAACTAGTGTGTGTGTGTGTGTGTGTGTGTGTGTGTGTGTGTGTGTGTGTGTTTGGGGGATGGTCTGATTTGACTTCAAACATTCAGTGAAAAGGTTCACATCCCACTTACCAAATGAACCAACACTGGTTACTTTTTCAAAAGCTAAAACAAAGCCAAGGGTCAGAAAATGCTTTCTGGAAAATGCCAGACAGCAAACAGACATTTTGATTTTGTGGGCAGTATGGTCTCTGTTACAAGTATTCAACTCAGCCGTTATCAAACAAAGACAATAGGAGAATGAAGAGGGCCTGGCTGTGGGCCAAGACGGATTTATTTCCAGACACTAAAAATTTAATTTTAGATCTCCTATTTTTGTATGTGGGAAAAAAAAAATAGTCTTGTTTTGATTTTTCTTTCTTTTTTTTGGATCTAATCTTTTAAAAAAAGTAACAACCTTTCTTAGCTTGTGGGCTACAGTGCTGAGCACAGGTGGCGGGCTGGATTGGACCTGTGGGCCTTGGCCATCCAAATAATAATAGAATTTCTGCTGCTTCAGAGCAGGAGATTCTAGCGTCTCTGAGGCTTTCCTCTCATTATTCTACTTCAGAGGCCGTCTTTCCTATCTCTTCTTCTTCACTTATGGAAACCTGGTCCTAGACAAGCTGGCTGAGGACATACTTGTTTTATAACGCCTGTCCAATTCCCTGTGCCCCGCCAATCGTGAGTGCAATATCTATAGATATTTTAAGGTGACACAGACGGACCCTTTATTAGGGCATTTGCAATGGTTTTTGAAAATAGACCAAGCATGGTTTGGTGGCCAGCTTCCAGTAACCGCTCCAACTTTTTGTTCTCTGGTCTATAAATTGGTGATTAGAATTCATACCCAATAAAATGGCTACAGAGAGGATTTTTAAAGACACAGAGTAGTCATCCTTCAGGATCTAGGGCATGGAGCCCGCCACCGTCTTTCTTGAAAAGCATATTGGATGTGAAGACAGGAGGTTTAGACTTAAGTGCTGGATTATAATTTCTGAATGCGTGAGCTGTCCTGGTTGATTTTTCCTGGATGGTCCAGCCAATAGTCTCACTCCTGTAGTTCAAAACACCCGATGACGACAAATTAGAGAAAGGAGGTTTCATGGTTCACAGTTGTGGAGATTCCAGAGGTTCAGTCCATGTTAGGCCAGGTGAAGTTTGCAGAGCTCAGGGTATGGTGGTGATGGAAAGCAGAAAGGGGAGACAGCAGGAGCTCGGAGCTAACATCATGGAGGCTGGGAGAAAGCAAGCAAGCAAGGGTAGGAGGTACCTCGTATTGGCTCAAGGCCACGCCCCCAGCAACCACTCCTTAGCAACCAAGCCCGCCTCCAACATGGCTGCCACAATCTTAGAGACCTTGCCCTAGCAACCAAGCCCGCCTCCAACATGGCTGGCACAATCTTAGCAATCTTTCCCTGGCAAACAAGCCCCGCCTCCAACATGGCTGCGACAACCCTAGTGACCGTTTCCTAGCAACCAAGCCCCGCCTCCAATATGGCTACCACAATCCTAGCAACCATTTCCTAGCAACCAAGCCCCACCTCCTACATGGCTGCCACAATCTTAGCGACCTTGCCCTAGCAAGCAAGCCCTGCCTTCAACATGGCTGTCATAACCCTAGCGACCATTCCCTAGCAACCAAGCCCCGCCTCCAACATGGCTGCCGTGTCTCCCTGATGATGATGGAGGAGACCTTCTAAATCTAAACCCTGGCTTTTGCTGGACAGAAGTCAAGACTCTGACTCTCACTAATCATGGAGCTTTAACATATTTTGGTCGAGTGACCATAAGTTGCCCAACTCTGATGTGTTCTTGATAGTAAAATCAAGATCATAGTATCAACTACCTCGGTCAATACTGAAGATTGTATGAGGGTGTGGGTAAAACAATCAGTCTAGCGAACACAAAATACCAAAGAGTAGTCATTATCATTTACATGCTATCAAGGGGCAACCACGCACAATCCGAAAACAGTTGTGACACTCACTGCTTCAGTCAACATTCTCTCTGATGTTATCCAGAACAACTGACCACGCAACTTATAGGAAGGAAGAAGATATGTTTGCTCACGGGTTTTTGGAGATTTCAGGTTCAGTCCATGTATGTGAGGCTGGGTTCTGTGGACATTAGGACACAGTTGCAGAAGAGAGAGAGAAGAAGAAGAAGAAGAGAAGGGAGAGGGGAGAGGGGAGAGGGAAGAGGGGAGGGAGAGAGGAGAGAGGAGAGAGGAGAGAAGAAAGAGGAGAGCTTCTTTCCCATTATCAAGGCTAAAAGCAAGAGCCAGCCAGCAAGCAGGGAGATTCAAAGATGCTCACACAGTCCTCAAGGCCACAGCTCTAGGCACCCACGTTCTCCATCCACACCCCACCTGCCTAGGTCACCACCCAGTAAATCTATCCACTGATGACGCTACAAGCTTTATGACTCAACAAATCAACTCTTGACATTAACCCATGAGTTCTTCAGGGGATATTGTATATCCGACCATAACACTCCATATAGTGGACTTACACTCTAAATCTAAGGTGCACGAGTAGATTAGTATATTGTCACCAGGCATACTGTCAGTTCCCCCCTGATTGTGCTGAATTGTTTTTTTTTCCTCTGGAGGCTTCAACAAGCTGCGTCGGGGTGCTCAAACTGAACTTAGCAAAGAGGCCCTCCGTCTGTGAAGCTTGCTGATCAAAATGTCTTCGTTATCTCGGGAGGCTGAGACAGGAGGATCGCGGGTTGGAGGACAGCCTCGGCAAGTTAGTACGACTCTTAGCAACTGAGTGAGACTCTGTTTCAAAATTAAAAATGAAATAGGGCTGGGTTGGGGTGACGTAGAGGTGGGATGTCCCTGGGTTTCATCCATAGTACCAAAAAATAAAGAAAGGAAATGGGAAATAAAAGAAGGCAGGCTATTCCAAGTGATTTGAGATGACTTCCCAGGAGCCAAAGTCAAAGGCTAATTCTTTCTATAGGCAAGGTTAAAAATTTTCAATGCCTGGTGTATAAAGTGGTTTTTTAAAAAAAAGCATAGACCATCAACAGAGGACCGGAGGAGGGAAATGCAATTAGAAACACAAGAGTTAGACAGTTTTTTGAAATTCTGCACATTTGAATTTTCAGTTTCTTTGTTATCCAAAGAAGAAGGAACATAGAATTCAATAGCCCTTGGTGTCTCATTAAAAAAAAAAAAAAGCATAAATCATTTCTTCATGAACCCCTCCAACTACACTCTCGGAATAACTTTGTCTTGAATCTTCTTTGTTTTTATGAGACACATTAAGCCAGGTCTTCCCCGGTGCTTTATAGATGACTCAGAAATAGTCTGTGTGAGACGTTTACTGTCATACATCTTCGCTGGCACCTGAGTTAGGGCACTAAATTACCTGCCATCTGCAGAAAGCAGGAGGGAGACACAGCCAGGTGTGGCCTGACGCAAGGCGGCCTTCCTGGCTTTCCTAAAAGCACGTCTCACCACCCCGCTGTGTAAGACCCCCGCCGCGGGGAGACCCTCAATCAACCTCGGGATAAGCGATGTCGAGTACCACGAGAGACTACGTCCTTGATGCAATGCGCAAAAGGTAAAGGTTTATTAAGGAGCCAGTGCACTGGGGCCGACTCGTATAGGAGTTCGGCCCCGAGCAACCGAAATTGAGGGTATTTATAGGGAAAAGACCACTAGTTAGGGGGGGTTTGGGCCCGATTACATGCATTTACAGAACATTACAGAATCATTTGAAAATACATTCTGTAGTCAAGTGTTAGATAAGATACCAGATGTGGTCAGCAGGTTCCCGGCACAGGGCGCGCTGACCCGGTTAGTATAGATAAGATGCTAGGTATGTTCCTGGAACAGGGTGGGCTTATTGCACATTTCTCACTCTTAAGCCCATACTTCTTAAGCTGCAAGCTACAGTAAAATATACTTGTCTTTTTAACTATTAGCTGGCTGTTTTGACTATTAGCTGGCTGTTTTGACTATTAGCTGGCTGCTAGGGGCTTCTTTTTAACTATTAGCTGGCTGTTTTGACTATTAGCTGGCTGTTTTGACTATTAGCTGGCTGCTAAGGGCTTATGATTTTTCTTCTAAATGGAGCCTTTCAGCTGCACCCAGCCGAGTTCACGGGTTGCTGGTTCCAAGCGCAAAACCCTGAGCCGGGCTGATGGTGCATGCCCGCCATTTAAGGAGGATCACAGGTTCAAGGGGAGCCTCGGTAACTTAGCAAAGAGACTCTGAGAAACTCAGTGAGACCTTGTTCCAAAAGAGAAAATAAAATAGGGCTGGGGTACGGCAACTTGGAGGTGGAATACGCCTGGGTTGAATCCCCAGTATCATGAAAATGAAAAGTGCAGAGTCCCAGGTTGAGCCAAGATCTAAGGAATCAAAATCCCTTGGGCCAAGGCCCAGGGGTCCGTGCTATAAGCACATAGGGACGCCCTGGGTAGCCTTCGGCCTGGAGCAGTGTTGCTTGACATGGATTGTCCACAGCCCCAGCTAAACTGTAGCCATTCCTGAGGCCCTGAAAAAAATCACTGGTGATCAGGCCTTCTCCCTGTCAATTAATTTCAAATTTCTCTGCTGGAGCTCCTGCATCTGTATCCTTGAAAAGCTCCTCGAGTTATTTTAGTGCTCCTGGCTGTCAAGAGCAGGTGCTTGAGGGAAGAGGTGCTCAAACTTGAGCTGAATCAGAATCACCCGGAAGGCCTGTGGAGCGCAGCTTGTAAGCTGGGGCCGGCCCCCAGAGTGCCTCGCCGTGGGGGTCCCCGGGATGCGTATTTTTAATAAGCTCACGGAGATGACGATCACGCTTTGGAAAAATCACAACTTTCAATGATTGAAAGGATAAAATGCTCTTATTAAAAATGGAAAAATAGCTGGGCGTGGTGGTGCACGCTCATAACCCCAGTCCTTCAGAGGCTGAGACGGGAGGATCGCGGTTCGAGGACAGCCTCAGCTACTTAGCGAGGCCCTCTGCAACTCAGTGAGACCTGGTTTCAAAATAAAGAATAAAAAATAGGGCTGGGGGTGTAGCTTGGAGGTAGCATGCCCCTGGGTTCCACCCCCAGACCTGCAAAAAAAAAAAGTAAAAATAGGTCTGGGAGTGTAGCTTGGAGGGAGAAGGGCTTCCAGGAAACCCAGGACCACCAAAAAAAAAAAAAAAGGAAAAATAGCTGGATGTGGTGGCGGCGCACGCTTGTAATCCCAGCGCTTGGGAGGCTGAGACAGGAGGATCGTGCAGGTTCGAGGCCAGTCTCAGCTACTGAGTGAGGCTCTCAGCAACTTAGTGAGACCCTGTTTCCAAATAAAATACAAAATAGGTCTGGGAGTGTAGCCTGGAGACAGAAGGCCCCTGGGTTCCACCCTCAGTACCACCAAAAAAAAAAAAAAAAAAAAAAGAAATATCACACATTTCCATGTTAGAGAAAACAGTATACATATAGGCCAAATTTGGAAAAAAAAAAATAATGCCCGTAATCGCACCACTGAGAGGAAAAAAAATGAAGCATTTTTTTTATAGTTATAGATAAATCAGTTTTAGTTATATATAAATCATGGCAAATCATTTTCTCTGCTTATGTTTACAAATACATTTCTGCAAAACGTTTCCCATCCTGCCTTTTCCTCTAAAACTTACCTTTCCACGCCAATACATCATTTATACATGGTAATTTATTACACGAATATCCCATAATTAATTAATTGTGCCAGTCCACTACGGGTAACAATATATCAACTGCTCCTGGTCTGTAATTTTTTAAAGTAATATGAAGACAAGTCTCCCGTGGGGTGTGTGTGTGTGTGTGTGTGTATTTGAAATTTCTATTAAAAAAGTATTATTTATTTATTTATTTATTTGGTGGTACTGGGGTTCCCGGAAGCCCTTCTATCTCTGGGCTACACTCCCAGACCTATTTTATATTTTATTGAATTTTATTTATTTTTATTTTTATATTATAATAATAATTATTATTAATTATTATTGGTGGTACTGGGGTTCCTGGAAGCCCTTCTATCTCTGGGCTATACTCCCAGACCCATTTTATATTTTTATTTGGAAACAGGGTCTCCTAAGCCAGTGTGGCTGGCTTCGAACCTGCGCGATCCTCCTGTCTCCGCCTCCCAAGCGCGGGGATGACAAGCGTGCGCCACCACGCCCGGCTTTAAAAAAAAAAAAGTACTATTTCAAATATTTTGAATTTCCGGTAGTCATTATACAAGTGTGTCAGTAGATTAGTGCAGGCTGAGAAAGGAGGATCGCAGGTTCAAGGCCAGCCTCATAACTTTGTGAGATTCTCAGCAGCCTAGTGAGAACCTGTTTCAAATTTTTAAAAAATAATAATAATGCCGGGCATAGTGGCGCACGCTTGTAAGCCCCGCGCTTGGGAGGCTGAGACAGGAGGATCGCGCAGGTTCGAAGCCAGCCTCAGCTACTGAGTGAGGCTCTCGGCAACTTAGTGAGACCCTGTTTCCAAATAAAAATATAAAATAGGTCTGGGAGTGTAGCCCGGAGGTAGAAGGGCTTCCAGGAAAAAAAAAAAAAAAAAAAAAAATATATATATATATATATATATATATATATATATATGTAAATAAGTAAATAATTTTAAAAAATAAATAAAAATCGGGTTGGGGATGTAGCTCAGAGGCAGAATGTCCCCGAGTCCAATCCCCAGGACCTCCAGATGGAAAAGGTCCCGACGGCCTCCTGCATCGGCCTCAGTGAGTTTGCAAAGTGCAGACAGAGCCTTCTACCTTAGACCCGGACACTCTCGTCTTGTGGGTCTTGGAGGCGGCCGGCCCAAGGGCCCTGCTTTCCGGCGACCCTCTACGGTGTCCCCGGAGCTGTGCATGCCCTATTTTTGGCGCACTCAGAATTTCTTCTGGGTGCATCTGCAGATATTTTCAGATGGCCTGCCGGGGCCCTGCGGGAGCGAGCGGCGGTGGCCCTATATAAATAGGCCCACACCAGATCTGGGGCAGCTTCACAGGGCTGCCAGGCAAAATTATTTTGGGGCTGGGTCTCCTCCACTCTGTCTTTCTTGTGCTGCCTGGGCGAAGCTTGGTTGTGACGGGAGGAATACAAGTGCAATCCCCTAGGCCCTGAGCACAGATGCCACCCAGGCAGAGGACGGGCTACGGGAAGCCATCGCCAGCCCAGGCCACCTCGAGTCCAAAATGCACCGGGCGGGCTCACTTGCAGGGTGTCACAACTTAATAAACTAGCACAGTGAAGAGGATTCCTGCCGGGAGTGCTGGTGCACGACTCTCATAATCCCAGGATATGAGAGGCTTGTAATCCCAGTGCTTGAGAGGCTGAGACAGGAGGATGGCGCAGGTTCGAGGCCAGCCTCAGCTACTGAGTGAGGCTCTCGGCAACTTAGTGAGACCCTGTTTCCAAATAAAGTATAAAAAATAGGTCTGGGAATGTAGCCTGGAGGTAGAAAAGCCCCTGGGTTCCATCCCCAGTGCCACCAAAAAAAATAATAAAATGAATAAAAATAAAATAAAATAAAATAAATAATAAAATAAATAAATAAATAAAATAAGAATAAAATAGGGATGGGGGTGTAATTCAGAGGTAGAATGCCCCTGGGTAGTTCAATTTCTAATAATGCACACACACACACACACACGCATACTACAAAAATTTTATAAAATAATGTCCCTATGCTCCTGTGGCCGCCGCTCCCAGCAACACAATGAAGTATTGGACCACAGATCGCCAAGTAAGGAAAAGATAAAAATTTAAAGTATGAGCCGGGCGTGGTGGCGCACGCTTGTCATCCCAGCATTCGGAGGCTGAGACCGGAGGATCGCGGTTCGCGGACAGCCTCAGCTACTTAGTGAGGCCCTCTGCAACTCAGTGAGACCCGGTTTCAAAATAAAGAATAAAAAATAGGGCTAAGGTGTTGCTCGGAGGTAGAATGACCCTGGGTTCCATCCCCAGACCCGCAAAAAGGAAAAAAAAAAAAAAAGAAAAAAATAGCCAGAACTACACTGCTGTGAGCTTAAGAAAATTTTACTATTACAAAGGTAGAAAGAAGGGACAGATCAATAAAGCACTGTGTCAGAGGGATGCGGTGGAGTGCCTGGAAGGTGGGACACTGAAGTTTTTTAACCCAAAACAGTTTTATAAGGATTTATTTCCCATCCTGCTTAACCAATAGCCTATTACCCCTCCCCTGACCTAATGCAGGGCAGGCCCACCCAATATCTCCGAAGACCAAGCCTTTGATTGACCAAGATGTGTTTTTTGGTTAACAAAGTTCCAGGGCTCACATGGTTTATGCCCCTTTTGAAAAAGGACTATATCCTCCTCCCACGTTTCCATTTTTTTATGCCTAAATATGAAAGCTTCTTTTTTTTTTTTTTGCAGGTCTGAGGATGGAGCCCAAGAGCATTCGACCTTCCAGCTACACCCCCTGCCCTATTTTTATTCTTTATATTGAAACAGGGTCTCCCTATTTTTATTCTTTATATTGAAACAGGGTCTCACTGAGTTGCCGAGGGCCTCACTAAGTAGCTGAGGCTGTCCGCGAACCGCGATCCTCCTGTCTCAGCCTCCCGAATGCTGGGATGACAAGCGTGCGCCACCGTGCCTGGCTTGAAAATTTATTATTAGCAATCAATACAGGGTCAATCCCCATCAGTAACAAAGCAATTTTCCAATCCTGGCACATGTTTTATTTTCCAAAATGGTGAGATGCAGGTAAACACACGGCGGCCCGGTTTCAGAAAGCACAGAAGTGTTCCGTTTCTAAACACAAGTGCCAAGTTCTCAGCACCACTTTTATTAAAACAAGTCACTCAAACTAATTCCCCCCCCCTTTTTTTTTTAAGCGGGTCTGGGGATGGAACCCAGGGGCATTCGACCTCCGAGCTGCACCCCCTGCCCTATTTTTTATTCTTTAGTTTGAAACCGGGTCTCACTGAGTTGCAGAGGGCCTCGCTAAGTAGCCGAGGCTGGCCTCGAACCCAGATCCTCCCGTCTCAGCCTCCAGAATGCTGGGATGACGAGCGTGCGCCACCACGACCCGGCAAACTCCCCGTAATTCTGCTGAGACTCTGTTTTTGGCGAACACAGTTGGGTCAGCCTTTCCGGGGCTGGGCTGCCGTTCCTCAAGCGCTCTTGGGGGCGGGGAGTTTTCACAAGCCAGCTACTCATTTTCTCATCACGATTTTCCCAGAGCGTGCCTTCGTGGGTCCAGTGCACACAAGCTATTTTTCTTTTGTTTGTTCATTCCATGAACCAGAGTAATTATATATTTTCGCTGCTTTATTTTTTCCCTCCAAACTTCCCAGCAGTGTAAAGCGATGTGTATGTTATGACTCCTCAGGTGTAAGGTCTTTTGAATGCGTGTGTGAAGTCGTGACTAGCTGCCAACCCCATTTCCACACGGAGGCGGACGTAAGGGGGGATAGGGATGCTTTAAGTGTTTCGGGTGCCCTTGTCTGACCTTGGAGAAAGGACAAAAAGGGAAATTCAGGGAGGTGAGGGGAAAGAGACTAACTTCATTATAATAATAATAATAATATTATTATTATTATTATTATTATTATTATTATTATTATTATGTGCCTGGGGGTGGAACCCAGGGGCATTTGACCTTCTAGCTACACCCCCTGCCCTACTTTTTATTTTTTTATTTATTTTTTTTTTGGTGGTACTGGGGTTCCTGGAAGCCCTTCTACCTCCGGGCTACACTCCCAGACCTATTTTATATTTTTATTTAGAAACAGGGTCTCCTAAGCCAGCACGTGCGGCTGGCTTCGAACCTGCGCCATCCTCCTGTCTCTGCCTCCCAAGCGCGGGGGTGACAAGCGTGCGCCACTACGCCCGGCTCTGTGTAGTACTTTAAATCATACTACATTACATTTGTGTATGTATGTATGTGTGTGTGTGTGTGGTGTTGGAGACCTCTGAGCTACACCCCAGCCCTATTTTTAAATCTTTATTTTGAAACAGGGTCTCACTGAGTTGCAGAGGGCCTCGCTAAGTAGCTGAGGGCTGTCCCTGAACCGCGATCCTCCTGTCTCAGCCTCCCAAGTACTGGAATGACAAGTGTGTAATAAATAAATAGCCACGCCTGGCTATTTATTTATTTTTATTTTTATAAAGGTCTCAATGGGTTTCTGAGAGTCTAGCTAAGTTGCTGAGGCTGTCCTCAAACCTGCGATCCTCCTGTGTTAGCCTCACTAGAACTGGGCCAGGAGAGATTTTGAAAAAGAGGGGGAGAGAGAGAGAAGAAAGGAGAAGGAGGAGGAGGAAGAGGAGGAGGAGAAGGAGACTGAGGAGGAGAAGGAGGAGGAGGAGGAGAAGGAGGAAGATGGAGGAGAAGGAGGAGGAGGAGGAAGAGGAGGAGGAGGAGGAGGAAGAGGAGGAGACTGAGGAGGAGGAGGAGGAGGAGGAGGAAGAGGAGGAGGAGGAGAAGGAGGAAGATGGAGGAGAAGGAGGAGCAGGAGGAGGAAGAGGAGGAGACTGAGGAGGAGAAGGAGGAGGAGGAGGAGGAGACTGAGGAGGAGGAGGAGGAGGAGGAAGAGGAGGAGGAGGAGGAGGAAGAGGAGGAGACTGAGGAGGAGAAGGAGGAGGAGGAGGAAGAGGAGGAGGAGGAGAAGGAGGAAGATGGAGGAGAAGGAGGAGCAGGAGGAGGAAGAGGAGGAGGAGAAGGAGGAGGAGGAGGAAGAGGAGGAGGAGGAGGAGACTGAGGAGGAGACGGAGGAGGAGGAGAAGGAGGAGGAGGAGGAGAAGGAGAAGGAGGAGGAGGAGGAGGAAGAGGAGGAGGAGAAGGAGGAGGCTGAGGAGAAGGAGGAGGAGGAAGAGGAGGAGGAGGAGGAGGAGTCTGAGGAGGAGATGGAGGAGGAGGAGAAGACAGAAGAGGAGGAGGAGGAGGAGAAGGAGGAGGAGGAAGAGGAGGAGGAGGAGGAGAAGGAGGAGGCTGAGGAGAAGGAGGAGGAGGAAGAGGAGGAGGAGGAGGAGGAGTCTGAGGAGGAGATGGAGGAGGAGGAGGAGGAGAAGACAGAAGAGGAGGAGGAGGAGGAGGAGAAGGAGGAGGAGGAAGAGGAGGAGGAGGAGGAGGAGACTGAGGAGGAGAAGGAGGAGGAGGAGAAGGAGGAGGAAGATGGAGGGAAGGAGGAGGAGGAGGAGGAGGAGGAGGAGGAAGAGGAGATGGAGGAGGAGGAGGAGAAGGAGGAGGAGGAGAAGGAGGAGGAAGATGGAGGAGAAGGAGGAGGAGGAGGAGGAGGAGACTGAGGAGGAGATGGAGGAGGAGGAGGAAGATGGAGAAGGAGGAGGAGGAGAAGGAAGAAGAGGAGGAGGAGGAGGAGGAGGAGGAGGAAGATGGAGGAGAATGAGAAGGAGGAGGAGGAAGATGGAGGAGGAGGAGGAGGAAGAAAGAGAAACAAACAGAAAGAAAAAAGAGAGAGAAAAGAATGGGGGAGACAGAAAGAATATAGAAACTATTGAAAAATTTTCTGTCAAGGAATTCTCGCACATGAGGAAGCCGGCCTTTTGCGTCCAGGATCTGTTATCTGTCACTAATTCCAAACCACCTCCCTGCTGCCCGGCACTTGAAGGGATGACTCCTCTGTCCTTATCATTTAAATGAGTGGTTAAGTGCCTTTTGCTACCAGAGACAACTTAAGGACCTTCCTTCCTTCACCTGAAAGAACTCTCCTAGAGGGTTACAGAGAGTCACCATCTTGGGTTGTGACTGCCCAGGGTTATTGCAGAAATCGAAAGAAAGAAAGAAAGAAAGAAAGAAAGAAAGAAAGAAAGAAAGAAAGAAAGAAAGAAAGAAAGAAAGAAAGGAAGGAAGAAAGAA
The DNA here is from genome assembly GCF_963383645.1 of Muscardinus avellanarius. NCBI lineage: Eukaryota > Metazoa > Chordata > Mammalia > Rodentia > Gliridae > Muscardinus > Muscardinus avellanarius. The sequence continues at coordinate 1,103,209 of NC_137792.1, forward strand.
AGGAAGGAAGGAAGAAAGAAAGGAGAAATAAAAGCCCAGGAAGACAGAAGGAAAGAAAGTTAGCCAAGCCAGGACTTGCGATGAACCCCTGTCGTCCCAGTATGTGGGAGGCTGAGGCAGGAAGAGCATATATTCATAAACAGCCTCAGCATCTTAGAAAAGAGACCTCAGCCACCTAGTGAGACCCTCTTTGCAAATAAAAAGGGCTGGGGAGCCGGGCTCGGTGGCGCAGGCTCGTCATCCCCGCGCTTGGGAGGCTGAGACAGGAGGATCGCGCAGGTTCGAGGCCAGCCTCTGCTACTTAGTGAGGCTCTCGGCAACTTAGTGAGACCCTGTTTCCAAATAAAATAGAAAATAGGTCTGGGAGTGTAGCCCGGAGGTAGAAAAGCCCCTGGGCTCCACCCCCAGTACCACCAAAAAATAAAAAAAATTAAAAAATAAAAAAGGGCTGGGGAGGGGGAGTGTAGCTCACAAGTTGAATGCCCCAGTGTTTGATCCTCCTTGGCACACAATAAAATCAAAACAAACACCAAAAATAAACAAAAATAGCTTGCGAAACCGGAGCTCCTCACGACGCAGGAACACATCTTCAAATGAATCATTTTAAAAAAAAAAATCCTTTTATTTGCAACTACAGAAAAGTCAAAGCAGAAAAGCACAGTCTCTGGCTGAGACGTGTTTGGCCGCGGCACTCACCGGCATTAAACCCGCGCCTTCCCTCCCAAACACTGTCTGTTTTCTTAATAAACCTGGAAAGGACATATTAATTATGCAGAATGCCGAAGATACCAGCCCTTATTAACCTTCTCTTGACTCGTCTTTGATTGTTTGCTGTTCCTCGCCCAGCTCTTTGCATATAGACAGACAACGAAATCCAACATCACCAATCAAAGAGCCCTCCTGTAATTTTCAATCGAAGCCATAAGCCTCAGAGGACGCCGAATTTGTAAGCCAGGCTCCAGAAATCTATTTTTTATTTTTATTTATTTATTTATTTATGTATTTATTTATTTATTTATTTATTTATTTTTTTGGTCTCTGGAGCTAGTCTTTGAAATGACAGAATTTGGTTTCTGCCATCGTGACCTTCAAAAATATCTCTGTTCTCCCTAGACTCCCCCTGCCTGCCAATGTCTGTAACACGGTACCGCAGGCTAGGGGGTTTTGCATGCAATAAAGTGCACTTCCGGCCGGGCGTGGAGGCCACGCTTGTCATCCCCGCGCTTGGGAGGTGGAGAATGGAGGATGGCGCAGGTTCGAGGCCAGCCGCGCCGGCTTAAGAGACCCTGTTTCCAAATAAAAATAGAAAATAGGTCTGGGAGTGTAGCCCGGAGGTAGAAGGGCTTCCAGGAACCCCAGCACCACAATAATAATAATAATTAATAATAATAATAATAATAATAATAATAAAAATAAAATATAAAATAGGTCTGGGAGTGTAGCCCGGAGGTAGAAGGGCTTCCAGGAACCCCAGTACCTCAATAATAATAATAATAATAATAATAATAATAATAATAATAATAAAATATAAAATAGGTCTGGGAGTGTAGCCCGGAGGTAGAAGGGCTTCCAGGAACCCCAGCACCACAATAATAATAATAATAATAATAATAATAATAATAATAATAATAAAATATAAAATAGGTCTGGGAGTGTAGCCCGGAGGTAGAAGGGCTTCCAGGAACCCCAGTATCACAATAATAATAATAATAATAATAATAATAATAATAATAAAATATAAAATAGGTCTGGGAGTGTAGCCCGGAGGTAGAAGGGCTTCCAGGAACCCCAGTACCACAATAATAATAATAATAATAATAATAATAATAATAATAATAATAAAAATATAAAATAGGTCTGGGAGTGTAGCCCGGAGGTAGAAGGGTTTCCAGGAACCCCAGTACCACCAAAATTTAAAAAATGTATTTCTTACAGGCCTGGAAGATGGGCGTCCGAGTTCCAGGTGTAGCGGGCTCCTCTGTGTCTACACAGAGAAGAAAGAGACAGGGGCTCTCTGGGGTCTCTTTAATATAAGGAGACTGGTCCCGCTTATAAGATTCTGCTCTTGGGGTTTCTTTATAGTAGACACCCCTCATACAACAATAATAATAAATATAATATAAAATAAAAATAAATAAAATAAAATATAAAATAGGTCTGGGAGTGTAGCCCGGAGGTAGAAGGGCTTCCAGGAACCCCAGTGCCACCAAAAAAGAAAAAGAAAAAATAAAAATAAAAAGAGTGAGCTCACTTTTACCACTGAGTCTGAAGGATGAATGGAGGCCTTTCCTTGCATTTTGCACATGTTAAGAATTTCCCCAATGGCTCGGGATTTTCCTTAATGAATCTAGTAGCGTGGTTTTACCCCTCCCCGGAAGGCTCTTACTTACAAACTCCGTCAATGCAGAGAAAATGACCCATTTTTTTTCCCCAAAATTGACGCACCATGATCTAGCGTACGCACAGGGCATAGTGTGACATTTCGATACCTGGAAACAGCGTGTCACGAGCAGATGGGGGGATTAGCATCTCTTCCCACAACCTCGCGGGTTTATCATTTTGTGTTGGGAACATTCGAGGCCCTCTCTATCAGCTATTTTGAAAGACACATCGCCGGGCGTGGTGGCGCAGCCTGTCATCCCAGCATTCGGGAGGCCGAGACCTGGAGGATGGCGGTTCGAGGCCAGCCTCGGCTACTTAGCGAGGCCCTCGGCAACTCAGTGAGACCCGGTTTCCAAATAAAGAATAAAAAATAGAAAAAAAAAAAAGAAAAAGAAATACACATTAAATTGTGGTTAATTAGTGGGCCCGCTGTGTTATAGAGCACTGGGGCTCGTTCCTTCTGTCCGACTGTGTCTCTGAACCCGTTAACCGCGCTCTCTGTGGGAAAACCTTTCAGCCTCTCCGTAACCCTCCAAAGAAATATCATGGAATGGGCCACAAACCACAGGCACGGACTTATTGCAGTTTGGGGACGCTGTAAGTCTGAGATCATTTCTCTCTGCTGCGTCCTCACTGGACACAAAAGTCAGACAGCTCTCCGGGCTCTCATTTAGATGGACAGGGAATGGTGTTCAGACGGCGCCACCCTGCTCACCCAGGGCCGTGCCCCCCAGCGCGATCGGTTTGGGGTTTAGAATTCTAATTTGTGGCCGGGCGTGGTGGGCACGCTTGTAATCCAGCATTCGGGAGGCTGAGACCTGGAGGATCGTGGTTCGAGGCCGGCCTCAGCTAGGAGGAGAGAGAGAGGAGGAGGAGGAGGAGGAGGAGGAGGAGGGGGAGAGGAGGAGGAGGAGGAGGAGGAGGAGGAGAGGGAGAGGAGGAGGGGGAGAGGAGGAGGAGGAGGAGGAGGAGGGAGAAGGAGGAGGAGGAGGAGAGGAGGAGGAGAGGAGGAGGGGGAGAGGAGGAGGAGGAGGAGGAGGAGGAGGGAGAAGGAGGAGGAGGAGGAGGAGGAGGAGGAGGAGGAGGAGGGAGAAGGAGGAGGAGGAGGAGAGGAGGAGGAGAGGAGGAGGAGAGGAGGAGGGGGAGAGGAGGAGGAGGAGGAGGAGGAGGAGGAGGAGGGAGAAGGAGGAGGAGGAGGAGAGGAGGAGGAGAGGAGGAGGAGAGGAGGAGGGGGAGAGGAGGAGGAGGAGGAGGAGGAGGAGGAGGAGGAGGGAGAAGGAGGAGGAGGAGGAGAGGAGGAGGAGAGGAGGAGGAGAGGAGGAGGGGGAGAGGAGGAGGAGGAGGAGGAGGAGGAGGAGGAGGAGGGAGAAGGAGGAGGAGGAGGAGAGGAGGAGGAGAGGAGGAGGGGGAGAGGAGGAGGAGGAGGAGGAGGAGGAGGAGGAGGAGGAGGGAGAAGGAGGAGGAGGAGGAGAGGAGGAGGAGAGGAGGAGGAGGAGGAGGAGGAGGAGGAGGAGGAGGAGGAGGAGGAGAGGAGGAGGAGGAGGAGGAGGGGAGAGGCCCTGGACGTCTGAGTTTTGTCCCCGTGGCAGAGCGCAGCGGCCTGGTTCTCAGGGAATAATTAGGTGGGTTTGTCACCTGTAGAAGGGAAGTGTCTGCGGCCGGGAAAGCAATTGCTCTGGCCATTCGTGCCTCTGTCCCTAATGGCGACGGAGCCACTGGGCACGAATCAGGAGGTCCCAGGAGGCGGCTGTCCCACGGGGGGAGCGGCCCCCAGAGCCGGCCAGGCTGGGCCAGGGCAGAGGGTTTCCCGAGCTTTCGGGCCGCGGCCGGGCCCCTCCTGCGCCCAGGCTGCAGACCTGCAAGAAGCGTGGAGAGGTGACAAGCCAGTCACACAAAGTGGAGACCGCCCTGGCCTCCGCCAGGGAGAAAAAGGGCCACAGGGGGATGCCAGACGGAGAAAGGGAAGCCGTAGATGAGAAAGTAAGGTGCCCCTTTAACATGTACAATTACAGTGCACCAGGAGAAGTTCAAAAAATGTAAATAAATCTGCAAAAGGGAGAATAAAAAGCAAAACAGGCCTGCCTGTGATCCTGGTACTTGGGAGGCTGAGAAAGGAGGGTCACGGGTTGAAGGCCGGCCGCGGCGAATTAGCAAGACCCTGTTTCTTAGAAATATAAAGAACTTGAGGTAGAGATCAGAGGTAGAACATGCCTGGGTTCAGTCTTCAGGACGGTCGCAGTACTAATCCTAAAACTAATACTAATAATACTAATGGTTTTATTTATTGTTTTTTTGTGGCACCGGGGGTGGAACCCAGGGGCTTTTCTACCTCCGGGCTCCGCTCCCAGACGTATTTTTTAATATATTTTTTTGGAAACGGGGTCTCTCTAAGAAGCCGAGGCTGGCTTCGAACCCGAGCGATCCTCCCGTCCCAGCCTCCCGAGGGCTGGGATGACAGGCGTGCGCCGCCGCGCCCGGGTAGCGATGGTTTTAAAAGCAGTAAGATTGGTCGTTCGTTCAATAACATTTTCTTTCTACTTTGTGGTCGTCCTAGCTACAGTGAGTAGATCAAAAAGCTCTCCTGCTACTTAAAAAAAAAAAAAAAAAAACACAACTCTTTAATATTTGAAATGCTAACTTAAAGATATTTCTTACTCTCAGGCTGCTTTCTACCCGAAAGCTTTTATTTATTTTTTATTTCTGGAATTTTTTTTTTTTTTTCTGGTACTGGGGATGGAACCCAGGGGCATTCGACCTCCGAGCTACACCTTTTGCCCTATTTTTTATTCTTTATTTTGAAACAGGGTCTCACTGAGTTGCAGAGGGCCTCGCTAAGTAGCCGAGGCTGACCTCGAACCGCGATCCTCCCGTCTCAGCCTCCCTAATTCTGGGATGACAAGCGTGCACCGCCAGGCCCGGCTACCCAAAAGCTTTTAAGTGAGTACAATTAATTCATCCCTTCTTTCCGCAAACAGCTAAGTCTCAGATGAAGCAGATGCTCATAAACCGACTACGGGCGTGTGTTTCTGTGCGCGTCGTGTCAGGAAACGTTCTTAAGAGTCAATTTTCTGTCTCTGCAGGTGACAGAAAACTGGGCTCGGCACCTGCCTGTTTGTCAACAGGGTTTCAGAGTCAGGGGTGGGAGACGGGGGAGAAACATAGGATGCAAAGCCGGGCGTGGGGGTGCACGCTTGCAATCCCAGCACTGGGGAGGCTGAGGCAGGAGGATGGCGGTTCGAGGACAGCCTCAGCTACTTAGCGAGGCCCTCTGCAACTCAGTGAGACCCGGTTTCAAAATAAAGAATAAAAAATAGGGCTGGGGGTGGAGCTCGGAGGCAGAATGCCCCTGGGTTCCATCCCCAGACCCGCAAATAATATAATAATAATAATAATAATAATAATAATAATAAATAAAAAATAGGGCTGGGGGTGGAGCTTGGAGGTCGAATGCCCCTGGGTTCCGTCCCCAGACCCGCAAATAATAATATAATAATAATAATAATAATAATAATAATAATAATAATAAATTAAAAATAGGGCTGGGGGTGGAGCTCGGAGGCCGAATGCCCCTGGGTTCCATCCCTAGACCTGCAAAAAAAAAAAAAAAGAAAGAAAGAAAGAAAGAAAGAGAAAAAGGAAAGAAAAAAGAAATAAACATTCTAGGCAGGCGGATATTTTAAAGCGAATGGGCCAAGGCAGGCCTGCCCGAGCTGTTTCGTGTGTTGCGAGCCAGGGCCTGACAGATGATAGATGGTTCTTCTCCGGGGAACCCTTTCCACCCGTGATTAAATGTTCAAGGCAAGTGTTTCTGGGCTTCCTAATTGCTTAGGCTGAACCTGGCGGGTTTTCTTTCCTCCCGGCCTCTCTGGGAGCACACAGATCTCCTGTGATGCGCCGCCGGACTCTTAAAGAGAGAACAGAAATCTCACAAAAGAATGTGAGGGTCGAGGGTCCTGCCCGGGGCCGGAGGGATCCCAGAGGCTTTCTTTCCCTGCAGTGGCAGCCGGGCCAGAGCCGACAGGCAAAGGGTGAAATTTTAACGCAAATGACACACTGGACTTTCAGATTCCTAAGCACAATTATCCACTATGTCCCGGCAGAAAAAAAAAAAAAATGGTAATAACTGCAAAAAAAAAAAAACCCCAAAGATGAATAAGAACTCCAGCAGGCCAATTAAAATGAGTGCTAAAAATTATAATTTTTCTTTTTTTTTTCTTCTTTTCTTACAGGTCTGAGGATGAAACCTAGAGGCGTGCAACCTCCGATCTACACCCCTGACTTATTTATTTTTGCTTAATTAATTAATTAATTAACTTATTTATTTTGGTGGTACTGGGGGTGGAACCCAGGGGCTTTCTACCTCTGGGCTATACTCCCAGACCTATTTTATACTTTATTTGGAAACAGGGTCTCACTAAGTTGCTGAAGCCGGCCTCCAACCTGCGATCGTCCTGTCTCAGCCTCCCAAATACTGGGATTACAAGTGTGTCCAACCACGCACGACTGAATTCTTGAGGTCTTAAGAAACCTCAGTTTGGGGGTCTGGTAAGGGACACTCTGAGACCGTCATCTCCAAATCGCGCAGCAGCCTGCGAATCCTCCAGAAAGGCCTAGTCACGAGCAATTTTAAAATATTTAACGGAATAAGCCGGGCGTGGCGGCGCACGCTCGTCATCCCAGCATTCGGGAGGCTGAGACCGGAGGATCGCGGTTCAAGGCCAGCCTCGGCTGCTTAGTGAGGCCCTCTGCAACTCAGTGAGACCCTGTTTCAAAATAAAGAATAAAAAATAGGGCAGGGGCTGTAGTTCAGAAGTCAAATGAGCCTGGGTTCCATTCCCAGACCCACAAAAAATAAAATAAAATAAAATAAAATATTTAATGGAATAATAGAACATTGCTTCCTTGGCCAATTAACACCGTAGCATCTGCTCCAATATCCGAGGTGTTTTAAGGGCTTCCTTCATCCTGGCAAACATCCTTTGCACCCAGGGAACTGTGACTCAGAGATGTGTTTTCTCTCAGAGGCAAGACTGCTTTAATTATCATCCAAGATTATTGGTTTCCTTTTTCTTTTTAATTTGAACTTGTGTTGTTGTGGTCCGTGCGCTTGGAAGCAGGTGAAAATTTTACCCAGAGTAACGTGTGGAGAGAGAAGTCGGCATTTATCCGAAGAACTAGAGACGGAGACAGATATATTCATGAATAGACCCTAGGGTTGGGATTAGAGATACAATGATCCCTTCAAGAGCTCACTTAGTAATGTTTAGAGATGCCGGGCGTGGTGGCGCACGCTTGTCATCCCCGCGCTTGGGAGGCCGAGACAGGAGGATCGCACGGGTTCGAAGCCAGCCTCGGCTACTTAGTGAGGCTCTCGGCAACTCAGTGAGACCCTGTTTCCAAATAAAATAGAAAATAGGTCTGGGAGTGTAGCCCGGAGGTAGAAAGCCCCTGGGTTCCACCCCCAGGGCCACAAATAGTAGTAGTAATAATAATAAATAAAATAAAATAAAAATTATTATTATTAAATAATAATTATAATTATATTTATAATAATAATTTATAATATATTATTTATTTATAATATAATGTAATTTATTATTATTGTTATTATTATTGTTGTTATTATTATTATTATTATTATTATTATTATTATTATTATTATTTGAGCTTATGGACTTGATTCATGATGACCCAAATCTCAGCAGTCGAAAAATTCACTGTAATGAATTCCCTGGGTGGCGATGCAGGCCGGTAGGTGTACCTGGAGAAGTTGGGTCCCTAGGCTTGCGACCTTGGAGATTATATGAATAATTATTCCTCCTCTGCTCTCCCTCTAGCTTTTGACCCCCATGAGCTCTCCCTTCCTGCGCCTCTGGCCGCTGCCACACCCTGAGATCCATGGTCCTTTCTTGGCTTCACAGGGACTGAACCCAAACTATAAGAAAAAAGAAACCTTCTTTTCTTTTTCTTTTTCTTTTTTTTGTGGTACTCGGATGGAACCCAGGAGCATTCTACCTCTGAGCCACATCCCTATTATTTTATTTATATTATTATTATTATTATTATTATTATTATCATCATTATCATTATTATTGGTATTTGCTTACTGGGGTTTGAACCCAGGGGCATTCTACCTCTGAGCCACATCCCCATCCCTATTATTTTATTTATATTATTATTATTATTATTATTATTATTATTATTATTATTATTATTTGCTGTACTGGGGATGGAACCCAGGGGCATTCTACCTCTGAGCCACATCCCCATCCCTATTATTTTATTTTTATTATTATTATTATTATTATTATTATTATTATTATTATTTGCTGTACTGGGGATGGAACCCAGGGGCATTCTACCTCTGAGCTACATCCCCAGCCCTATTATTTTATTTATATTATTATTATTATTATTATTATTATTATTTGCTGTACTGGGGATGGAACCCAGGGGCATTCTACCTCTGAGCTACATCCCCAGCCCTATTATTTTATTTATATTATTATTATTATTATTATTATTATTATTATTATTATTATTTGCTGTACTGGGGATGAAACCCAGGGGCATTCTACCTCTGAGCTACATCCCCAGCCCTATTTGCAGGTCTGGGGATAGAACCCAGGGGCATTTGACCTCCGAGCTATCTCCACCCCCAGCCCTGTTTTTTATTCTTTATTTTTTGCAACAGGGTCTCACTGAGTTGCAAAGGGCCTCCCGAATGCTGGGATTACAAGCGTGCGCCACCACGTCCGGCTGAACCTTGTTTTCTATAAATTACATGGTCAGTCTCTTAGATCATAGCTTCAAGAATGCCGAGGGATACACCTGGACGTTGCGGGAGGTGACGTTTTCATTAGGACCAGAAACACTCAGGCGGTTGGGGCTGTCTCTGCTCGTCATACTAAAAACCAGAGAGGACGGAGCTGGCGTTCTTCTGCCGGGGGAGGGACAGTGTCTCTCTGCACTCTGAGTTCTAAGCCCTCTTAACTCTTCCCATATTTTCAACACGCAGCGAACACACAGACACTGCAGGCAGCCATGAATATTTTATTGTCCCTCCATAAAACAGTTAAACACATCCATTCTCTGCCGTTCAAGGAATCGCGACCTAAAGATACGGGCACAACATTTAAAATGAACAGAGTTGGGGGGAAATTCCTCCATAAAACATGCATGTACAGCTGCTATTGTGAAAGTTTTCCTTCTTTCTGAAGCTAATTACGCAAGTTGACGTGGAACCTTGGCCATGTCGAGGTCAAAGCTACCACTGAGAAAATCCCAGATGTCAGTGTCCCTGTGTGTTAGTGGGGATCGAACCCAGGGATAATCTACCTCTGAGCGACACCCGAAACCCTATTTTATTTTTTATTTTGGATCAGGGTCTCACTAAATGGTTTTGGGTCTCTTTGCTAAGTAGTAGAGGCCAGACTCCAACCTGTGATCTTCTGGTCTCAGCCTCCCAAGTTCTGGGATTACAGGCATGTGCCGTGGCATTGAGCTCTTTATATTATATTTTCAAGGTTTAAAATGACCATGTATTTGGCGCACGCTTGTAATCCCAGCAATCGGGAGGCTGAGACAGGAGGATCTTGGTTTGCGGCCAGCCTCGGCTACTTAGCGAGGCCCTTTGCAACTCAGTGAGACCCTGATTCAAAATAAAGAATAAAATAAATAGGGCTGGGGGTGTAGCTCGGAGGTAGAATGCCCCTGGGTTCCATTCTCGGTACTTCAAAAATAATTAAATAGATAAAAAATAAGCCGGGCGCGGTGGCTCACGCTTGTAATCCCCGCGCTTGGGAGGCGGAGACAGGAGGATGGCGCAGGTTCGAAGCCAGCCATGCTGGCTTGAGAGACCCTGTTTCCAAATAAAATACAAAATAGGTCTGGGAGTGTAGCCCGGTGGTAGAAGGGCTTTCGGGAGCCCCAGTACCACCAAAAAATAAAATAAAAAGATAAATAAAAATAAAAATAGTTTGCATAACCTATGTTCAAATTCATGCAATGGTTGCAGGAACATAAAATTTTATATATATAATGTTTTTTATTCCCGAAAGTGAATTGAGGAATTCTACTCGAATGGATGCCCCTGGAATGAATGAAGAAATTAAAAAATGGGGGTTCCAGCATGACAAAAGAAAGAAAAACATAGGAGATGTGGAATATAAGGAAAACCGTCTAGTTGACCTAGTGCCTTTCCTGCCAGATCTCACCCAACACTTCCCCTCGCCATGGGTGTTATTGGGATTGGCACTGAAAATTTCATATATGCACATAGAAATATCTGAACGCCAAGTGATGTGTACTCTGCGTGTTGCAATCCCTCTACACCTTCCTATGACACAGCGTTACAATGCACCGATAAAAGCATATATATATATATATATATATATATATATATATATATATATATATATATTTTAAAGTGTCTACTTTGGTGAAAATGCACTTATTTGTTAACTTGTCATCATACTGGGGATTGAACCCAGGGGTGTTCTGCCTCAGAGCAACACCTCCAGCCATTTTTTAAATTTTTGCTTTGAAACAGGGACTCTTGCTAAGTTGCTGAGATGCTCTGGTGTCGGCCTCCCAAGTCCTGGGATGACAGGCGTGCTCCAGTACACCTGGATTTCCCTGGAAGTTTAGACAACCAGGCCGCCATGCTTTATGCCTGGTGAAGAGGTAGAACAGGAATACGGTTTCAGCACACGGCCGCCAGGAGCCAGCTTGGCGGTCACAATGGAGGTGGATCATGTTGGCACTTCCTGGGCCAACACTTCAAGGTTGATCAGCGATCGAACACTGTCACACATTAGGGCAGCTGTGGGAAGCCGTTAAGTACTTCTCCCTGTCCTTGGCCATTGTGGGGAGCCATTAAGGTCTTTCCCAGGTCCTTGGCCATGGTGGGGAGCCATTAAGGTCTTCCCCAGGTCCTTGGCCATTGTGGGGAGCCATTAAGGTCTTCCCCAGGTCCTGGGCCATTGTGGGGAGCCATTAATCTCTTCCCCAGGTCCTTGGCCATTGTGGGGAGCCATTAAGGTCTTCCCCAGGTCCTTGGCCATTGTGGGGAGCCATTAAGCTCTTCCCCAGGTCTGTGGCCATGGTGGGGAGCCATTAAGGTCTTCCCCAGGTCCTTGGCCATGGTGGGGAGCCATTAAGGTCTTCCCCAGGTCCTGGGCCATTGTGGGAAGCCATTAAGGTCTTCTCCAGGTCCTTGGCCATTGTGGGGAGCCATTAAGGTCTCCCCCAGGTCCTTGGCCATTGTGGGGAGCCATTAAGGTCTTCCCCAGGTCCTTGGCCATTATGGAGAGCCATTAAGGTCTTCCTCACATCCTTGGCTATTGTGGGGAGCCATTAAGGACCTCTCCAGGTCCTTGGCCATTGTGGGGAGCCATTAAGGTCTTCTCCGGATCCTTGGCCATTGTGGGGAGTCATTAAGGTCTTCCCCAGGTCCGTGGCCATTGTGGGGAGCCATTAAGTACTTCCCCATGTTCGTGGCCATTGTGGGGAGCCATTAAGGTCTTCCCCTCATCTTTACTAAAAGAGCACTTCTGACTGTCCTTCGCCCAGAGTCAACAAGGTTTGGAGTCATGGGGGTTTCAAAGTAATTAAGACTCTCACACGCCAGTAATGGTGGTGCACGCTTGTAATCCCTGCGCTTGGGAGGTGGAGACAGGAGGATCGCACTGGTTTGGAGCCAGCCACGCTGGCTTAAGAGAACCTGTTTCCAAATAAAATAATATAAAATAGGTCTGGGGAGCATAGCCCGGAGGTAGAAGGGCTTCCAGGAACCCCAGTACCACCACACACACAAAAAAAGACTCTCTCAGAACAATGGATGCTATTTTTCTGTCCGCTAGATAAGATTAGGTTTGTGTTGCACCAGGGTATTGTTTGACTCGCCCGTGATGTATGTGCTTTGGACTTGCCTTTCTTGCATTCCCGTGCAACCCACAGCTAGAAACTGTATAAAAGGGCCACGAGAGAATAAACTTGGCACTAGAGTGAATGGCGGCCCTCCCGTGCTTGGATTCTTTAATCCTCAGCCCTCTCTTTGCAACCCGTACTTTTGCCGGCGGGCTCCGGCAGGCAGCCCAAGACGCCATGACACTAGCAACGTGTAAGTCCAGACACACTAGTTTCACACACGTGCGCCACATCGGCAAGACAGAGGAAGGGTGTCTATCTCTGAGTTCTACTCTAGTAATATGCAGAATTTTGTCTCTAGTTTCCATGAGAAATTCATGCCCGCAATGAACTCTGTGATTCTTTTCTTATTGTTGTTGCTGCACACTTCAGTCTACTGCAAGTGAGACAGAGAGGAATTGATTATCGTGTGAGGCTCGCAAAGTCTTGTCTCTCCTGTTTTCCTTTCCCCTCGGAGGACCCACATCTCCCCAGTGAAGCAAGGCCGTTGATCTCAAATACCCTACCAAACTCCATAAAACCAAAGGGCGCGACTCCCCACTGAGAAATTTGGCAACCCCGTATCGCTTCTCTTCTGCAAGAGTAAGAGTTCATTTCTCACCCTTGACTGCTAATGGCTCGCAGTAGTGTTCCTACAGAGATCTTTATTGAATAATTTTTTTCTTCTTCTTTTTTTCTCGTTGGTAGAAATCGCTATTTTCCTTATACTAAATGTTAACGTCAAAACTGCATCTCAGTTGCCGACAGCTGCGGGAGAGATGATCTCCCAAAGTTAGCAGTTTGGCAAACGAATATGTATTACGTCATGGTTTCTGTGGGTGAAAACTGAGGGCACGGGTTGGCGAGGGCTCCTGGCTTCAAGGTCTTTTGAGATGCCAAGACAAGATGTCAACCAAGACGACAGTGAGAGCTGGGAATTTCATCTAATCTATCGGAAGGCTCCGATGGTAGAGGATTTGTTTCTAAGCTCCTCGACTGGACTGGAATATTTTATTCCCGGGGGTTGTTACCCCAATTTCTTACAAGATGGAAGAAGTCATTATACCTGGACCATTAGTGAGTGTTCAATATGGCAGCCTGTCTCTATTTGAGACAGTCTCCCAGCAAGATAAAGTCACAGTTTTACGACCTATTCGTGTAAAAGACGTCCCGTCCTTTTGCCATATCTTATGGGGTTACTTAGTTCTAAGGTAACCAATCTCCCTTGACATCACATCCAATCAGGGGTCTGAATCTTTACATGACTTCTTACTGAGATATTCACCATGCCTGCCTCATATAGACGTTGACAAATTTCTGTTAACTATTCCTTGCTTGGTTGGATTTAAAAAAAAAAAAAAGATGTTCTATTTTTAAAAATATATATACTCTATTGAAATATACTCTATTTAAAAAAAGTATACTTCTACTGTCGCATGGTAATTATATATCAAAATGACGTATGGGGAGATAGGCGCATACAGGCACACCTCACATGCTGTATTTCCCTCCGGATACCACCCTACTCTCTCCTCTCCCCCATTCGAGACACTGAGATCGGTATTGATAATTTGGTATATGGATGAAATAATGCGATAGTATTATCTTCATGACATCTCCCCTCCCCATCCCCTTTCTCCCGACCTCCTTCTATCCCTCCTTCAGAGTCTCTTTTGTTACCCCGTTTCTCTAGTTTCCGCATACAAGGGAAAACGTACACCTACTTGCTTTCTGAGCCTGTCTAATCTCATTACGCATAAGATTCTCTAATTCCGTCCATTTTCCTCCAAATGACATGATTTTGTTCTTCTTTATAACTGAGCAAAATTTCATTAGGTGCCTATACCACGATTTTGTAATCCAAGCGTCTGCTGACGGACTCCTCGGCTGGTTCCACAATTCGGCTCTTTTGTGAACTGTATTGCCATCGACCTCGTTTAGTTTTGACCATGAGATGCAAACAAAATTACTATTTTTTTTTAAATATTCAATGTTAAAGCCGGGCGTGGTGGCGCACGCTTGTAATCCCCGCGCTTGGGAGGCAGAGACAGGAGGATCGCACAGATTCCAAGCCAGCCTCGCTGGCTTAAGAGACCCTGATTCCAAATTAAAAAAGAATAAAAACTAGGGCAGGGGTGTAGCTCAGAGGTAGAATTCCCCTGGGTTCCATCCCAGGTACCACAAAAAAAAAAATTTTTAATTCAATGTTATATTCACTGCTCATTCTCCTCCTCCTGTGTTTCTCTTTCTTTTTCTATTTCTAGTTCTTTTTGTTGTTTTCTTCTAGAAAAAAAATATCTTAGGTACACATTTCTCATAGGACACCCCTGCTTAAACCTGGGGGAGAGGCTGTTCCTGGTTAGGATTAAAAGGAATCCCAGCAGGGCGTGGTGGCGCACGCTTGTAAACTCCACGCTTCAGAGGCTGAGACAGGAGGATCGCACGGGTTCAAAGCCAGCCTCAGCTACTTGGTGAGGCTTTCAGCAACTTCAGCAACTCAGTGAGACCCTGTTTCCAAATAAAAAAAATAAATATATATATAAAAGGTCTGGGAGTATAGCCCAGAGGTAGAAAGCCTCTGGGTCCCACCCCCAGTACCACCAAAAAAAAAAAAAAAAAAAAAAAGGAATCCCATATTATTAGCATTTCTAAGTCATGAGGAAATGTAATAAAACTATATATAAAAAATATATATATATTATATATATAATATATACGTATATATATTATATATATATGTATATATATAATATATATATATATATATATATATATATATATATATATATATATATATTTGCTATATCTCACAAGAATCCTCTAAGTATTAACGGGCCACTGTTTCTTTTCTCAAATGAGGAAACCAGGTTTTAAAGTCAGAGTAAAAAATAGGGAGTAATAAAAAAAAAGTTAAAAGGGAACCCAAATAGCTTAGCCAGAGGTAGAGGATGACCCATAAGCTTTATAAATCTGACTCTGGCCACTCTTCTCTGTGAAACCACCCAAGAAACGGCCAGTCCCGTCCCCTCGGCATAAACACCCTCTAAGCATCAGCACCTTTGACCTTCTCCAAGTGGTTTCTCCAAATCCCGCTGGTCCCCTGAAGCTGGTTTTGGCTTCCTCCTCCTCCACTAAGCCCCCGTTGATGCCCATGGCTCCCCCGACAACTTTTTATTTTCCTTCGAGTGCAATGTTGCTAACATTTAATGGCACTTTGTGATTTTCCATGCCTTCTTTTCTGTCCTGGGGATGAACCCAGGGGCCTTCCACCTTCAAGCGACACGCCCGACATTTTTTATTTTATGGGTGCACTATAGTCAATGTTATAGTCAATGCATACACCTGTTCAAATGTAGTTTTTCCATGGATTGACCTCATAAGCGTACCCATGTCCGTAGCAGCACAATTTGCAATAGCCAAAATATGGAACCAACCTGGGTCTCCATCCACAGATGAATGGATTGCAAAATTATGGGATTTAAGCACAATGGAATTCTACTCGGCTATGAAGAAGAAGAAAATCATGTCATTCGGAAGAAGATGGAGAGACCTGGAAAATATTATGTTAGGTGAGATCAGCCAAGCTCAGAAAGAGAAGGAACGTATGTTTTCTCTAATATGCTCAAGTTATCTGGGGCGCGGTGGGGCACGCTTGTCATCCCCGTGCTTGGGAGGCTGAGACAGGAGGATCGCGGGTTTGAGTACGGCCTCAGCAACTTAGTGGTGGTGCAGCCTTATGATCCCTGCGCTTGGGAGGCGGAGACAGGAGGATGGCGCAGGTTCAAAGCCAGCCTCAGCTACTTAGCGAGGCTCTCAGCAACTTAGTGAGACCCTGTTTCCAAATAAAGTATAAAATAGGTCTGGGGGTGTAGCCCGGAGGTAGAAGGACCCTAGTCTATCCCCCATATGATGATGATGATGATGATGATGATGATGATGATAATAATAATAATAATAAATAAAAAGACTAAAAATGGGACTGGGAGTGTAGCTCGGAGGTTGAATGCCCCTGGGTTTCATCCCCAGTACCACCCACACACAAAAATAGATAATAAAAAAATAGGGCTGGGGGGGGGTGTAGCTTGGAGAAAGAATGTCCCTGGGTTCTATCCCCAGTACCACCAATAAATAGATAAGTAAATAAATGAATGAATAAATAAATAAATAAATCACTGTTGTCTTTTGCATTTAGGAGAGGGGGAAAAAAGATTTTGTTTTTACTCATCGTTTGAGCTCTTTGGCTCCCTATAAACACTTAGTAAGGGTTTTCACTTAGTAAGTCCTTTATGAAATAATATTTTGAGGATTGCGTGGCTTTTTTTTTCCCTCCTCCTGAGAATTATCTATGAAGATGACTAAAAAAAGGCATGTTCGGGGTAATTTAATCTCCTTCAGCAATTAGAACCCCGTGCAGTTAGACTGCGGTGACGGAAATAGGTATACTTAATAATTTAAACCTATGCAAAGCACGAGCATATCCATAAAAATAATGAGATGCGGATATACAGATAGGCTGTGCATTGTACACACAGGAACTCCAGTCCCTAGAGCCAAGATGATAATAGAATAATAGGAATTATCTTCTTTCAGTCTCGCTAAATTCCTTGTTTTGTTTTTAAAGCAATAATATGCGCTGTTTTTTTTTTTAAACTGCGGGTTGAATCCAGGGCCTGATACATGCTAATCAGGTGTGATTCTACCATTAATCTATACCCCTAGCCCAGTGTGCAGTATTTCCTTTCCTTCTCTTTCTTTTTCTTTTCTTTCTCTTCTTTTTCTTTTTTACTAGAAATTAAACCCAAATAATAAATACTGAAACCTAATAATTGAGCCCAAATAATGAATATTGAAGCCAAATATTGAAACCAAACCATCCTACTTCCAAACTACACTTCCATTCCCTTTTATTTTTTATTTTGAAACAAGGTCTTGCTACATCGCGGAGGGTCTCTTTGCTAAGTTGCTGAGGCTGGACTCCAACCTGTGATCCTCCTGTCTCAGCCTCCCACATCCTGAGATTACAAGCATGTACCACCATGCCCAGTTCCAGCATGCATTTCTCACTATCACCCATAAAGGGCAAAAATTGGTTCCTAGGGTGAAAAAAAAAATCTGTGTTCATGCATAAATCACATGCATGCATGCCTAGATAAGCATAAATGAAATATATCTCTGGAACGGAAATTATATGAGGGAGGAAATGGTGTAATTATGGGGTAAACAGGTGCAGTTCTGGAATCCCAGGATGTGCCCCAAAACATGGAGGTGGGGTTTGAGAAGCACCAGCCGGGTTTGTCTGGGCTGATGATGGTGGCTCTGGCTCTGCAGAAAGTTCTTAGCTTTAGCCTGAGAAAAATTCTTTTTCAATGTCCTTCTAGAGGGAGAAGTGTGCTTTGCTGCTATAACGCAGGTAAATGTCTAACATTCATCACTTATTGCCAAAACTGGATTCTTTTCTCCCTAAGACTGTGAACCAACCATCTTGCAACAGCTCTCTCTTATGTCTCAACATTTTTCGGGCAATAGTCTCATTGGGTTTAATAGTATTATTATTTTGCGGTGGAATGCTAGGGATTAAACCCAAGGACATTCTACCTCTGAGCTACAGAGCCCCAGACCTTTCTTTCTTTCTTTCTTCCTTCCTTTCTTTCTTTCTTTCTTTCTTTCTTTCTTTCTTTCTTTCTTTCTTTCTTTCTTTCTTTCTTTTGATACTGGAGTTCCTGGAAACCCTTCTACCTTCAGGCTACACTCCCAGACCTATTTTATTATTTTCTTTTTAATTTGGGAACAGGGTCTCTTAAGCCAGCGCGGCTGGCTTTGAACCTGCGCGATCCTCCTGTCTCCGCCTCCCAAGCACGGGGATTACAAGCGTGCGCCACCACGCCTGGCTAATTTATTTATTTTTAAATTTGGAACAGGGTCTCACTAAGTTGCTGAGGGAGGGGTTTGCTATAAATTTCTGAGTGGCTTCAAACCTGCGATCCTCCTGTCTCGGCCTCCCAAATATTGGGATTACAAGCATGCACTACCATGCCTGGGTCTATTAGATTATGCAAAAATTACCCCCCAGATACCTTCGAGTTTATGTCATCAGGAACGAAAGAATTCGTAAATTCTGAGGACAAACTATGGCTGAACTAAACCACCATTTGGTTAAACCCTTAAGTGTTTTACTTTATTTTTTTTTTAATCGGTGCATTTTATTTACAGGTCATAGTTAAGATTCCAAATGATGGATTCATACACACATACAATATCTCTCGGTGCATTTTCCTCTGCACCCCATACCCACTTCCCTTCCTCCCTCCCCGTGCACACTAGTGGGATTGTCAGTGACACCGCCATATACAAAGGGAACGTTATTTGGGTTGCTTCTCCTCCTTCTTCCCTCACCCATCCGCACCCATGACCTACGGGCCTCACTCCCCACTTCCAGGAGATACTTTCTCTGTCTTTTTCCTCTCTAGATTCTACATATGGGAGAAAACCACGTAGCCCTTTATAGCAACCGATCAATCAATAGCTCAACATCCCTGGCAATCAGGGAAATGCCGATCAAACCATAAGTGAGGCTCTTTCACACCTTTTAGAATTGCGATCATCTAGATTACGAACATTAATAAGTGCTGGTGAGGACGTGGGGGAATGGGAACTCCTACGCTGTTGGTGAGGTTGCGGATTAGTACAAATGACCACGGGCATTATTAGCATGGAGGTTCCTTAGGAAACTAGGAAGGGAACCACCACAGGATCTAGTGAGGCCGCTCAGGCATAAAATAAATAAATAAATAAATAAATAAATAAATAAATAAATAAAGTCATTGTAGGAGATAAATAAATAAATAAATAAATAAATAAAGGAGCATAGATGCCAAGGTTTTCAAAGGTGAATTTCTCTCTCTCCTCTTTCACATTACAAGTTAATTTTATTTGTTCAAGAGCTCAAATTGCAGCATTAAAAGGCTAGGCATCGATCCTGTGAGCCCATATCACATATAAAGGGAGAAGCAGACTGTGGCCCATGTTCATGGATAGAGACTAATGGCTCACTGTTAATCACATTATAGTTTTCCACTTTCTACAGCCTGGAATGCAGTAGTCAATGGAATGCTGTGTCTTTTGTCCTTCTGGATATCCCAAAGGATGTCTGCACTTTTTCTGAACTGAACAACCTTACTATCCTTTAGTTCCTGATGGATAATGCTAGTCAGTCCCCAAGAACTGAGCATACAGGTAGGCTTAGGAAAAACTCACTCTTAATTCCATATTTCTTTTCACCATTGACGGCACTGGGTGAATCCTGGATAGATTTCTCAACGTGGATTCAAGGTCAGCCACGCTCAATCTGGTAGCCCAGTTGACATGTCCTTTTAGCTTGATAACCCAATAGGCACTTTTGACCACCATCTTACGCCCTTCTGATTTCCACTACCATTACTCATTCCCACTTCACGATGTTCTTCCTGGAGAGAAAGAGACATGTTCCACATCCATTCTAACTCCACACGGCCACATTAGAGTGGACACGCTCTCCCACGACCCATCTGTGACAGCTGCTGGGACGAATGCCAAAATTTTCACCCCTCAGATGGCAAAATCTAGCAAAATCTAGGCTACGCTCTCACCCAATCATATGGTGCCTGGGTAATGTGTTTAATTTCCAGGTAGCATATTAGCATATGTAAGAATGCTCTCTCTCTCTCTCTCTCTCTCTCTCTCTCTCTCTCTCTCTCTTTCTCTCCCTCCCGCTCTTGCTCTCTCTCTCTCTCCCTCCCTCTCCCTCTCTCTCTCCTCTTTCACATTACAAGTTAATTTTATTTGTTCAAGAGCTCAAATTGCAGCATTAAAAGGTTAGACATTGATCCTGTGAGCCCATATCACATATTATCACATATTAAGGGAGCAGACTGTGACCCATGTTCATGGATAGAGTCTAATGACTCGGTGTTAATCACATTATAGTCTTCCACTTTCTGGGTTGGAAGCCACGATTCGGACGCAGTCGAGGCAATACTTGACAATCTGGAGGCATTTCTCTGCTACTCTTCCCCTCCCGCTGATGCTTGCCGGTGTCGGTGACCACCACAATCTTAGAATTGGCGCTGACAGGGTAATCTTTATCCGCTGCAATTTTAGGTGTCTGAAGAAATGAGTTTCTGTGCTGCAGCAGAGCTATCATTTCTCCTTTGAGGTTGTCTTCCCAAACACCCACAAGGTCAAGTTCATCAGTCAGGGACTTTCCCAGAATGCAGATGGCCGTCCACGCCACCTCTGCCAACTCGCCTAACACCCGCCCACCGCAGAGATATTGTCTGGGGCCACTTCATCATCTTCTGCAACCACTGCAGAGTCTGCCCTTAAGGGCCGCCATCTCTCAGCGCTCCGAGAAGACTCTTGAGTCTGCAGCAATAACCGTGCAAGAGAGGAAGACAATGCCCGGCCTCTCTTGTAACCATTCAGTATCCACATAATAGGCACTCAAACCTTTTTCTGGCAGATTAATGACTTTGAACATAAAGGCGGCTATTTCAAGGTTTGACTTCTAAGAAACTCGCAGCGTCTCCTTAATGACCACTAAGAGAGAAAAGAGAATGGGTCATCCTCTTACGGGCATCCTCAAGGGAAATTGGACTTGGCTTATTGGTTGATGAGTTACGTCCTCTGACCTGAATGACTTCTCCATCTCTTTTGACTCATCTCAAAAGGGAGTGAGGATTTATTTTATCCAGGTTTAGATAGGGCCGCGCTAAAGCATATTTGGTGAGACCTGTGAGTGGATTTGCACCGACCGGGACCTTGCCTGATGGGATCAGAAAAGAGCTCCCAAGAACAGGCTGACCCAGGGTGGGGACTGACTCAGGATTGCAAAAAGGCCCATGGAGGGACAGAAGGCTTTTCTGTGAAGAAAAGCAGGCATTTGATACATGTCTACAAATATGTCTCTTTTGTGCTGAGGACTGGCACGAACTAGGGTTGTATCCATGACCTAGGAAATCAAGATGCTATTAGCTTTTCGACTTTGCTATTTATGAAGGCTTTGGGTGATGGAGGAACTCAGAATTTTTTTTTATCTTTGCTGTGGATACGTCTTATACCTACTGTCAAATTTTTTTTTTTTTTTTTTTTTTTTTGTGTGTGTGTGTGTGTGTGTGTAGGTACTGGGGATGGAATCCAAGGGCATTGTAGCTCTGAGCTACACCCCTGGCCCTATTTTTTAGTCTTTTTAGATTTTGAAACAGGGTCTCACTGAGTCACAGAGGGCCTCGCTAAGTAGCCGAGGCTGTCTGTGAACCACGACCCTCCAGTCTCTGCCTCCCAAATGCTGGAATTACAAGCGTGCACCACCATGCCTGGCCCACTTTGTTTTTTTAAACCTAATCTGTGATCTTGATTATAAATAACAAGTCGTGAGTTTGGGAGCATTGTATTTCACATCCTCATTATTCTTTCCAAAAATAAAAAAATAAAAAAACAAATAAATAAACAAACCCTGGCAACTACAGTGTAGAGAAAGAAAGAAGCAAGACTGATTTGTTCACAGTCCTGGAGATTTCAGAGATCTCTATCCATGTTGGATCAGGTGAAGTCTGTGGAGTTCAGCGCATGGCAGGGAGAGAGAGATAGAGAGAGAGAGATAGAGATAGAGAAGAGGAGAGGAGAGGAGAGGAGAGGAGAGAGGAGAGAGGAGAGAGGAGAGAGGAGAGAGGAGAGAGGAGAGAGGAGAGAGGAGAGAGGGGAGAGGGGAGAGAGAGGGAGAGAGAGAGAGGATTTCAGCATGAAAGATAAAGCAGACATTCAGTAACAATCTCTCTGCTTTTTTTTGAGAAGGGAGTCACCTTCTCACTTCACACCACGCCCGACTACATTGCCACCCAATGAATCTGTTTGTCCTGATGAGATTAGAACCCTCATGACTGGAGTCCATCCCTTCTGAATCTCAATTCGCGAGCTCTGCAGGGCTCATTCTCTGTCAGAACTGTAACAGGCGTGTAGTGACCAGATGCTCAGACATTTTCAGGGATCTTTCCAAATAAAAGCAGCCACATATATTGGTCTGTGGATAAGATAAAACCTTCATTTCTTAGCACATTCTTCAATTCACAGCCCCACCTATGGTATCACCTAGGGTTGTGTTTCTTCCAGCTATAATAAACCTGAACTCAAGGTATATATATATATATATATATATATATATATATATATATATATATATATATATATATGTTATTTTTGGTGATATATATATGTTATTTTTGGTGATATATATATGTTATTTTTGGTGATATATATATATATATATATATATATATATATTTTTTTTTTTTTTTTTTTTTTTTTTTTTTTTTCCCTGGGGATGGAACCCTTTTATAAACTCTGGGCTAGGACCCGCTACCTCTGGGCTACACTCCCAGATCTATTTTTACTTTTTTTTTTTCTGGTGGTACTGGTGTTCCTGGAAGCCCTTCTACCTCTTGGCTACACTCCCAGACCTATTTTATAGTTTTTATTAGGAAACAGGGTCTCTTAAGCCAGCGCGGCTGGCTTCGAACCTGCGCGATCCTCCCGTCTCCACCTCCCAAGCGCGGGGATGACAAGCGTGCCCACCACGCCCGGCCTGTTCTTAATATTAAGTGAGAAATGTTCACTTTGTCGGGACCGCTTCCTGGATTTACTGTGGCCATGCCACCGTGACGTGCAATACAGACTGTGTAAAAATTGGCATTGCCTCTCGTGCATGCCTGACGTCCACCCAATCTTGTTCCCATCCGTGCTTCTGTGTCTAAGAGGCCCGTGCAGTCCTAGCACAAGGGAAGCAGGGAATCATCATTCCATGAATAAACAAACAAACCAGGTAAAAAGTGAATATTAGCAACATGATAGTATTCAACGAATACTATCATTCACATAGACTAAGAGTCCGAGGGTCGAGACCAGTCCTCGGATCTTCTGAATAATATAGGATTATCAACTCTCAGCTTCACAGGTGGGTAACACAAGGTACAGAGACTTGAAGTCACATCTTCAAGTTTGTTAAGGGAGAAAGGAAGAGCCCCGGTGAGCGAAGCCTGGAGTCCGACCACCGCGCCGTGTGGCTCTTCTCTCCCAAAGCAACTCGGTACCTGCAAGAAACGGTGTTTGGGCTAAGGCAGAATAAACGTACCCTTCAAAAGTCACACAAAGACCAGGTAGGTAGTTGTACGGAGGAGCCGAAAGCTCTTCCAAGGAGTCTGAAACGCGCTAGGAATTAATAAAACATCTTAAGCGCTCCCTTCCATTTAAACGCAAAACGGAAAACCAATTAATGATTCTGCAAGAAATAACAAGCAGGAACACTTATTGCAATTGGGCACGTACGGAGAATCCATAATGCTCTCGATGCCATCGGGCTGGCGAAACTCTCTCCCTGGGCTACGGAAGCGTAATTTTAACCACTGGTGGAGACGTCAAAGTAAGAGTGTTGGATTGCGGTTTTAATTCGGCGGGGCCTGCCTCCAAGAGACTCTTTTTCCTAAGTCAAATAAAATAACACGCGCCGTTCTCATTTCGCCGCCTAATTCCATAAAGTTTATTTGATTGAAATACTACACCCCGATGTTTGAGTTGACAAGTGCATTCGCACACGACAATTTCGAGGAGATTTTAATTGTATTAATCTCTCATCTTGCTGTCTAGCTTTCAATCAGTTCTTCCCTATAAAATAGAAGCTAGTTCCGGGAAGTCTCTCTCCTGTCTGGCTTGGATTCTATTATTTCTGCAATATGAACCCGTGCTGCATAATCTAATAGCGGCAGAAAGGCCTGATTTTGTTAAAAGTGTCCCCGAGCATATGTCTAAGTAATGACAGTCCCTCAAAATTGCAGGCGTGTGTGGCATAAAATTCAGTTAGTGGCAAGTTTCTTTTAATTTCCCCATGTTCACGGCCAAGCTTTGTTCGGATTTTATGTTTCACATTTTTGAGATCCAGGGCTGGGGATGGCGTTTAGCCCTCAGGTGCTTGTCTACCATGCGTGAGGCTCTGGGTTTGATCCCTAGAAACTCAAAATAAGTAAATAATCTCCCTGCAATGCCAGCATTAGGGTGCTTAAAGTTTGTTTTCTAGCCAGGGGTGGTGGCGCACGCTTGTAATCCCAGCGCTTGGGAGGCGGAGACAGGAGGATCGCACAGATTCGAGGCCAGCCTCGGCTGATTAGTGAGGCTCTCGGCAACTTAGTGAGACCCTGTTTCCAAATAAAAAAATATATAAAATAGGTCTGGGAGTATAGCTTGGAGGTAGAAAGCCTCTGAGTTCCACCTCCAGTACCACCAAAAAAACAAAAATTTTGTTTTCTAGGATTATCTGTTAAGTTCTTTTTGCCTTCTCTAAGAAACATGTTACATTTCTATCACTACTCTATGTGAATAGGCCTTGAGTCATGGCTGAGGCTGGGAGACAATGATTTATCATATCTCTCTTAATTTTTTTGTGGTACTGGGGTTCCTGGAAACCCTTCTACCTCCAGGCTACACTCCCAGACCTATTTTTATATTTTTTATTTGGAAACAGGGTCTCTTAAGCCAGCGAGGCTGGCTCCGAACCAGCGCCATCCTCCTGTCTCCGCCTCCCAAGCACGGGGGATGACAAGCGTGAGCAACCATGGCTGGCTTATCTCTCTTCATTTTGGCAATAGTCGTCCGCATGGCAATTTATGGGCATAACACATTTCATGTGCGTTGTTCAATCTACACTCAGCGGAATACCTCTCTAATCAGAGAGAAATATCACATTAGCTGGGTGAGTGTCTCGGGTCGGGTAGGCCGCAGTAACAAATAGACCCAGTAGGGTCTGGTTCAGACATGGTCACTCTTCCAATCCGCATTCTTGCAGCTATCATCGAAAAGACTGACCGTGTTAACTTAGAAGAAGATTTATTTCTTTAAGGTTTCGAGTTCAGTCCACGGGAGACCGGAGGCCGCGGATCTCAGAACATGGCGATGGGAGGCGGGGAGAGGGAGGACGCTTGGGCTGTGCTCTTCATAAAATGGAGGCCAGAAGCAAGAAACCTAGCGAGACCCTGTTTCGAAACAGAAAATAAAAAGGGTTGGAGGGTGCGGCTCAGAGAGGGAATGTCCGTAGGTTCAATCCCCAGTATGGAAGGAAGCGTGTTAGTGTTCCCCAGCCATGACTTCAGTCTCTTAAAAACCCACTCTATGCTGCTCCAGGGAGCGATTGACTATTCGGGGACTCTGTGCCAGGTTCTTTATATGTCAAATTTTCCTACTTAAAAAACAAAATGCCTCTGTTCCAGCCACGCAGGGATAAGTGACGGGCATTAGCGAGCCTATTGGGATACTTTTTCAAGAGCCTCCTTCTCAGAAGTGCACTGTGGGCCCACATCTGCATCGCAAGGGGCGACGACAGGCCTTATTTGCAAACCAGGTGCTTTAGGGAAAGCCTTCTGCGTCCTATAAACAGCGAGTTATGCTTCCCAAGTGGCCATAGTATTCCCGGTCAGAAGCTCTCTCTCTCCGGTGAAATGGCAGGCATTAACGCACATACGGTTTTCAGGTAAACGCACTGGAAATTGGGAGAAGTGCACACACATCGTGCGGGCTCGTGAGAGAGCTCAGCCTCTGAAGACCGGGGAGAGGCAAGCAGGTAAGAAAAGACCCGATTCCCCACTTTGCCGGGATCACCGGTTCCGTTGAAGAAGAGAGCACCTTTGTGTCCACACCAACTTGCAGTACAAGTGGCCAGGGATGAAAAGCAAAAGAAGATATGGTCCTTTCACCCCAGGAAATTTAGGATCGAAGCCGGGCGTGGTGGCACATACTTGTCATCCCAGCACTCGGGAGGCTGAGTCAGGAGGATCGCAGGTTGGAGGCCAGCCTCACCGATGTAGCAAAGAGACCCCAGCAACCTAGCAAGATCCTGTTTCCAAGTAAAAAAAAAAAAAAAATGAAATAAAATACATTCGGGAGGCTGAGACAGGAGGATTGCGGTTCGCAGCCAGCCTCAGCTACTTATACCTTTTTTGTTTGTTTATTTTGGTGGTACGGGGGTTTCTGGAAGCCCTTCTACCTCCGGGCTACCCTCCCAGACCTATTTTTATATTTTTATTTGGAAACAGAGTCTCTTACTAAACCAGCGCGGCTGGCTTCGAACCTGCGCGATCCTCCCGTCTCCGCCTCCCAAGCGCGGGGATGACAAGCGTGCCCACCACGCCCGGCAAGCCTCAGCTGCTTATTAGTGAGGCCCTTTGCAAACTCAGTGAGACCCTGTTTCAAAATAAAGAATGCAAAATCGGGCTGGGGGTGTAGCTCAGAGGTAGAATGCCCCTGGGTTCCATCCCCAGTACTGAAAAAAATAAAATAAAAACTAAAAAATAAAATAGGGCTGGAGATTTAGCTCACAGGTAGAATGTCCCTATAAAATAAAAAAAAAAAAAAATAGGGCTGGAGATTTAGTTCAGAGGTAGAATATCCCTATAAAATAAAATAAAATAAAATAAAAATAGGACACAATGTCCCTGGGTTCAGTCTCCAGTAACACACACACACACACACACACACACACACACACACACACACACGATCGAGGCTTATCATATTTTACTCAAGAGCGCCCAGACTCCATACCAGATTTCTAAGTTTGGTTTTTATCTCTACAAATAGCCTCCAAATTCAGCACCGGGACCAAGAACAGGGCGACGTCTACTTGACCCCCGACGGCCGGCCAAATAATTACAAGCTAAGTAACTCCTGTCCAAGTGGCACTGGCCTGATTATTTTACAAAACAGGCATCGGAGGCTGTCTTGGCTCGGAAGCGTCTCCCCGCAAGGCTGTCGCCCGGGATGCAGGCGCCGTGGGGGTCGCTGAGGTGCCATTTTCCGAGGCATGATGCTGCCGTAGCAATCCCCGAAAGCCTGGCGTCCAGGCTCTTCCATGAGCGGGGCCATTCATTTCCTTCCAAGTATTTTATTAAAACACTAAGCAGCCGGAGGTCACGGCAGCCGCGCTGGATTATGAAAGCCGGCTTGATGAGACCCGAGGATTTTTTTTTTAACCCACTAGAATGGAGCAAAGATTATTCCTAAATCCCCGTTTGGGGGCACCAGGGAAGGGGAACAGGAAAGAGAGGTTTCTCTTACATCTGGACGTGTGGTCATAACCCGCAAAACAATAGAAATAAAGACAAGGGAGATACATAGTCGTATGTCTGACTTGAGGCTGGGGTCAGAGACTGCCTTGAAATCCCGGGCTTGTCGCTACCAAACCTGTCTTTCTGGTTCACATGCCAAGGTTTCCTAGTTCAGACACTCTGTGTCGGAAACACTCAAAGGTGGCTGCGGGCCAGGAGCGGCGGTGCACGCCCGTCATCCCGGTATTTGGGAGGCTGAGACGGGGGGATCTCGGGGTAGATGAAGTCAGCCTCGGCCGCTTAGCAAAGGGACCCTCAGCAACTTAGCGAGACCCTGCTTCCAAATAAGAAATAAAATAGGCCCCGCGCTTGGGAGGCTGAGACGGGAGGATCGCGCAGGTTCGAGGCCAGCCTCGGCTACTGAGTGAGGCTCTCGGCAACTCAGTGAGACCCTGTTTCCAAATAAAGTATAAAATAGGTCTGGGAGTATAGCCCGGAGGTAGAAAGCCTCTGGGTTCCACCCCCAGCACCACCAAAAATAAATAAATAAATAAATAAATAAATAAATAAAATGATAAAATAGTAATGGGGATATTGCTGGGAGGTAGAATGGCTCTGGGTTTAATCGTCAGCAACACACACACACACACACACACACACACACACACACACTCAATGGTGGTAAAGATTTCCTGCAATCTTGCAAACAAAGGCTAAACCACATTGTCTATGCCCAATTAACCATATGGAGAATTACTGGTTATTTTTTTTATAGAGGACTCCTTCATAAAAGGATTATGTATACGTTATGTCAAAACTTAATTTCCAAGCCGGGCGTGGTGGGCACGCTTGTCATCCCAGCATTCGGGAGGCTGAGACCAGAGGATCGCGGTTCGAGGCCAGCCTCAGCTACTTAGCGAGGCCCTCCGCAACTCAGTGAGAACCTGTTTCAAAATAAAGAATAAAAAATAGGGCTGGGGGTGGAGCTCGGAGGTCGAATGCCCCTGGGTTCCAGCCCCAGACCCGCAAAAGAACAAACAAACAAACAAACTTAATTTCTATTATGTCTATTGTAAATTTGAGATTTTTTATCCGTTGTTAAAGGATCGTTTGTGTGAACGGGTAAAATCCGAACTCACACAGCTGTAAAATAAACTACGCTAGAGATTGTGCGTATCTCATTAATGAGAAAGTTAGCAGGTTCAAAAGAGGAGAATCCCAAGCTGGATATGTTTATAAATCAGGAATACTGAGATCCAAGGACCCAGTGGGGATTTTCGTCCCCGGTTTAGAAGGGACGTCGGCTTGGAAGTCTATCCAGCGGGTCCGAATTTGCGTCTAGAATTATTTTGCTTCAGCCTTGTCTTCCCAGAACTTAACAAGTTATCAATTTAGTTCTAGGAAATCGGACTCTATGGATAACCCCAAAGGGTGTATTCCAGGTAACGCGTTCATTGTCTTCCATTCAAGCACAACTTTTTTTCCCCCTAAAATTCTCAAGTACATTGTATGTTTTGTATATAACGTAGGAAATCGGAGACCTATTTTATGCGGGCACATTTGCATACGAGCTGCATCCTCGGGGTCACATCTGCTCACGTGGCGGGCCCACCCCACGGGGGACGGTGGGTTTTGATATAACTGCACCTGCTGCAGCCTCACGCAGACCTTGAGAAAGCTCGGTCAGGGGACCCGCGGCGGCGTAGGTCCCCGTGAAGTCTGTCTAGCATTTCCTTTCTTCAAAAAATTATTTTAGGATTATTTGGATCAATGTGTATAACTGGAATTTTATGTATAAGCATTGTAACTAAAACCGATGGGCAGCGGCTTTTGAGAGACTCAGGCGGCAAAGATTTTCTTCCCAAGGATAAAGTTTGGGCCAAAGATCAAGTTCAAACTGACCTTAGTTTGGGCCAACGTATAAAGATTAAGTTTGAGTCGGCCTCGTGAAGTGGGACAAAACATACTATGATTATTTAAATGTCTGGCACCCTTGCCCCGAACTCTATAAAAAATAAAACTTTGCCCGTCCTTGGAGTTCCTGCCCGCATGGCTATGCCCTTGCCTTTCTGCCAAAAAAAGAAAGTATAAAAATTGTAACAAATCCTGAATAAAACGGAGAAGCTTGAACCTGGTCTCGTGTGGCGGCTCTCGGCTTCCCCCCACCAACACGCGGACCTCGGCTCTTGCTGGGGCTGGAGCCCGGCGGGAACCAATCCTGGTGATATCCTGGTCAAGTAAAGAAGAAAGCCAACCCCAAGGCGAATGGAGGAGCTGAGGCTCGTGTCACTAAAGAGGACGGCCCCCACCACGGCCCCCATCAGTCCACCAAGGCCTCGTGAACCCTGAGTGACATTTAGTACAACTCCAGGTGGGAAGTTTCTGTCCTTAAAATTGCCTTCAGCCGGGCGTAGTGGAGTGCGCTTGTCATCCCCTCTCTCCTCTCTCTCTTCTCTTCTCTTCTCTGTCTCTCTCTCCTCTCTTCTCTTCTCTCTCCTCTCCCTCCTCTCTCCTCTCTCTCCTCTCTCCCCTCTCTCCTATCCACTCTCTCTCCTCTCTCTCCTCTCTACTCCCCTCTCCCTCTCCCTCTCCCTCTCTCTCTCCCTCTCTCTCCTGGCCTTCCAATAAAACCTGCATGCTGGATGGCGGCCAGCCCCCCGGGCTGTCCACCCAGGGAGGGTGGTAGAGACCGGCTAGTATGAAATACAGACTTGGAGGTGTCAGGAGAAAATAAAGTGGGTTCACGTCATATTTTGTCCTGCATGCGAATGTCCCCAAAGTCGAATTTCATTTGCAGTCTCAGCCCCGAGGCCCGCTCGGCCGCTTCATGTCTAAAAGCGCGCGCGCCGCCTCCCCTGCGGCCGCCCAGACCTTACTGTTTTATCTGTTGTCCAACCTCAGAAAGAAAATGAAGGGCCCGGGAGCGGTAACCTCTAAAATGAAAAACTTGAAACACTGGAAATCACCAGCAAAGAGAAATCATCAAACGTGCGAGCCACATGTCGGTGGGGTGTGATGGATATGGATGGACCAGAAGCACAAAGCCCAGGACACACGCGTTGACGATGCCTAAAAGAGGGAAGAGTCAGCGCGCCCAGGGGGCCGGGCAACGAAAGCCCAGGCAGGAAGGAGGCTGTGTCTAATTGCAATTAAACACAAGACGCACATTATGGAAATTCAAATGAGTTTCTCCCCTGGTGTGGTGGGCACACCTGTCATCCCCGCGCTCGGGAGGCGGAGACGGGAGGACGGCGCGGGTTCGAAGCCAGCCGCGCTGGCTTAGGAGACCCTGTTTCCAAATAAAAAAGTATAAAAATAGGTCTGGGAGTGTAGCCCGGGGGTAGAAGGGTTTCCAGGAACCCCAGTACCACAATAAATAAATAAATAAATAAATAAATAAATAAATAAATAATTAGTTTCTCAATAAAGGGAAACCACCAAAATCTACCTCTCAGGAATATTAAATTGTCAAGTTTTTTTTTGTTTGTTTGTTTGTTTTTTTGGTGGTATTAGGGTTATGCTCCAGACCTATTTTATACTTCATTTGTAAACAGGGTCTCACTAAGTTGCTGAGAGCCTCACTCAGTAGCTGAGGCTGGCCTCCAACCTGCGCGGTCCTCCCGTCTCAGCCTCCCCAGCGCGGGGATGACAAGCGTGCGCCGCCGCGCCCGGCTGGATTGTCAAGTTTTATAGGTGGAGGTAACTGTCTAAAAAAACTGTCTAAAAATATCATCAGGGGTTCACGGCCGACAGAAAATGTGCCAGAATGTGGGCTGGTAAAGGTTTTTTCTACAGTGCGGTCCCATTGCTACGCTTGTCAATAAAGTTTTTATTGGAACTGAGTCATGTGTACCTGGTTTCTGATTCAACAAGATTCTCACTGATGACCAGACACCGGATGACCACAGCTGAGAGGAAGAAAGGCTGATTTGCTTCCAGCGCTGGAGATTTCATTCCAGGTTACAGCTGAGGAGCTCAGGACATCGTGGCAGAAAGCAAGCGAGAAAGAGAAGGTGTCCCACGGATGTTTCTGTGGTCTCCGAGACCACACCCTCAATAACCTACCTCTGCTATTCTCACTTTACCTCCTAGGTTATCAAGCAACTAATCCAATATGGATTTGCCATGGATGAGATCAGAACCCTCATGAAGCCGGGCGTGGAGGCGCACGCCTGTCATCCCAGCATTCGGGAGGTTGAGACCTGGGGATCACGGTTCGAGGACAGCCTCGGCTACTTAGCGAGGCCCTCTGCAACTCAGTGAGACCCTGTTTCAAAATAAAGAATAAAAAATAGGGCAGGGGGTGGAGCTCGGAGGTCGAATGCCCCTGGGTTCCATCCCTAGTACTGCAAAATATAAATAAATGAATAAATAATAAATAAATACTCTCATTTGGAGGCTGAGACAGCAGGATCACGTTTCGAAGACAGCCTCAGCTACTTAGCGAGGCCCTCTGCAACTCAGTGAGACCGTGTTTCAAAATAAAGAATAAAAAATAGGGCAGGGGGTGGAGCCTATTCTTTTTTTTTTTTTTTTTTTGGAGGGGGATGGAACCCAGGGGCCTTTTACCTCTGGGCTACACTCCCAGACCTATTTTATATTTTATTTTATTTATTTTTATTTTTATTTTTGTTTTTGGTGGTACTGGGGTTCCTGGAAACCCTTCTACCTCCGGGCTACACTCCCAGACCTAGTTTATATTTTATTTGGAAGCAGGGTCTCACTAAGTTGCTGAGAGCCTCACTAAGTAGCTGAGGCTGGCTTCGAACCTGCGGGATCCTCCTGTCTCAGCCTCCCAAGGCCGGGGATTACAAGTGTGCGCCACCACGTCTGGCTTAGACTCTATTTTTGAAGCAAGGTCTCGCTGAGTTGCGAAGGACCTCGCCAAGTGGCTGAGGCTGTCCGTGAACTGCGATCCTCCTGTCTTAGCCTCCCGAATGCTGGGATGACAAGTGTGCGCCACCACGCCCGGCCTGAAATTCATTTCTTACAATTCTGCAGTCATGGAAGTCCAAGGCCAAAGGGTTTACACCTTCTTGCTACATTATCCCGTGGTGGAAGAAAAACGAAAGTCTGTGTGCATGCATGAGACAGAGAGAGAGAGAGAGAGAAAGAGACAGAGACAGAGACAGAGAGAAAGAGAGAGAGAGAGAGAGAGATATCAAACTTTGAGCCTTTAGCCAATTTACAACTGGCATTAATTTGTTCCTGAGGGTAGGATCCCTCAAGCCCTGGTCACCTCCAAAAATCACACTTTTTAACCCTGTGGCACTGGAGATTAAGGCTCCCATACCTTTCCTACTGGAGGGCTCATTCAAACCGTAGCAGTGACCAAGTGAAAATATTCCGCTGAGGCCACTTTTTGAGAGGGGATAGGTTAGCGGCTGCATGAACAGAAAGGGCAGCCTAGGTAAAAGAAAACAAGTATTTGTCGCCCCGAAACATGATGTCTCCGCGCGCCCGGAGTTTACCTAAATGTCACGTTGATACCGATGACAGGCGTGCGTTGTATTTTCGCTTGGAAGCAAAACCGAGAAAAAACTGGGCAGCTGCCAACGAGTGGTTGAGTTTGCAGGCGACGCTGCGCACTGCCACGGACGTCACTGCCCCCGTGTCGGGTGCACTGGTCCACGTGGGACGCGGTGGACGCTCGAGTTCAAACTAAAGCGATGTTTTGAGCACAGGCGACACATCAAAATAAGCATTTTCGGGGTCTTTTTAGTGTTGTTTTCGACCCCAGGCGGAATTAGCCCAAGAGGGCAGCGGGTAAGGGAAAATAAAAACACAAGGGCTGGTCTCAGGAAATTGAGCTTTCCTGCTCTCCAGCTGTGAGAATGTGTCTGTGGCCCTGGCATCTCTTCTTCCCTTTGTAAGCTGCAAAATAAGAGAACTGGAGTCTGGTCGGCTTCGTCGATTGTTTGTCTTTTGCTAACGGTCCTGGGTGTACCAGTATGGGGAACGGCCTAGGAAGATTTGGGAAAGCTCTGATTATTAATATATTTCAAAAGAAAATAATTGATATATTTCAAAATAGTTGTATCAAAATGGTGGCAGACACGTAAAGAAAGGACTTGATTTCTGCCTAAAACAGGCGGCTATTCCAATGTAAACTGACCTAGCTCAAAGTAATTAACAAGTCAATAGAGGAGACCCAGGGCTTCCTCTTTCTAAAGACAGATCTACATGATCTAGGGGGGATGGAGCAGGGTTTGACCTCGCCCTTCGTGAAAGGAGATACCTCACCACACCTGGCTGGGGGAGGTACCTTACAGGGACGTTCACTACGTCAGAATTACGCAAACAAGATGGAGGTCATGGGTATAAAAAGTCCGGTCCACGTGTAATTCCTTTGGTGTACTCATTCGAGTCATCCTCCATGCCAGTGTAGTATGGAGCTGTACCTATTTTCTGTATTTCTATCTTTCTTTTTTTTTTTTTTTTTTGGTGGTACTGGGGTTCCTGGAAGCCCTTCTACCCAGGCTACACTCCCAGACCTATTTTATATTTTATTTTATTTATTTATATTTAATTAATTTATTTATTTATTTATTTATTTATTTATTTTGGTGGTACTGGGGTTCCTGGAAACCCTTCTACCTCCGGGCTACACTCCCAGACCTATTTTATATTTTTGAGACAGGGTCTCTTACGCCAGCGCGGCCGGCTTCGAACCTGCGCGATCCTCCTGTCTCTGCCTCCCAAGCGCGGGGATGACGAGCGTGCGCCGCCACGCCCAACCTTGTATTTCTATCTTTCTAATAAACTTCTTTAAATCTTCAGCAACTGTCCAAGCTATGCATGTTTATTCTTAGCTTAGGACAAGAACCCGCGGTTTTTCTGTTTTTGGTCATTTTGGCTTTTGTTATGGGTTGGGGGAAAGTGTATCCGGGACCCTAGCAGGGGTTCCCGGGGAACAGTTTCGTCAAACCATATTCTCCCAATCCGTGACACTGGGGGCTTAACCCAAGGCTGTTCTACCACTCAGCTACACCCCCTGTTAGCGTTAGTTATAGAGAGTCCCTGGAAGAGTTCATGGATTCCTGTTTAGAGTCCAGGGGACTGAGCCATGAGGGTCGCCGTGTCTTCAGTGGACAAATCCACTGTAGTAGATGTGCTGGGTGCTCACCTAGGCAGGTAGGGTGCGACGAGAGAAGCCGGGTCCCTGTGGCTGTGGCTGTAGGGACTGTGCTTGTGTTTTTTAATCCCCTTGCTGTCTGGCTTCCAACCTCCATGATGGGAGAACAGAGCCCTCTCTCTCTCTTTTTCTCTCTCTTTTTTCCTGCCACCGCCATGTCTCTGAGCTCCACAGACCCGGCCTCACATGGAGTGAACATAAAATCTCCAAAAACCGTGAGCAATTAAATCTTCCTTCCTCTACGTTGTGTGGTCGGGCCTTTGGGATGATAGCGGTGACCATATTGAACAAGACAACCCCTGACTTATTATTACTTTTTTTGAAACAAGGTTTCACTAAGTTACTGTATAGTGGACTCAAACTTGCAGTTCCCCGGTCTCAACTTCCCAAATACAGAGATTATAGATGGACACCATCATGCCCCACCTAGGCCATGGTTTCTAAGAAGATTTCTTTTTTTTAAAAATATCCTAGTATGACTGACCTTCAGAACGATAGGAAAGAAAATATCCGGCAGACCAAAAAAGATGAAGTCGGATAATGTCAAGGCTGAATTTATTTCGTACCAAGCTTGTATCCCTGGGGCTTGTGACAATGTAAACGTAAGCTGGGTTTGTTGGTCCGTGATACAGCGTGCACTTGGCATGCATAAAACCCTGGGTTTGGTCCCCAGCACTATTTAAAACACACACACACACACACACACACACACACATACACACACACACACACACTCATAATATATAGAAATGGGCAATAAAAAAATAGCCCCATGAAAAATGAAACAAATGGATTCCATAGTTCTTGCTGGAATTTTGAGGAAGATACATTTTTTGTATCATTTATTTATTTATTTTTTGGTGGCACTGGGGTTCCTGGAAACCCTTCTACCTCCGGGCTACAATCCCAGACCCATTTTTATATGTTTTTTGGAAACAGGGTCTCTTAAGCCAGCGCGGGTGGCTTCGAACCCGCGCGATCCTCCTGTCTCTGCCTCCCAAGCACGGGGATTATAAGCGTGTGCCACCACGCCCAGCTATCATATATTCATTTTTAATATTTGAATAGAGTCAACCTAAAGTGATTTGATATGGGGTGAGTATCCATTTTCTGGAAATGTTTGGAGTCTGAAGTGTTTCTGATTTTTTTAAGATTTTTTAAAAAAGTGTTTGCATATCCATAATGAGATATCTTGTAGAGGAAACTCGAGTCTAAACACGAAACTCATTTATGTTTCATAGGCAAATTAAATACATAGTCTGAAGGCGAATTTTATGCAATTTTAAAAACTAATTTTTGCATAGTGGAATTTTCTGCTTGTGGTATATGTAACAGCAATAAAAAAAAAGTTTCAGATTTGGGAGTGGAATTTTCCACTTGTGGTATGTTTCCAGTTTGGGAGGGTTTCAGAGTTTCCAATTAGGTATGCTCAACCTGTACGTGAAGGTGATAACATCTCCTTTGGAAACTGGAGAAGAAAATCCATGGGAAAGTATGGAGGATGATGTGATCATCTTAATATTTTAAATCTTATACATAAAATAAATGTGATCAAGTTAATGTTCTTCCCTCTGGCCCAAAGACTATTATATTTTTGTATGGAATGAAAAAACATAGCCCATCCAACTGTGGTACATAAATTAATATCATTACATAGGGTATGTACATGAGATTAATATCGTTACATAGGCATGTGCCTCTCAAGGTAGAATACTGAAAACGCATAAGAAATTCATATGCAATTATACGGCATTAAAATGAAGAGGATTCAGCCAGGTATGGTGGCGCCCGCTTGTCATCCCAGCATTCGGGAGGCTGAGACCTGAGGATCGTGGTTCACAAACAGCCTCAGCTATTTAGTGAGGCCCTCTGCAACCCAGTGAGAGCCGGTTTCAAAATAAAGAAAAAAAATAAAATAGGACAGGAGGTGTAGCTTGGAGGTCAAATGACCCTGGGTTCCATCTCTAGTACCGCAAAAAAAAAAAAAAAAAAATTGGATTATGATATTTATTGTATACTTTACACTTTTAACTCATAGAATCCATTAGAAGCATAAAAAATATTTTCTTTGGGTAAACTTTATGAATATTTCCCATTTCCTGAACAAAGCAATAGAAAATAATAGAAAAGACCCGGAAGGGCCCAGAGGTCCAGGCCACAAGGCCCTGACCCCGGGCGGGTGGGCGGGCTCGGGTGGGCACCCTTAGGTGACCCTCCCCACCTGGAAGGGCCTGGAGGTCCGGGCTGCAAGGCCCCAACCCCAGGCGGGTGGGCAGGCTCTGGAGGGGCACCCTTAGGAGACCCCCCCCACCTGGAGGGCCTGGCCGCAAGGCCCTGACCCTGGGCAGGTGGGTGGGCATAGATGGGGCACCCTTAGGCAACCCTTCCCACACCAGGAAGGGCCTAGAGGTCCGGCCCGCAAGGCCCCGACCCCGGGCGGGTGGGTGGGCACGTGCAGGGCA
This sequence comes from Muscardinus avellanarius, assembly GCF_963383645.1. Classification (NCBI taxonomy): domain Eukaryota; kingdom Metazoa; phylum Chordata; class Mammalia; order Rodentia; family Gliridae; genus Muscardinus; species Muscardinus avellanarius. Next base: position 1,140,216 of record NC_137792.1, read on the forward strand.
CCCTTAGGCGACCCCCCTACCTGGAAAAAAAAATTTTTCCTTCGCTACCGAGTGCCTGATCTCACATTGTCCCCAAAACACACATACTCACCTTTCTTATTTATATAAAGAAAAAAGAAAAATATTCAAGAGGGGTTAAGATGGCCGCAGCGGCAGCTAGAATATTGGAGATGCAGACAAAACATATCCATCTGAACTGGAGCTTTTGGAAAAATTTCCCGCGAAGGAGGACTGAGGCTTCTCTACATCTTTAAGAATCCTGGACATCACCTGTAAGGAGAGAGTCTAGCGGAGACCTAGGAGGAAGGCGGTGGTGGCAGCAGTGGCCGAGATGGCGGTGGAGGCTTAGATTTGGGTGAGGCAGAGATCGATTCAACCCACCCTGATCCTCTGAAGAAATTACCCCAAAGGTCGGATGCTACTGTCGCGCGTGCTTAGGAACACCGGACATTGTGCGGTATGGGAAAAGAGCTTGGGGAAGATTTGAAATGGTGGAGGCAGTCACATTGGCAGCGGCAAGTACTCAGGGGAGGCAGAGAACTGACATAATACACCTGCAACTTTTGAAGAAATTACCTCAGAGGCAGAATACTACCACCACGCACCCTTGGGAATGTGGGACAACCTGCTGGGTGAAGAGGGTGCTTGGATCGGAGCCTGCCGAGGGGTTAGGCCGGTGCTGGAGCCAACGAGGCCAGGATTGGAGCCTGCCATGAGGCAAGGCCAGTGCTGGGGTCTCCAAGGCCGGTATTGGAGCCAGCTGAGGGGTTAGGTCAGTGGCGTGGCCAGCGAGGCCAGGATCAGAGCCTGCCATGAGGCAAGGCTGGAGCTGAGGCCTCTGAGGCCAGGATTGGAGCCTGCCGAGGGGTTAGGCCAGTGCTGGGGCCATCAAGGCTGGGATTGAAGCCTGCTGTGAAGCAAGGCCAGTGCTGAGGCCTCTGAGGCCTGGATAGGAGCCTGCTGAGGGGTTAGGCAGGTGCCGGGGCCAGCGAGGCTGGGATCGGAGCCTGCCTTGAGGTATGGCTAGTGCTGGGGCCTCCGAGGCCGGAATCAGAGCCTGCTGAGGGGTGAGGTCAGTGCCAGGGCCAACAAGGCTGGGATCGGAGCCTTCCATGAGGCAAGACCGGTGCTGGGACCTCTGAGGCCGAGATCAGACTCTGCCGAGGGGTAAGGCCGGTGCCGGGGCCAGCGAGGCTGGGATCAGAAACTGCCGTGATGCAAGGAAGGAGCTGGGACTTGTGAGACCAGGATAGGAGCCTGATGAGGGGTTAGACAGGTGCCAGGGTCAGCGAGGTTGGGATCGGAGCCTGTCGTGAGGCTAGGCCAGTGGGGGCCTTTGAGGCCAGGATTGGAGCCAGCCGAGGGGTTAGTTCGGTGCGGGGGCCAGCGAGGCCAGGATTGGGGCCTCCCATGAGGCAAGGCCGATGCTGGAGCCAGCAAGGTTGGGATCAGAGTCCTCCGGGTGGCCAAGCCTCTACTGGGGCCGTCAAGGGTGGGATCAGAACTTGCAATACGGCATGCACAGAGAAATAGCACAGAAAATAAAATCCAGATGCTTCCCCTAATTAGCAAAAACTAGGAGGAAAGGGGCAACAGGAGGAGGTCGAGTAGTAGAAAGGGCCCTATTGAGAAGCAGTTAAGGTGACCAATCAGAGGGGAGGGGATGGGGGAGGATGGAACCTCTTTAAAACCCATGAGGTATGTAAACAATTATATCAAAGATAATCACCAATTAAGCATGGGATCGAGGGATGGGGAGGGAATGGAATAGGGATGGGATGAGGGCTTATTGGATGATATGTGCTTGTATATCCTCTCAAGTCTTGTATTCCAAAGTGATGTATGATTACAAAATAAAAAAAAATTTTTAAAGAAAATAATAGAGAAGAAAAATGTTTAAATTCCATCTTGGATGAGGAACCATACTAATGCTGATCTAAAATTTATGAGACAAATTGGAAAATTAAGTAAAACTTGGACTGGGTAAGCAATACTTACTAGCAGAAAATCTCTGAATTGAGTGGGCATGGGGCTGACCCATGCATGCAATCCCAGTACTTAGGAGGCTGATACAGGAGGATCTCAGGTTTGAGGCCAGCCTCAGCAACTTAGTAAGGCTCTCTGACATGCAATAAGAATTGTTTTTAAAAAAGGATGGGGGTGTAGCTCAGAGTTAGAATGCTACTGAGTTCAATTTCTAGTACCATAAAATGAGAGAGGGAGAGAGGGAGGGGGAGAGAGAGAGAGAGAGGAAGAAGAAGAAGAATCATGGGAGAAAGATTTGTATTTTTATGGCAAAAAATGTTGATATTATAGGGAGTACTTGTAATATATAGAGAGAGAACATAACATTAAGTTTTTATCAGAACACTGTAGCCTACAAGAGAAAAAATGCATTCTTCTGCTGCGATGCAATGCAGGAGAACGTTAATAAAAATCAGCAACTTGTTGGTTTTTAAAGCAGGTTATTAGTACATTTTATCTGGCTGCTGTTACATACCATATCTCCTCCCCATTAGGGATCAAGTTAAAAACGAAGAATCCAGGCAGGTGTGGTGGCAAACAGCTGTAATCTCAGAACTTAGGAGGCAGAGATAGGAGGACTGCAGATTGGAAGTCAGCCTCTAACACTTAGCAAAGAGATGCTTAGCAACTCAGCGAGACCAAATAAAAAAGTAAAAAGGGGGGGGGTGCTGGGGTTGCAGCTCAATTGTAGAATGCCTCTGGATTCAATCTCCAGTATCACAGAAATGAAAGAAAAGACTAAACAGAGAGAAAGAAAGAAGAAAGAAAGAAAGAAAGAAAGAAAGAAAGAAAGAAAGAAAGAAAGAAGGAAAGAAAGAAAGGCCGGGCGCGGTGGCGCACGCTTGTCATCCCCGCGCTTGGGAGGCAGAGACAGGAGGATCACGCAGGTTCGAAGCCAGCCGTGCGCGCTGGCTTAGGAGACCCTGTTTCCAAATAAAAATGTAAAAATAGGTCTGGGAGTGTAGCCCGGAGGTAGAAGGGCTTCCAGGAACCCCAGTACCACAAAAAAGAAAGAAAGAAAGAAAGAAAGAAAGAGAAAATTTTACTCAGCCATCAAAAAAAAAAACTCAATGACATCATTTTCAGGGAAATGGATGGAACTGGAGGGCATTATGCTAAGTGAGATTAGTCAGTCACAAAAAATAAGAAATCAGATGCTTTCCCTAATATGTGAGAGTTAGGGAGAAACGGGTCATAGGAGGAACTCTAGATGAAAAAGCAAATACTATACAGGAGCAAACAAGGCAACCTAAAGGAGGAGAAAGGAGGGAGGAAGAGGAAAATCTCTAAAACACACAATGTACTTAAACATATCAAAGTCAACCACTAAGCCGAGCAAGGGAGGGAGGGACGGGGAGGGAATGGGGTGGGAATTGGGTAGGGTTTAAATCAGTGATGTGTGCATGTCTCTACACACAAATTTTTTTTACCCCAATATGATGTATGAATATAATGCACTAATAAAAAAAAAAAGAAAAAAGGGAAAACTTTCAAATTACAAAAAAGAAAAGAAAAGGGAAAAGGTATAAAATGATCTCTATTACTATTTTTGTTCAGCTTTGAATTGGCGGTACTATGCGGAAGCTCGGGAGAAATGGGTGACAGGAGGAACTCTAGAGGAAGAAGGAAATCCTATAGAGGGGCAAATAAGGCGACCCGACTGAGGGGATGGAGGGGAGAGGAAACTCTCTAATGTTCATGACGTACGTAAACTAACACGTCAAAGTCAATCACTAAGCCAAACTTGAGAAAGAGGGATAAGGGGGGAATGAGGGGGGAATTGGAGAAGGGCTACTTGGGTGATGTGTGCATGTATGTCTCCGCCATCTTGTACCCCATTAAGATGTATGACTGCAATGCACCAATAAGAAATTAAAAAAAAAAATTGGAAACAAAGAGGTCTTCAGATAAATAAGTGGAAATACAGAATAGCGGAAGATGGTTTGAGTACGTTGTTAGGGAGGTGAGAGGTGAGATTTGACGATGAAAATAGTTGAAATAATCTTATGGTCATATATAAATTTATCAGTACCAACGTTAAAACTATATGTGGGGAAGGGAAGAAAGTGTGGTGGGATCTGGTAGGAAACACCTGAGTGCTGTACAGGTACCTGTCTGTTTCTAGCCCTCCAAATTTCACTATGATATATAATTCAACACACACACACACACACACACACATCAGCTCAATGAAATTTTTTAAATTATGAAAATTTGAAAGGAAGAAGCATTTATCATTCACGGGTCTACCTAAAAAAGTTCAAACTTCAATTAATACCTAGTTGAGATGTAAGTATTCCTGAGAATTCATCAAAGTTGCTGAATATGACATAAATATTCACTATCACCTGTATGTCTACGTACAGGCAAAAATTAGAATATAAATTCTTGCCCGGGCGCGGTGGCGCACGCTTGTCATCCCCGCGCTTGGGAGGCGGAGACAGGAGGATGGCGCAGGTTCGAAGCCAGCCGGGCTGGCTTGAGACCCTGTTTCCAAATAAAAATATAAAATAGGTCTGGGAGTGTAGCTCGGAGGTAGAAGGGCTTCCAGGAACCCCAGTAAAACACACACACACACACACACACACACACACACACACAGACACACACACACTAAAATAAAAGAATATAAATTCTTGGAAGATATCTTTCACATAAACTACAATACATAAATGATTAATTAGGACTGAAATAAAAGTGATGAAAAAATTATTGGGGATTAATAGAAATATACTAAAAATAGCAAAGACGAAATGACATAGACAGCTGTAACACGATTTTTAATAGGAAGACACAACTTTTTCAGAAAGTCACTACTCCTCTAATCGATCTACAGACTGAATTCAATTTCAGTCTCAATACCAGCAGAAGTTTTTAAGGAAACTTACAAGTTGACTCTGAAATGTGTGTGGAAGAATAAACAGCTGAGAAGAATAAAGATTCTTCTGAGCAAAGCAAGAAGGTAGACATATCCTTCTACTCAGAATTAGTATAAAATTAGGGTCCTAAACCCATAAAAAGTTGGGGCCAAAACAGGCACAGCGTCCATTTAAGACACAAAGACACAACTATAGAGAGAATCGAGAGACCAGAAATGGACCTTAAGTGCAAAGAAGTTTCACGGATGACAAAAATGGACTTTTTCTGATGTGTTGGAAAAAGATGGAAATAAATGTTACTGAGACAAATTGTTATTTATACACATGGAAAAATAGAATTGAAAAATCCAGATGGTTAAAGAACTTAAATGCCACAGGCAAATCTATCGTACTTTATAAGACAATTTAGGGGGTGCTGTGATGTCTCTCAGAGAGGAAACGATTTCCTAAGCTTAATATCACAAGATATAAAAGAAAGGAAATACAAACTTGGCTACATTCAACAAAAGGTCTATTTGTCACAGATTCCATAGAAAGAAAATATAAGTCATAATAAAAGGATGCTGTCTGCAACACAGAATTCACAAAGGCACAGTATCGAGAATACATAAATAGGTCTTACAAATCAATATAAGAGGTAGCCCGACGGGGGGAAAAAAATCAAGAAAATACTTGAACCGGGATTTTAGAGAATAAGAAACATCAAATCACATGAAAAGATGTTTTGCAAAGTTATAAGGACAACGAGATGTATAGTTTTGCACCTACAGAATTCAGGTTTGTTTTTTTTTTTTTGTGGTACTGGGGTTCCTGGAAACCCTTCTACCTCTAGGCTACACTCCCAGACCTATTTTATATAATTTTTTTGAAACAGGGTCTCCTAAGCCAGCGCGGCTTCGAACCAGCGCCATCCTCCTGTCTCCGCCTCCCAAGCGCGGGGATGACAAGAATGGCCACCACGCCCGGCTGAATTCAGTTTTAATCTCAATACCAGCAGAAGTCCCGATGTGTTGGAAAACATGGAAATAAATGTTGCCGAGATGTAGAGTTTTGCACCTATCGGATTGGCAAAAAAAAAAAAAAACATTAAAAAATCTATAGGCACAAAGATACCTTTATCAATGACCAGCCATCATGGTGAGAGAGAAAATTGCATATGGCAGGTATTGTGGTCAGCATTCTTACATGTGTCATCTGAATACTTGCCCACATAACTTAGAGGGAAAGATTTTCTTTCTTTCTTTCTTTCTTTCTTTCTTTCTTTTTTTTTTTTTTTGTGGTACTGGGGGTGGAACCCAGAGGCTTTCTACCTCTGGGCTATACTCCCAGACCTATTTTATATTTTATTTGGAAACAGGGTCTCACTAAGTAGCCGAGGCTGGCTTCGAACCTGTGCGATCCTCCTGTCTCAGCCTCCCAAGCGCTGGGATGACAAGCGTGCGCCACCACGCCCGGCCTAAGATTTGCTTTCTTAAATTTGGGGTTCAGTACGTATGAGGCCGGGGACCTCAAATCTCAGGGCGTGATGGAGCAGAAAGGGGAGAGGAAACATTATCCGTGCTTCTTAGGTCATGGAGACCAGAGAGCTCAGGGCGGAAGAGAAGCCATTTATATAATATTCCACCATTTATATAATATTCCGGGGACCCAGCTTCTCTGGTCACTCCTCACTAGCTGGGTCACCAGCCAGTTAATCTATTACAATAAAATAAAGTATATTCACTGCTGGGATCACAACCCTCGTGGCTTAACTCGATCAGTGTTAATAAGTGAGCTCTCTAGATGACATTTTATACCTAACCACTGTGGGTGTTTATGGGAAATCCTGAGAACGTACGAGAGAATTCTACAACCACGGTCTTCAAGACGGCTAAGTCTTCAGTGCTACTTTGGGAAAATAAAAACGGGGTCTTCTATGAGACTGGCGAGGCCGTCTCAGTGGGAAAATATGTTGCCTCCCTGTGAGAGGGTCCACCCCTTGGAGGGAGAAAGAGGGGGTCAGAATGGTTTGACGTCTAAAGAGTGGCTCGAAAGGGGATTCTCACAATGCTTTATTTGAAACACTCCTTATGGAGTCCCATGAAAGAGGGGGAAGGGGAGAGAGAGAGAGGGAGAGAGAGAGAGAGAGAGAGAGAGAGAGGAGAGAGGAGAGAGAGAGGGGAAAGAGAGGAGAGAGAGAGGTGGGTGTGGGTGGAGCGGGTGGAATGGAGGAGTGGCTGCATCAGGTCGGAGCTGCCGGCGGCACTGGGCGGGCCCAAAGCCATGCGTGTGATGAGGCATGTGTTGATATTCTAGATTTTTCAATCATCTTTGGAAAGTTTACACGTACTTTTACTTTTTCATATAATACCACCTCCCCTTCTCTCTGTTATGGTACTGGGGATTGAACCCGGGGTGTTGTACCTTTGAGCTTCGGTCTCGGTCCTATTTTATCATTGATTGATTGATTGATTGATTGATTGATTTGCAGGTCTGGGAATGGAACCCAAGAGCATTCGACCTCCGAGCTACACCCCCAGCCCTATTTTTTATTCTTTATTTTGAAACAGGGTCTCACTGAGCTGCGGAGGGCCTCGCTAAGTAGCTGAGGCTGGCCTCGAACCGCCATCCTCCCGTCTCAGCCTCCCGAATGCTGGGATGACAAGCGTGCTAGAAGACAGCATATGTACTTATTTATTGATCTCAGAAATTCTTTTAACTGTTCATTTCTGTTCTTAACTCCCCTGATCTGAATTATACTTTTTATACCATTCGCAGTTGAGGTCCCCAATGCATTCAAGTTTTTGCAAGCAAAATAAGTATATTTTTCTCTCTTTCTGCATGTGATTCTTTTATATTTCTCTACCCCCAGGCCAGAAACACATACCTGCAGGGGTTTTATTTTTGTTGTTTGGAAGGGGAAGTGGAGTATGGGCTGGGGAGAGAGGACTGACGGGGAGGCTAAGAACTCCAATAAAATAAACAAAATAGCCGGGCGTGGTGGCGCACGCTTGCCATCCCCATGCCTGGGAGGCTGTGGAGACAGGAGGATGGCGCAGGTTCGAAGCCAGCCTCAGCTACTTAGTGAGACCCTGTTTCCAAATAAAATATAAAATAGGTCTGGGAGTGTAGCCCGGAAGTAGAAGGGCTCCATTGCCAGTACCACACACACATGAATAAATAAATAAATAAATAAATAAATAAATAAATAAATAAATATCTACAGAAATAATAGCAACTACTTCTAGATGGTCAAAGTAGTGGCGATTTGTGTTTTTGTACCATGTCTTCTAGGTCCCAATCTTTTTTAGGATGAAAGTGAATTGCTCGTGTGATTAAAAAATTATAATTTTAGCCGGGCGCGGTGGCGCACGCTTGTCATCCCCCCCGCCTAGTCACTGAAAAGTACAAAAGTGTAGAGATAAATATACTAAATATCTCTAGCTATGCTATCTTGCAGCCTATACTCTAAGAGCAAGGGTGTTTGGGTTTTATTCAGATTTTAAAAATATTTTTTGTGCATTATTGGGGATGGAACCCGGGGCTTTCGGCCTCCGAGCTACATCCCCAGCCCTATTTTTTATTCTTTATTTTGAAACAGGGTCTCACTGAGTTGCAGAGGGCCTAAGTATCCGAGGCCGGCCTCGAACCGCCATCCTTCTGTCTCAACCTCCCGAATGCTGGGATGACAAGCGTGTGCCGCCACGCCCGGCTAACAAGTGTTTTTTTTTTTTTTTCTTGTTGTTTTTTAAGGAAATGAACCAAATTCTAAGCTTTCCTTTCACTAATACTTATTACTAATTTTCCTTTCACTAATACTTATTACTAACTTTCCTTTCACTAATACTTATCACTAACTTTCCTTTCACTAATACTTATCACTAACTTTCCTTTCACTAATACTTATCACTAACTTTCCTTTCACTAATACTTATCACTAACTTTCCTTTCACTAATACTTATCACTAACTTTCCTTTCACTAATACTTATCACTAATTTTCCTTTCACTAATACTTATCACTAACTTTCCTTTCACTAATACTTATCACTAACTTTCCTTTCACTAATACTTATCACTAACTTTCCTTTCACTAATACTTATCACTAACTTTCCTTTCACTAATACTTATCACTAACTTTCCTTTCACTAATACTTATCACTAACTTTCCTTTCACTAATACTTATCACTAACTTTCCTTTCACTAATACTTATCACTAACTTTCCTTTCACTAATACTTATCACTAACTTTCCTTTCACTAATACTTATCACTAATTTTCCTTTCACTAATACTTATCACTAACTTTCCTTTCACTAATACTTATCACTAATTTTCCTTTCACTAATACTTATCACTAACTTTCCTTTCACTAATACTTATCACTAACTTTCCTTTCACTAATACTTATCACTAACTTTCCTTTCACTAATACTTATCACTAACTTTCCTTTCACTAATACTTATCACTAACTTTCCTTTCACTAATACTTATCACTAACTTTCCTTTCACTAATACTTATCACTAACTTTCCTTTCACTAATACTTATCACTAACTTTCCTTTCACTAATACTTATCACTAACTTTCCTTTCACTAATACTTATCACTAATTTTCCTTTCACTAATACTTATCACTAACTTTCCTTTCACTAATACTTATCACTAATTTTCCTTTCACTAATACTTATCACTAACTTTCCTTTCACTAATACTTATCACTAATTTTCCTTTCACTAATACTTATTACTAAAAAGGGTCTCACTGAGTCTCAAAGGGCCCCGCTAAGTAGCTGAGGTTGGCCTCGAACCATGACAAGCGTGAGCCACCATGCCTGCCGTCCCAGGTTCTTTAAAAAATAAAAACAGTGGCCGGGCGTGGTGGCCCGCGCTCGCCATCCCAGCACTCGGGAGGCCGAGACGGGAGGACGGCGGTTCGCGGACGGCCTGGGCTACTTAGCGAGGCCCTCGGCAACTCGGTGAGACCCTGTCTCGAAATAAAGAATAAAAAAAAAATAGGGCCGGGGGCTGTAGCTCGGAGGTCAGATACCTCTGGGTTCCATCGCCAGACCCACAAAAATAAAAATAAAAATAAATAAATACAGTAAAATAAAGGAAGACAAAGGGGATGGGATTTGTTCTTGGGATGGACTCCAGGGGCTCCTACCTCTGAGCTCCACCCCCAGCCCTATTTTTCATTCTTTTTTTTAAAAAAATATCTTATTGGTGCATTATAGTCGTACATCTTAATGGGGTCCCAATTATCCCTTCCCCAATTCCCCCCTCATTCCCCCCTTATGGCCGAGGGTCTCACCGAGTTGCTGAGGCTGGCCACAAATCCACGATCCACCTGTCTCTGCCCCCCAAATACTGGGGTGACAGGCGTGAGCCACCCTGCCGGGCTCTGAATTACTTCTTAACAATTTAATGTCTTGCAAACAATGATTAGTATGAAATGGTTGGTCTGTTTCATTTTGCACAACTGTGTATACAACACCTATCGCCCGCCGTAACGTACAGATCGTAAATAATCGTTTGCCATTAATTTTCCCTGCCGGGTATGTAGTAAATCTGGTCTTCAGACAGCCATCACCTTCCTTAAAAAAAAAAAAAAAAAAAAAAAAAAACTTAATTACAGCCATCACCTTCCTTAAATTAAAAAAAAATTAATCATATTTGGAAAATAAATAAGAAAAAACCTCATCATATTTGGAAAATGGTGATTTTATATTTGAGGACACCCAGATTTTCTGCTTTCTCTGTGGAAATGGAAATTATGGCCAGAAACGTTACTTAAAGATTAGGGTAGAGAAGAAGTCTTAAGAGGTCAGAGAGTTCCTTCTGTAGTGAAGGGCTTATCTCGATTCCTTCAAAGAACGCCATGCCGGTCTGAGGTCCTTCTGCAGAATTTAAATTGCTAAACGGAGGCCGTCTGTGGCCCCACGTTGAAAGAATGTGGAATTTCACAAGCCCTGGAGACGGTTCCCCTGTCCTCCCTGAAGTTTGGGCCGAAAGAAAAAAAAAGAGCAAAGAATTATCAAATTATTCAGCTCAGATATTAGTTATGTAGAAGTCGCCGTGGAGCTAACAGTTGTGGGGAGGGGGGCCGAGCAAGTCGCCGGGACCACCCTGGACCAGCACCAGTTAATAACCCACTGAGTCGGGCGAGGTGGGCACGCTCGCCATCCCCGCGCCCGGGAGGCTGACACGGGAGGACGGCGCGGGTTCGAGGCCAGCCTCGCCGGCTTAGGAGACCCTGTGTCCAAATAAAATATGAAATGGGTCTGGGGGTGTAGCCCGGAGGTAGAAGGGCTTCCAGGAACCCCAGGACTACCAAAAAAATAAAATAAAATAAATAATAATAAATAAAATAAAATATAAAATAGGTCTGGGAGTGTAGCCCGGAGGTACAAGGGCTTCCAGGAACCCCAGTGCCACCAAAAATAAATAGATAAATAAGTAAATAAATAAAAATAAAAAATAGGTCTGGGAGTGTAGCCCGGAGGTACAAGGGCTTCCAGGAACCCTGGTACCACGAAAGTAAATAAATAAATAAATAAACAAATAAATAAATAAATATATAAATAAATAAATAAATAAATAAATAAATAAATAAAATAAAATAAAAAATAGGTCTGGGAGTGTAGCCCAGAGGTAGAAGGGCTTCCAGGAACCCCAGTACCACCAATAAATAAATAAATAAACAAATAAATAAATAAATATAAAAATAATAACCCACTGAGCCTCGAACTATGAAAACCTGGGTGACAGGCATCTGTCATCCCTGTCCTGGGGAGGCTGAGGCGGGAGGATGGGCCATCGGAAGCCAGCCTCCGAAACTCGGCATAGTGACTCTGAGAAATGTAGCAGGACGACTCTATTTCCAAATTAAAAAAAAGATGTTATAGGCCTGTGGGTGTAGCTCAGAGGCACGATGACTCTAGGTTCAATCCTCAGTATCAATAATAAATAAATAAATAAATAAGAGCTCTGTAAATCTAAATCAACTGGGCTGGTCGGCCAGAGAGCACGGGGCTGCATTCGGTTCTTCGCAAGGAGGACCCTGTGATGGGGAAGGGCGGCTTTGAACTGGGTCTTTGGGAGCCGGTAGGATTCTAGAAGGCAGGGCGCCGGAGGTAGAGGTAGGAGGAATTCAGTAGATGTGGGGGGAAAGTGAGTCGGGGAAGGATAAAAGTATTGCTTTCAAAGTGTAGTCAAACACACATGGGAAAGAACATCGTGAAACTAGGTGGAACCATCGTTTATTTATTTATTATTTATTTATTTTGGTGGTACTGGGGATGAAACCCTTCTACCACCGGGCTACACTCCCAGACCTATTTTATACTTTTTCTTTTTTTTATTTTTGGTGGTGCTGGGGTTCCTGGAAGCCCTTCTACCTCTGGGCTACGCTCCCAGACCTATTTTATATTATTATTATTATTATTATTATTATTATTATTATTAGTGGTGGTACTGGGTTCCTGGAAGGCCTTCTACCTCCAGGCTACACTCCCAGACCTATTTTATATTATTATTATTGTTATTATTATTATTATTATTATTATTATTATTATTAGTGGTGGTACTGGGTTCCTGGAAGGCCTTCTACCTCCAGGCTACACTCCCAGACCTATTTTATATTATTATTATTATTATTATTATTATTATTATTATTATTAGTGGTGGTACTGGGTTCCTGGAAGCCCTTCTACCTCCGGGCTATGCTCCCAGACCTATTTTATATTATTATTATTATTATTATTATTATTATTATTATTAATATTATTATTAGTGGTGGTACTGGGTTCCTAGAAGCCCTTCTACCTCCGGGCTACACTCCCAGACCTATTTTATATTATTATTATTATTATTATTATTATTATTATTATTATTATTATTTTGGTGGTACTGGGTTCCTGGAAGGCCTTCTACCTCCGGGCTACACTCCCAGACCTATTTTATATTTTTATTTAGAAACAGGGTTTCCTAAGCCAGCGCGCGCGGCTGGCTTCGAACCTGCGCCATCCTCCTGTCTCCGCCTCCCAAGCGCGGGGATGACAAGCGTGCGCCACCGCGCCCGGCTACAATGCCCTTGGATTTAATCCCCAGAAAAAAGAAAGTATAATGACATTATATGCTTTTTTTTTTTAACATATCAAAGTCAATCACTAAGCATGGGAAGGAGGGATGGGGAGGGAATGGGGTGGGGATCAGGTAAGGGCCGATGGGGTGATGCGTGTGTGTGTCTCCACAAGTCTTTTATGCCATCAAGATGTATGACTACAGTGCACCAATTTTAAAAATTAAAAAAAGAGAAACCCTGCTCAGAAACCAGAAACTTATAATCATTAATTGCTAATATTTATATAATTATTTTATATTGTGATTTTTCCAGTAGAGTTTTGAGCCTTATGCATTACGGACTTTAGTAGACAAAATTTTGCCAATTAAAACTATTTTTCACCGGGCGTGGCGGCGCACGCTTGGGAGGTGGAGACAGGAGGATGGCGCAGGTTCGAAGCCAGCCTCAGCTACTGAGTGAGGCTCTTTGCAATTGAGTGAGACCCTGTTTCCAAATAGAGAATAAAATAATAGGGCGAGGGGTGTAGCTCGGAGCTCGAATGCCCCTGGGTTCCATCCCCAGACGGCAAAAAAAACAAAAAAAAGTCAGTCTAATGACCGTGAGCCGGCTGCACAGGGCACCAGAGCAGGCCCGATTTTATTTACACTGGGATGCTAGCATGTTCTGGGCCACTTTAGAGGAATTAGCAAGCAAAAGAATAAAAACATGGAGTACTATACAGGCAGGAAGTCGGATTCAGAACCTGGGGTTCAAACCCCGGCTCTGTCAAATGACATCCTGGTGGAGTTGGGACCGCCAACAGCCCGCTGATAACAGCGTGGCCATGATGGAGGACCCAGTCGTGTCCACAAGGACCGAGCTTGGCCGGGGACATGGAGGCTGCCAGCCGTCCACCCTGACTTTCCCCAGGGCCGGCCACAGGCCCCGAGTTGGGGGCTCAGCTGAAACCATGGCTTCTGTTTCTCCAGCAGGCAAACACGGGGCGCAGGGAGCCGGGCCCAGGGAGCCGGGCCCAGGGCCAAGTCCTGGTGGCAGCGACTTCACAGACAGACCCGGGATTGGCGCTCTAATCCTCCTCCTCGAGGACGTGAAGGTCACCGTGTGGATTCCGATGTAAAGGGATTGTGGGGATTTTCATCATTAATTAATGATGATCTTACCCCAAAACCCTCAAGGAAACCAGACGCATATGGGCTGTGCTGGGGATGGTGAAGTTTTAGGGTATGTGTTATGAATCAAAGACATTTATTTATTTATCTATTTATTATTTGTGTATGTGTGCGCGTGGTACCGAGGATTGAACTCAGGGGCATTCTACCTCTGAGCTACACGCCCACCCTTATTTTTTATTCTTTATTTCTTTATTTATTTTTTTACGTTGAAGCAAGACCTCACTAGGTTGCTGAGGGCCTCGCTAAATTGCCGAGGCTGGCCTTGAACCTACGATCCTCCCATCTCAGCCGCCCAAGTGTTGGGATGCCGGGCAGGGGTTAGGGGTTATTATACCGGGCTGAAATGAATATTTTAACGTCCAGTGAATCTTCCAGCTGGAGAATAGACGTGTGTGTGTGTGTGTGTGTGTGTGTGTGTGTGTGTGTGTCTTTGTGTATACAAAATAGATGCTTCAAAACACTTCAGAAAGTTGGGTAATAGAACACCATCAGAGTATAAATTGAGCAATTCTCTTCTATTACTGACGCTCCTCCTAATGCCTCCTCGTTTCCCTCTGGGAAAAACCACTTAAAGCTCTTTATCTTGGTTTTCTTTGTGGGGAAAATGAGGATAATCGACACCCCTTAGCCGTGTCCGCGCAATGTTTTGATGCCAGCCTATTATGTGATTCGAGGAGGAAATTCTGGAGCTCCTGGCGGTTTGGGCGCTCCGCAGATCTCATTAGCGAGCTCCCGCCCGCTATCTTATCTGGGGGAACGGACGACGAGGGTTTCTTATCTGAGAGCTGCTGTTTTTGGTGCCTTAACCCAGATTCCGGAGACCGGGCTGCGAGGAGTCTGGACGCAGAGCCAGGGGTCACGATGTCTGCTGCTGATGTCAAGGCCATTTTCTTCTGATAAAATGTTACCCATCGGACAACATGAACGGAAATCATGTACAAGAATATCAATGTCAGGCACGAGCCAGGCGTGGTGGCGCGTGCCTGAGATCCTGGTCCTTGGGAGGCTGAGACAGGAGGATCGCAGGTTCGAGGCCAGTCTCGGCAGCTTAGCAAAGACACCCTCAGCAACCTAGCAAGGCCTTGTTTCAAAACAAAAAAATAAATGGGGAGAGAGGAAAAAAATAGGGCTGGGGGTGGAGCTCAGAGGTAGAATGCCCCTGGGTTCCATCCCCAGACCCGCAAAAAAAATAAATAAATAAAAATAAATACATACATACATACATACTAAGTTTAGGCTGGGCGTGACGGTGCATGCCTGCAATCCCAGGACTTGGGAGGCTGAGATGGGACGATCGTAGGATTGAGGTCAGCCTCAGCAATTTAGTGAGACCCTGTTTCAAAATTAAAAAAAAGTAAATAAGACAGGGCTCAGGGTGTATCTCAGCGTGTGCAAATGCCCCTGAGCTCAGCCGGGCGCGGTGGCCCACGCTTGTCATCCCAGCATTAGGGGGTCTGAGACCTGGAGGACCGCGGTTCGCGGACAGCCTCGGCTACTTAGCGAGGCCCTCTGCCACTCAGTGAGACCCGGTTTCAAAATAAAGAATAAAAAATAGGGCTGGGGGTGTAGCTCGGAGGTAGAATGCCCCTGGGTTCCACCCCCAGACCCATAAAATAAATAAATAAATAAATAAATAAATAAGTAAAAATGCCCCTGAGCTCAATCCCCAGTAACACTCTCTGTCTGTCTGTCTGTGTCTGTCTGTCTGTCTCTGATAAATAAATAAATAAATAAATAAATAAATAAATAAATAAATAAATAAATAAAAATGCCCCTGAGCTCAATCCCCAGTAACACTGTCTGTCTGTCTGTGTCTGTCTGTCTGTCTGTCTGTCTCTGTCTCTGATAGATAAATAAATAAATAAATAAATAAATAAAAATGCCCCTGAGCTCAATCCCCAGTAACACTCTCTGTCTGTGTCTGTCTGTCTGTCTGTCTCTGTCTCTGATAGATAAATAAATAAATAAATAAAAATGCCCCTGAGCTCAATCCCCAGTAACACTCTCTGTCTGTGTCTGTCTGTCTGTCTGTCTCTGTCTCTGATAAATAAATAAATAAATAAATAAATAAATAAATAAATAAATAAAAATGCCCCTGAGCTCAATCCCCAGTCCCCCTCTCCCTCCCTCCCTCCCTCTCTCTCTCTCTCCCTCTCTCTCTCTCTGTCTCTCCGATTAGACTATGCAGTGTAATTGGCGTACTGTCTGTTTCGAGGGGAGAGGCTGCCAGGCAGAAGTCCCCCGAGCAGCTTACTGACGAGAGCTGTCCATCTGCCTTGGTATTCTTTGTTCGCCTCTCTCTGCAGAGGCTGGCGATTTGCGACCAGGGATTGGGGGAGATTTCTCGTCCTGGGAATGAGTTTTGATTCCTCGGCTCTGGGGACCTTTGCCAGCGAGCTAAGCTGTTGACAGCGCGGGGCTGGCTGCCGTTCCTCCCTGGAGCTTTAAGCACTAATCCGGGCCCACAACTGGCCATTTCGTGAACGTCTGGTCAGGGCACGAACCAAGGAATTTGGAAACTGGAAAGCCGGACGGAATCCATGCCAATCTAGGGCCGCGCCAGCTTGCGGCATCTGCATGGGTCAGGACGGGCGAGCATGGGGGCCCAGGCAGGGAACCAGGGAATTGTGGCACACGCCGGGGTGGTTAAAGTGTGCACACGCGGTCCCAGTCGGCCCAGTGACCTCCACCACGTCCTGTTCCCTATTCCAAAGGTGATTTTTTTTTTCAGGAATTTAATGCACCGTGTCAAACGGCGTTGGATGCTAGAAATGGGAACAGAGGTAAGACGTAACTGAACCTGGTCAGCCATCATCAACAACCAGTGCGGAATACAGCCAAACACACACACACACACACACACACACACACACACACACACACAGATATATGTAATTTTATCATGAAATATTACACTGTATACATATCACTAAAAATAAATGACAATTTATATGACATACCACTATTTATGACGTACTAATCATATCACCAGAAATAGATGAGTATATATACATATAACCATATTACATATATATATATATCATATTACATATATGATATATATCATATATATATATGATATATATATAATGATATATATATCATTATATATAACTAGACATATACATATCATCATATATAACTATCATATCATTATTTTTTAATATGTATATTTTTATTGGTGCACTGTAGTCAAACATCTCAATGGAATACAAGACTTGAGAGGATATACAAGCACATCATCCAATCAGCCCTCATCCAGCCCCCATCACATTCCCTCCCCCTCCCTTGATCCCAAGCTTGATTGGTGATTATCTTTGATACATTTGTTTACATACATCATGAGTTTTAAAGAGATTCCATCCTCCCCCATCCTATCACCTCTGATTGGTCACCTTAATTGCTGCTCTATAGGGCCCTTTCTTCAACTAGATCTCCTCCTATTACCCATTTCTTTCTAGTTTTTGCACATTAGGGAAAGCATCTGTTTTTTTTTTATTTTCTGTGATATTTCTCTGTGTATGCCACATTGCAAGTTCCAATCCCACTCTTGATGGCCCCGGCACTGGCCTGGCCACCTGGCAGACTGTGATGCCGGCCTCGCTGGCTCCAGCATCGGCCTTGCCTCATGGCAGGCTCCAATCCCGGCCTCGCTGGCCCCAGCACCAGCCTCACCCCTCAGCAGGCTCCGATCCTGGCCTCGGAGGCCCCAGCACCGGCCTCGCCTCACAGCATGTATACCATCATATATAAATATTATATATCATTAAATATGACAGTTATATATCATCATATATAAATATTATATATCATTATATATAACAGTTATAATCATTATATATAACTGTCACTAGAAATAGATAACTATATATCACCATTTCACTACATGTATGATGTATACGTATATATCATATATATATCACTATATATGACATATCTGTATATATCCCTAGAAATAGATAACTATATATATCACCGTTTTACTGTATATATGAAATATATATATCACTATATAGGACATACTATAAATATCACTAGACATAGATAAGTATATATATCACTGTATATTTGTTTTATCTATTTATGTATTTATTTATTTTGGTGGTACTGGGGTTCCTGGAAGGCCTTCTACCTTCGGGCTACACACTCAGACCTATTTTATACTTTTTTATTTGGAAATAAGCCAGCGTGATCCTCCTGTCTCCGCCTCCCGAGTGCGGGGATTACAAGCGTGCGCCACCACACCCGGCTTATATCACTGAATATTGATATATGTATATATTACATATATATGGTATATATCATTATATATAACTAGTTACATATCACTATATATGACTATACATATATATACATATATATGACTATATATATCACTAGACATTGATAAGTATATATATCACCATGTCTATCCCTGTACATACATACATATGTCATATATATATATATAGCATTTGTCACTATATATGACATGCTGTACTTAGCACTAGAATAAATACCTGCACATATGCATGTGTAGTTGACCCACAGCCATGCTAGAAGGGTAGGCAGACCTCCCAGCCTGGCTTAAAGGAGCTTAACAGTTCCCCAACCTCTGCACAAACCCTGACTGACACATGCTGGATCTGCACCCCACTAAAACCTCAGGAAGGGCCGGGCGTGGTGGCACACGCTTGTCATCCCCACGCTCGGGAGGAGGATCGCGCAGGTTCGAAGCCAGCCGCGCTGGCTTAAAAGACCCTGCTTCCAAATAAAAATATAAAAATATATAAAATAGGTGTCTGGGAGTGTAGCCCGGAGGTAGAAGGGTTTCCAGGAACCCCAGTACCACCGGAGGAGGAGGAGGAGGAGGAGGAGGAGGAGGAGGAGGAGGAGGAGGAGAAGTCGTCCCTGTTTCCAAATTTAAAAATATATAAAATAGGTCTGGGAGTGTAGCCCGGAGGTAGAAGGGTTTCCAGGAAACCCAGTACCACCAAAAAGAAGAAGAAGAAGAAGAAGGAGAAGGAGAAGGAGAAGGAGAAGGAGAAGGAGAAGAAGACCCTGTTTCCAAATAAAAAATATATATAAAATAGGTCTGGGAGTGTAGCCCGGAGGTAGAAGGGTTTCCAGGAACCCCAGTACCACAAGGAGGAGGAGGAGGAGGAGGAGGAGGAGTTGGAGGAGGAGGAGGAGGAGGAGGAGGAGGAGGAGGAGGAGGAGGAGATGATGATGACCCTGTTTCCAAATAAAAATATATATAATAGGTCTGGGAGTGTAGCCCGGAGGTAGAAGGGTTTCCAGGAACCCCAGTACCACCAAAACAAAAAACCAAAAATACAAAACCTCAGGCCTCAGGTGTCTCTCTCCTGCTTTGCAGTCATCCGTCCCTAAGTCAAAGCCACACCCAGGCCCTCGCGTGTGAGCCCCCGTTATGGAGACGCGTGTGAGCCCCCGTTGGTGCCGATATCACAGGATGGAGCGCATCTCGGGCTCAGCAGCCTGCAGGCCGTCCACAGCAGCACAGTCAACACTCTTTGGAGACTCCCGACAGCAGCCGCTGCCTGCCTGCCGTGTCCAGGCTCTCCTGCTCCGCCGCCCTCCCGGGGACGGGCGCTTGGGGACCTGCTGCTCCTCTGAGCCTCTCTGCTGCTGGAAAGCTCTCCGTCTGCCTGGTGGGCACCCTCCCTCCCCAGATGCCAGCCCATGTGGACAAGCGGGTGGGCATTCCTAGAGCCCGAAATCCAGCCGGGAGTGGGCCGGCTGTCGTGCCCGATGGAGTCGCAGCCAGGCTGTGGAACTGAGTCCCCATGTTGGAATGGCCAGCTGAAGGTGGCCTGGGGCCATGTGGAGAGGGACCCGCGGCCAACTCACACACGTCTGCGGGCACCAGCGGGGCGGGCGCTCTCTGGCTCCTGGCCTGACCTTCAGCATAGGGAGAGAGGTCATTTGGACAGAGGGGGGTTCCTAACGAAGGCCGGAGGGTCTGTCACTGCCCGCCGTGTGGCTTCTGGCGATGGCTTTCCTGCTCAGGTCAGTGGCCAGCTATCATAAAAGCAATGAAGCTGGGCGCGGTGGCGCACACTTGTAATCCCAGTATTTTGGAGACAGAGACAGGAGAATTGAGGTTCGAGGCCAGCCCCAGCTACTTAGCGAGGCCCTCTGCAACTCAGTGAGACCCTGTTTCAAAATAAACAGTAAAAAATAAGCTGTGTGTGGTGGTGCACGCTTGTCATCCCAGCATTCGGGAGGCTGAGACAGGGGGATCGCAGTTCAAAGCCAGCCTCAGCTACTTAGCGAGGCCCTCTGCAACTCAGTGAGACCCTGTTTCAAAAATAAAAAGGCTAAAAGAAATAGGACTGGGGGTGTAGCTAAGTAGTACAACGCCCCTGGGTTCCATCCCCAGGACCTCAAAAAATAAAAAATAGCCGGGCGTGGTGGTGCACGCTTGTAATCCCAGCATTGGGGAGGCTGAGACCAGAGGATCACGGTTTGCAGACAGCCTCAGCTACTTAGTGAGGCCCTTTGCAACTCAGTGAGACTCTGTTTCAAAATAAAGAACTAGAAAGTAGGGCTGGGGCGTAGCTGGGAGGTACAGCATCCCTGGGTTCCATTCCCAGTACCACAAAAAATAAAAAATAGTTGGGTGTGGTTCTGCACCCTTGCAATCCCAGCATTTGAGAGGCTGAGACAGGAGGATCGTGGTTCGCGGCCAGCCTCAGCTACTTAGTGAGGCCCTCTGCAACTCAGTGAGACCCTGTTTCAAAAATAAAAAGACTAAAAGAAATAGGACTGGGGGTGTAGCTAAGAAGTACAGCGCCCCTGGGTTCCATTCCCAGAACTGCAAAAAATAAATAAATAAATATATATATATATATATATATATATAACAAATATAAAAATAAATATAAATATAAATATATATAAAAAATATATATATAATATATATAAAAATAAATATATATAAAGAAGTAATGCGCTGTCTCTTTTTGACGCGCCATTCTACTCTCTGGGAATGTTGCTTTTGCCTTGGGGCAAACTTATAAGGCAGAAGTCAGCCCAATGATGTCCCTTGACTGGGATGGGATTCCTTTGCAATCGTGGGGATCATTGGACGGAAGGCAATATACCAACTACAGTGTCCTAGGGCTCCCCCCCGCCGATACCCTCAATCCACGCCAGCTCAGCCCTGAATTTCCTCATCAGATCGCCGTCCCACTTACTCAGTGCTGCTAGGGAAGAGGTGCCGGGCATAGCTGTCATGACCTGCCAGCCTACAATCCCCGTGCTTGGGAGGCCGAGACAGGACGATCACAGGTTCTCAGCCAGCCTCGGCAACTTAGCAAAGAGACCCTCCGCAACCTAGGCCGACTCTGTTTCCAAATAAGAAATTAAAAGGCGGGCTTAGAAGTAGAATGCTTCAAGCCGGGCGTGGTGGCGCACGCTTGTCATCCCCGGCGCTTGGGAGGCTGGGACAGGAGGATGGCGCCGGTTCGAAGCCAGCCTCAACTGGCTTAAGAGACCCTGTTTCCAAATAAAATTATAAAATAGGTCTGGGAGTGTAGTCCGGAGGTAGAAGGGCTTCCAGGAACCCCAGTGCCACCAAAAAAAAAAAAAAAAAGAAGAAGAAGAAGTAGAATGCTTCAAGCCGGGCGTGGTGACGCACACTTGTAATCCCCGCATTTGGGAGGCTGAGACAGGAGGATGGCGCAGGTTCGAGGCCAGCCTCAGCTACTTAGTGAGGCTCTCAGCAACTTAGTGAGACCCTGTTTCCAAATAAAATATAAAAAAGGTCTGGGAGTATAGCCCAGAGGTAGAAAAGCAACTGGGTTCCACCCCCAGTACCACCAAAAAAACAAACAAACAAAAAAAAAAGAAAAGAAAAGAAGTAGAATGCGTTTGGGTTCATCCTCAGTAACCCCCCCATACACACAAATAACAAAATAATGATCATGTAGCCGGGCGCGGTGGCGCACGCTTGTAATCCCCGCTCTTGGGAGGCAGAGACAGGAGGATCGCACTGGTTCGAAGCCAGCCTTAAGAGACCCTGTTTCCAAATAAACACACACACACACACACACACACACACACACACACACACACACACATATATATATATATATATATATATATTAGGTCTGGGTGTGTAACCTGGAGGTAGAAGGGTTTCCAGGAATCCCAGTACCAATAATAATAATAATAATAATAATAATAATAATAATCATGAGTTGCAGCTTAGCCCGAATCCCAGTACCAATAATAATAATAATAATAATAATAATAATAATGATAATCATGAGTTGCAGCTTAGCCCGAATCCCAGTACCAAAAAAAATAATAATAATAATAATGATCATGAGTTGCAGCTTAGCCTTCAGGCTAGTGTCAACGTGAGGGTGCATATTTGCTGCAAGTTTTGTACACGCCAACGTTCGTGGGTGGTGTCGCCCACTTACGATCATGACTTAATGAGGTAAATTTTTGGATATCAGTGTCCTACTTAGACTCTGGACGTCAAAACTATAAACGCCAACAGGGTTTTTTTGTTTTTTGCGAATGGAACCCAGGGGCATTCTACTCCCGAGCTGCACCCCCCAGCCCCATTTTTTTATTCTTTATTTTGAAACTGGGTCTCACTGAGTTGCAGAGGGCCTCGCTAAGTAGCCGAGGCTGTCGGCGAACCGCGATCCTCCCGTCTAAGCCTCCCGAATGCTGGGATGACAAGCGGGCGCCACCACGCCCGGCTTGAAGCATCCTACTTCTAAGCTGGCCTTTTTATTTCTTATTTGGAAACGGATTCGCTCACTGTGGCTGATTTCACGCGAAATTGATTATGGAACTAAGGATGGATGCTGGGTATGGTGGTGCACGCCTGTGATCCCGGTTCCTGGGAGGTTGAGATGGGAGGACCTCAGGTTCGAGGCCAGCCTCAGCAACTTAGTGAGACCCTGTTTCCAGGATAAAATAGGGCTCAGAGGTAGAATGACTCTGGGTTCAATCTCCAGTGTCAAATATAAATAAATAAAATAAAGAAATAAAGCCGGGCGTGGAGGCTCATGCTTGTCATCCCCGCGCTTGGGAGGCGGAGACAGGAGGATCGAGCAGGTTGGAAGCCAGCCGCGCTGGCTTAAGAGACCCAGTCTCAAAATACTAAAAATAAAAATAAAAGAGTTGCAAATTGTTTCCAAGTAACTTAACTAAAACCCGGTTAGGCAGTGTAAGAATATTGACGGGAGCACACAGTACCCAGCATCGTAAAAAGGAAAATCCACAGTGTCTTGCATTAAATAAAAAAAAAAAATGTGCAGGCACGCCACGAGACAGGAAAAACCGATGAATAATAAAAGAGAAAAATTGAGGAATCAGAAAAAAGAAAAAGGCATTATTTGGAAAGGATGCAGAATTGATGCCTGGGTTAGATGGGGCTTCCAGGTCTCAAAGAATGTTCTTGATATTTACTTCTAGGAATATCATGGGTTTTTTCCCCCCCCCCCAAAAAAAAATATATATATATAGACCTACAATCCATTTGGAGTTAGTATTACTATGAGTGCCTAGACACATTGTATGGATCAAAGTTTATTTTTTTGGCCCATGGATAGCCAGTTCTATTTGCTTATGGGACTATCATTTCTAGCCGGGCGTGGTAGTGCGTGCCTGAAGTCTCAGTACTTGGGAGGCTGAGACAGGAGGATCGCAGGTTCAAGGCCGGACTCAAGGACGTAGCAAAGACACCCTCGGCAACTTAGTGCTTTAAAATTAAACCGGCTGGGGTGTGGCTTACAGGTAGAGTGTCCCTGGGCTAAATCACCAGTACTACCCAAAATAAATAAATAAATAAATCGTCCATCATTTTTTGACTGAGCTGTTTTTCTAGCTTTTCCAAACTCAGTTGTGCATACACTTATGAGTCTTCTCTGTCCTATCGATCCACGTGTCTAACGGTCTGCCAATACTATAATCTTTATAAGACATCTTGAAGTCTGCTGGACTGTGTCTTTCAACTGCTTTTTACATTTTTTTTAAAAAAGTTGTTCTGGCTAATCTGAGTCATTTCAAATTCTCAATGCATTACAGAATCTGCTTGCTAGTTTTTAAAAAGAAGCATATTAGGATTCTGATCAATGTCACACTAAGTCCGCAGGACATTTTATTTTGGGGGAAATTCACGTCTTAACATCACCGAGTCTGCTAACCTGTAAATGACGTCTATTTCTGCCTTTATTTGGGACTTTTCTTCCTCTCAAGAATGATTTTTAGATCTAAGTGTATAAATCTTCAAGATATCGTCTCAAAGGCATCCCTGAATATTTCACATTTTACTTGCTATTAAGTGGAATGGATTAAGAGCCGGCGCTTGGGAGGCTGAGACAGGAGGATCGCGCGGGTTCGAAGCCAGCCTCAGATACTGAGTGAGGCTCTCGGCAACTTAGTGAGACCCTGTTTCCAAATATATATATACAGGTCTTTCCTATGCTAAGAATTTCTTTCTTTCTTTCTTTCTTTCTTTCTTTCTTTCTCTTTCTTATATCTTCTATTTCCCTCCTCTCATTCCTCATAGATGATAGATAGATAGATAGATAGATAGATAGATAGCCAGCCTGGAGGTAGAAAGCCCCTGGGTTCTACCCCCAGTATCACCAAAAAATAAAAAATAAAAAATAAAAAGGAGGGATTAATTTGAGTTCTGACTGTTCATAGCTAGCCTACAGAAATAGGGCCTGATTTTTCACAAAGAGTACTTGTATCCGGTAACTTTGCTACACTCGGCTAATAATACTATTTTGTGTGCTTCACTGGGACAAAGTTGTCTGTGTAAAAAGACAGTATTTCTTCTTCCTTCCACTCTGGGAGTCTTCTCTTTATTTTTATTCCTTTACTGTACTGTCTTCCATCTCTAGGACAATCCTGAACAGAATGGAGAAAAGAGACACCTCCGTATTGTCCCTGAACACAAAGCAAAAGTAATCAGTCTCACAAGGAACCATGACTTCACCTTCAGGCTTTCAGTAGATGTCTTTCCTATGCTAGAACTTACTTTCTTTCTTTCTTCCTTTCTTTCTTCCTTTCTTTCTTTCTTTCTTTCTTTCTTTTTCTTCCATCTTCTACTTCCCTCCTCTCATTCCTCCTTTCCTCCTCCTCCTCCTTCTTCCTCTTCCTCTTCTCCACCTCCTTCTCCTCCTCCTCCCCTTCTTCCTCTTCTTCTCCTCCTCCTCATTCCTCTCCTCCCTCTTTTTCTCTCTCTCCCCACCACCCCCATTCTTTCTTTTTCTGGTGGTCCTACGGATTGCTCTCAGAGGCACTCTACCACTGAGCTACACCTCCAGCCCTTTTCTTTATTTTGAGTCAGGGCCTGGCTAAGTTGCCCAGGCTGCCGCCATCTTGGGATCCTGCTGCCCGGGCCTCCCGAGTTGGTGTGTTTTACAGGCGTGTATTACCACGCCCGCCTCAAGAAGATCCTTTCCATTCCTGCTTTGCTTTGGGGTTGAATGTCGGGTATCTAAAAACACTTCTACATCCACGGAGATGATCATACTGCTTTTCTTTTTGAAACTGGCCAATAGGGTCACTTACATGGAGTTTCAAATGTCTTGAAGTGATAGTATACTGGAGCTTACTTCCATGCATAGCGCAGCCTGCTCTGATGGAATGTGTGTGTATTTCTAAGTAGGTTGCAGAATTTCTGCAGTGACCCGGGAGACTGTGAAACAATTGCCTATCACTGGAGTGGTACCTAGACCGGAGTGATGGCCTCAGGGGCAAAATAAATAAAATTTAGCCGGGCGTGGTGGCGCACGCTTGTAATCCCGGCGCTTGGGAGGCAGAGACAGGAGGATCGTGCTGGTTCGGAGCCAGCCTCGCTGGCTTAAGAGATCCTGTTTCCAAATAAATAAAAAAAATATCAAATAGGTCTGGGAGTGTAGCCCAGAGGTAGAAGGGCTTCCAGGAACCCCAGTACCGCCACCAAAAAATAAATAAATAAAATAAAATTTAAAAAGTAAAAAAAAAGAAAAAAAAACAGTAAATGCTGGCAAGGATATGGTGAAATAGAAACTCTTTTAGACCGTTGGTGGGAGTCCAGCTGATCTAGAGATTGGTGTGGAGATTCCTTAGAAGGGTCATATGTCTTCTTTAAAGTGGACCCAACAGGAGCTGGTGGCCTCCGGCCGGAAGGGCTCCCTGGCATGGCCGGGGATCTTATACCTGGCTGAATTTCTCTAAGGAGGATGACAACGCTGCCCACGACTCGGGCTACAGATGCAGACATTCTTTGGCCTTCTTTCTGGGAACCTGCAGCCATACTCAGGCCTTCTTGGGGCCAGCCTCAGCAACTGAGATTCTCAACAGCCCTGTGTCAATATAAAAAATAAAATAGGGCTGGGGGCTGTGGTTCTGAGGTAGAACACCCCTGGGCTCCATCCCCAGTACCATAGAAATAAGTAGATACGACGCCCTGCTCTAAGAGCCAACTGTCATTGTTAACCTCAGGCGGGGGCCAGGCCTGCCACTTCCGTCTTCTCCTTGTTCAAAAAGACAATCTGGGCTAATTCTCCGGCGTGCCAGCACTTAAGTCGATCTGTCACCGAGAGACCATGAGGCGTGAAGTGATAAATACGCCGTGTCAACTTTAAAATTGATTCCGGGCTTCTGAACAGTGGCAAACCTCAGCTTTCGGAGGTAAGCAAACAGGGGCTTTGGGTGTCTTGTTTTACAACATCCGATATCGATCTCCAAGCTGGGGGACGCATCATTTCCTTAAACGTGCAAGGGAAACTCGGCCGCCTCCCTTCACGGTGTGTCCGTGGGTTCGAAGCCAGCCTCAGCTACTTAGTGAGGCTCTCAGCAACTTAGTGAGACCCTGTTTCCAAATAAAATATGAAAAAGGTCTGGGAGTGTAGCCCGGAGGTAGAAAAGCCCCTGGGTTCTACCCCCAGTACCACCAAAAAAAAAAAAAAAAATTAAAAAAGGAATGGGGGTGCAGGTCAAAGATAGAATGGCCCTGGGTTCAATTCCCAATGCCACTAAAATAAAATAAAATAAAATAAATTAGTTGTTGTGGGGTCCTACAGGGAGTATAGGTCAGAGTGGCTGGGAGAGGACCTCCTCCCAGCCTGTGCATCTACAGTGGAGCGCACGACCCCAGCAGCCACAATCTTGTATGGTGTGTGCAGAGAAAAGACAGTGCACATGCGCACATCACACTGACGCGCTCTTTCCTCTATACGCATGCGCACATCCACGGCAAGGACACTTCGCATGCGCATATTCATGCTGCCGGTCTTGTGGCATATACGCATGCGCACACCTACTCAAGTCCTTACCACACATGCGCACATCACACTATAACGCTGTCCCCCCTATACGCATGCGCACATCCACGCCAACGACATACCTCGCATGCGCACATCCATGCTGATGGTCTTGTGGCAAATACGCATGCGCACACCTACTCAAGTCCTTACCACGCATGCGCACATCACACTGATGTGCTCTGTACCCTATACGCACACACACATCCAAGCCAATAACCTACCTCGCATGCACACATCCACGCTGATGGGCCTTGTGGCATATACGCACGCGCACACCTACTCAAGTCCTTACCACACATGCGCACATCACACTGATGCGCCAGGTGCCATACACGCACGCGCACATCCACGCCAACGACATACCTCGCATGCGCACATTCATGCTGACGGCCTTGTGCTACATACGCATGCGCACACCTTGCACGTCCTTACCACGCAGGCGCACATCACACTGCCGTGCTCTGCACCCTATACGCATGCGTACATCCACACCAACGACATACCTCGCATGCGCACATTCAGGCTCACCGCCTTGTGCTACATACGCATGCGCACACCTTGCACGTCCTTACCACACATGCGCACATCACACTGAGCCAGGTGCCATACACGCATGCTCACATCCATGCCAACGACATACCTCACTGAGCACATCCGCATGCGCACACTTTTGCAAGTCCTTACCACACATGCGCACATCAGAGTAACAAGCTCTGTACCTTATACCCATGCGTACATCCACGCCAATGACATACCTCGCATGCGCACATCCACGCTGACGGCCTTGTGGCATATACGCAGGCGCACACCCATGCAAGTCCTTACCACGCATGCGCACATCACACTGAAGCGCTCTATCCCCTATACGCACACCCATATCCATGCCAATAACATACTTCGCATGCGCACATCCACGCTGACGGGCCTTGTGGCATGTAGACATGCGCACACCTACACAAGTCCTTACCACACATGCGCACATCAAACTGACAAGCTCTCTGCCCTATACGCATGCGTACATCCACGCCAACAACAAACCTCGCATGCGCACATCCACGCTGCCGGTCTTGTGGCATATACGCATGTGCAAACCTACCCAAGTCCTTACCACACATGCGCACATCACACTGATGCGCCAGGTTCCATACACGCATGCGCACATCCACGGCAAGGACATACCTCGCATGCGCACATTCATGCTGACGGCCTTGTGCTACACACGCATGTGCACATCTACGCAAGTCCTTACCACACATGCGCACATCACACTGATGTGCTCTGTGCCCTATACGCATGCGCACATCCACACCAATGACATACCTCGCACGCGCACATTCACGCTCATGGCCTGGTACTACATACGCATGCGCACACCTTGCACGTTCTTACCACACATGCGCACATCACACTGACAAGCTCTCTGCCCTATACGCATGCGTACATCCACGCCAACGACATACCTCGCATGCGCACATCCACGCTGACGGTCTTGTGGCATATACGCATGTGCAAATCTACCCAAGTCCTTACCACACATGCGCACATCACACTCATGTGCCAGGTGCCATACACGCATGCGCACATCCACGCCGCCATACCTCGCATGTGCACTTTCATGCTGACGGCCTTGTGCTACATACGCATGTGCACATCTACGCAAGTCCTTACCACACATGCGCACATCACAGACGCGCTCTGTGCCCTATACGCATGCGCACATCCACGCCAATGACATACCTCGCAGGCGCGCATCCACGCTGACGGGCCTTATGGCATCTACGCATGCGCGCACCTATGCAAGTCTTTACCAGACATGCGCACATCATAATGACAAGCTCTGTGCCCTATACGCATGCGCACATCCACGCTGACGGCATTGTGGCATATATGCGTGCGCACACCTAGGCAAGTCCTTACCACACATGCGCGCATCATACTGAGGCGTTGCCCCCCCACACACATGCGCACATCCACGCTGACGGTCTTGTGGCATACACGCATGCGCACACCTACGCAAGTGCTTACCACACATGCGCACATCACACTGAGGTGCTCGGTTCCCCCCCCTCTACACGCATGCGCAATCCACACTGACGGTCTTGTGCCATATACACATGCGCACACTTGCACAAGTCCTTACCACACATGCACACATCACACTGATGAGCCAGGTGCCATCCACGCCTGCGCACATTCACAATAAACCCTTACCAAGCATGCGCACATCCGCACTGACTGATGTGTGCCATATATGCACGTGCACATCCAGCGAAGGCTGTACCACGTGTGTGTACATCCGTGCTGACGTGGACGTGTGCCATTTGGCCTGGAACCTTATATAAGGGACAGGCCAGAGAATAAAGTTGCTGTTTGTTCTCCTCTGGATGGCAGATGTGCATGTGTTCTTCTACGTGGGGAATGTCATGCTGGGAACCATGATAGGGCCCCTGACAGTTGGGTTGGTCTTCCTGGAAACATTTAAGCACTTATAGAATAGGAACTATTTGTTCTTTTCGTGTGTGTGGTACTGGGGATGGAACCCAGGAGCATTTTACCTCCGAGCTATGCCCCCAGTCCTATTTTTTTATTCTTTATTTTGAAACGAGGTCTCACTGAATTGCTGACGGTCTCACTAAATAGCTCGGGCTGGCCTCGAACTGTGATCCTCCTGTCTCAACCTCCTGAATGCTGAGATTACCAGCATGCACCACCATGCCTGTCCAAAACTGTTTATTCTTATGGTATACTAGAGCGGGGATCTATGTCGCACAGAATTATGAACATGTATTTTCTCTCTGTCTAGGTTAATATTCTCATTGCTATAATCCACGAACAACTGTCTACGCAACTTAGAGGAAAGACGATTGAGTTGCTCACTGTTTCTTTTTGGAGATTTAAGGGTTGAGTTTATATGAGGCTGAAGTCTGGGGCTCAGGACATGGCGGCAGCATAAAGTAGAGAGAGAGAGAGAGGAGAGAGGAGAGAGGAGAGAGGAGAGAGGGAGAATGAGAAAATGAGGATGGAGCGTAACCATGGGCAAAGGCTCTGCTTTCATATCATGAACGTCAGAAAGAGAAAGAGAATGATGCCGGCGAGACCTTCAATGGAAAAACAAAAACAATACTAGAAGGCAGGCCCGCATCCCCTGCTCCTTTTTCTCTACTCCATGATGGACCCTCCGGTTCTCCCCACTCAAGTTGGAGTGCCAGATAAAGAAGGGCATTTCTCTCCAGCACTAGAAGAAATACCTCCTGGGTATTTTTCTGCCATGGCAGGCTAGGATGTTGGTTTCCCAGCCTGTCTTCTGACCTTGAGATAGATTTTTCCTTCAGTGTGCAGCGACAGAAAAGTACCTGTTCCCGGCCGTCACCTGCGAGGGCTTCCACTGCTGCAGAGAAATGCCCTTCTTTATTTGTGGAATTTGATGGAGCGTTTGCGGGCCGCCTTCTGGGAAAAAGGATTCAGAGCCGTGGCGCCAATCAATGCTCTTCATTTAGATTCTTAATTGGCAATTCCATCTCATTCAATCCGCCCAATACCCGGCCTCCGTCGGCAGGGGCGGGGACGCAGGGCTCTGAGAAGGGTTTTGAAAATATTATTTCAGCAGGGATGAAAGGGTGGATTCTTGGAGGCCTGAGGGGGCTCCAGGAAGGGGAGAGTTTTATGAAAAGAAAACAGGCCAAATAATGTTATTTTCGTGTGTGACGCTATCGCTTTAGAGTTTTCCCTCCAGCTCGTCCAAGCCAATCTTAAACGAATGCTCAGGAGACCGCTTTGAGTAAACAGTGCATGTGTGCGTCTCCCAACCCCTGATACTATCATTCTCCACCCTCAAGAGGACGAGAAATTCAGAATGCAAAACTAGGTGTACATTACTTACTTGTAAAAATTTTATTTATTTATTTATTTATTTATTTATTTATTGGTGGTACTGGGGTTCTTGGAAACCCTCTACCTCCGGGCTACACTCCCAGACCTATTTTATATTTTTTATTTGGAAACAGGGTCTCACTAAGTTGCTGAGAGCCTCACTAAGTAGCTGAGGCTGGCCTCGAACCTGGATCCTCCTGTCTCAGCCTCCCAAGTGCTGGTATTACAAGCGTGCGCCACCACGCCCGGCTTTACATTATTTTTTTAAAAAGCAATCACTGTCGGATAGTGCTGGCAACCATGACCCAAACACCCAAACACAGCGCTCTCTCTCTCTCTCTCTCTCTCTCCCCGTCATTTAACTCTACTATGGGCATCTGAATAAATCATCTTCAGGAAATGCTCAGGGATTTGGGTTCATGGACATCGACCCAACCTATTATTTCTGTTCGTTTGTTTGTTTGTGGTGCTGGGGCTCGAAGCCAGAGGCATTCTGCCTCCAAGCTACACCCCCGGCCCTTTTTACGTTTTAATTTGAAACAGGGTCTCACTAAGTTGCTGAGAGCCTCACTAAGTAGCTGAGGCTGGCCTCAAACCTATGATCCTCCTGTCTTAGCCTCCCAAGTACAGGGATTACTGGTGGGCACCACCACGTCCAGCTGCAACCTACTATTGAGACTTCACGTGTATTTTCTGAATCAGGGCAAAGGAAAAGGCACACCGCTGCTGGTGCTGGATTACATGTACATCTCTTGGGAACAATGGGAACAGAGTCTGGACTGGGGAGTCCCGTGGTGAAGAGAGACGGGAAAGGCTGAGGCCAACAGAATGTTATTTCTACGAGGCGAGGATGAATTTGAGGCGTGGCCAGTAAAAGCCAGCCCTTCTCACCAGGCATGGCGGCGCACGCTTGTCATCCCAGCATTCGGGAGGCTGAGACAGGAGGACCGCGGTTCGAGGCCAGCCTCAGCTACTTAGCGAGGCCCTCTGCAACTCAGTGAGACCCTGTTTCAAAATAAAGAATAAAACATAGGGCTGCGGTGAAGCTTGGAGGCAGAATGACCCTGAGTTCCATTCTTAGTACCCCCCCCCCAAAAAAAAAAAGCCAACCCTTCTCTGGGCTGCAAGACCCTCACATCTTTCCCGGTGGAGGGCACGGTAACCCAGCACCTGCTGGGATCACTCGGTATATATACAACCCTGCCGCAGCCAGCCTGGAGGGATTGAGATGCGGGGAGCTGATGAGGTGACCTGTAGGGATTTGTTTAGAGTTAGTCTGCAAACCACCTGTCCTCATGTGCCACTCACATTTTTTTTTCAAAAGAAAGAACTGTGGTCCATGTGGTGCACACTTGCTTTCTTTTTTCAAAAGAAATAACTAGCCGGGCGCGGTGGCGCACGCTTGTCATCCCCGCGCTTGGGAGGCGGAGACAGGAGGATGGCGCAGGTTCGAAGCCAGCCGCGCCGGCTTAAGAGGCCCTGTTTCCAAATAAAAATATGAAATAGGTCTGGGAGTGTAGCCTGGAGGTAGAAGGGCTTCCAGGAACCCCAGTACCACCAAAAATAAATAAAATAAAATAAATAAAAATAAAAATAAATAAAATAAAATATAAAATAGGTCTGGGAGTGTAGCCTGGAGGTAGAAGGGCTCCCAGGAACCCCAGTACCACCAAAAATAAATAAAATAAAATAAATAAAAATAAAAATAAATAAAATAAAATATAAAATAGGTCTGGGAGTGTAGCCTGGAGGTAGAAGGGCTTCCAGGAACCCCAGTACCACCAAAAAAAAAAAAAAAAAAAAAAGAAAAGAAAAAGGAAATAACTATGGTCCACATTCTCACCCCTGTCATCCAAAGCAACTGACCACACAACTTAGAGGGAGGGAGATTGATGTGCTCACGGTGTTTGGAGATTCTGGGGGTTCAGTCCATGTGAGATTGGAGTCTGCTGAGCTCAGGACATGGGGATGGTAGGAATCATGGAGAGAGGGAGACAGGGAGGGCTCTGCTCTCACATCATGGAGGCTGGAAAGAGCGAGTCCAAGCAAGCCAGCAAGCGGGCGTATTCAGAGACACAAGCACAGTCCCTACAGCCACAGCCCCAGGATCCAGCTCCCCTAGTCACATCCCAATCGCCCGGGTCACCACCTGGTACACCCACTACCGTGGATCCCATCCACTGATGAGATTACAGTCCTCACAACGCGACTACATCAACTCTGAACAGGAATCCATGAGCTCTTCATGGGATGTTCTACATAAAATCATAACACCTACCCAATGCCGTCTGACACCGAATTAATTGACACTTATCTCTGGATATCGTCATTCAACATCAAGTTCAAGATGAGCTCCCGCACGCTTCTGTGTTCTACCCGCCTTCTCTACAGCACAAAGCCAACCAGCTAGAAATCCTGCTTAGGTTAAGCGTGGCCTTTTCAAAGGTTCAATAATTGTTAAAAAGAACAACCCAACCATTACACGCTCCATTGATTTTTAACAAAGCTAACTGTGAGGTTTAATGGGAAATCAACAGCCATTTTCCACAGATAGAACTGGAAAAACTGGATCTTCGTAGGGGTTAAAAATGATCTTTGACCTCCTACCCCTATTATACATTACCATTAAATGGAGATTAATTTAGATTTTATTTAAATGTAAGGTCTAAAACTATGAAGCTTCTAGGATAAATACAAAAAAAAAAGAAAGAAAATATTCCTTAGGCAAATACGGAGCACTAAATATTTTTAGAATTTATAAATAGCCGGG
This sequence comes from Muscardinus avellanarius, assembly GCF_963383645.1. NCBI lineage: Eukaryota > Metazoa > Chordata > Mammalia > Rodentia > Gliridae > Muscardinus > Muscardinus avellanarius. Next base: position 1,174,285 of record NC_137792.1, read on the forward strand.
CGCGGTGGCGCACGCTTGTCATCCCCGTGCTTGGGAGGCTGAGACAGGAGGATCGCACAATATTTGGAGATTTTAAAAAAAATATGGTACCCTTAAGAGTGTATCATCCTGCAACTGTTTAATAGGAAAGGTATTTCAGAAGAGAAAAGGGTGTGATTTCTAGCCAGTGATGTCATGATATACATCTTTTAGAGATCTGAACCTGAATATTATTATTCTTTGGAGGGGAAGGGTACTGGAATTGAACACAAGGAATTATACTTCTGAGGTACACCTCTAGTCTCTTTTTTATATAAAAACAGGCTCTTGCAAGGTCGCTGACAGTCTCACTAAGTTGCTGAGGCTGGCCTCCAACCTGTGATCCTCCTATCTCAGCCTCCCAAGCACTAGTAAGACAGGCGTGCGCCATCATGCCCGGCTTATTTTGGCTTCTTGGAGATGTTTCTTATAGCTTCACCGTAGGCATATAAAGCCCATCTGCCTATCTGTCTATTTACCATCTCTTCCATCTGTCTATGTATCTGTCTACCTATATACACCAGCTATCCTATCTTCTATCTGTCCATCTATCTATCCATCTATCTATCCATCTAATCAATCTATCATCTATCATATCAATCTATCAACTATCTATCTATCCTATCAATCTATCCATCTATCAATCCATCTATTCTATCTATCCATCTATCTATCCTATCAATCTATCCATCTAACTATCCTATCATTATATCTATCCATCTATCAATCCATCCATTCTATCCATCTATGCTATCAATCTATCCATCTATCCTATCAATCAATCTATCCACCTATCTATTCTATAAACCTATCATCTATCTATCCTATCATTATATCTATGCATCTATCAATCCATCCTATCTATCTATCCTATCAATATATCTATCATCTATCCTATCCATCTCTCTATCCATCCCTCTATCCTATCAATCTATCTATCCATCCATCTATCCTATCAATCTATCTATCCACCTATCCTATCTATCCATCCATCTATCTATCTATCATCTATCTATCCATCAATACATCTATCTTATCTGTCTGTCTGTCTGTCCGTCCATCCGTCCGTCCACCCACCCACCCACCCACCCACCCACCTATCTATCTATCTATCTACCCATCTACCTACCCATCTATCTATCTATCTATCTATCTATCTATCTATCTATCTATCATCTATCTAATCTATCTATCCATCCATCCATCCATGTATCTATGTATCTATCTATCTATCCACTCATCTATCTATCCACCTATCTATCCATCTATCTACCCATCTATCTATCCATCTATCTATCTATCTATCCATCCATCATGTATCTATGTATCTATGTATCTATATATCTATCCACCCATCTATCTATCCACCTATCTATCCATCCATCTATCTATCTATCCATCCATCTATCTATCTATCTATCATCATCATCATCATTATCATCATCATCATCATCAATGCTGAACTACAAACACTACAGCTTTGTTTTTCTCCTTCTCTTTTCTAATCTTCAAAATCAAACGTCTGGTTGCAGGACTGAGAAACACAAAATGAAACAGCTCCTGTCCAAGGGGCCGGCGCTGTGTTGCTCAAAAAAACCCGCGATGTCCAACTGGGATTTTCATTTTTGCTACCAGCGGGTCGACCGCTCTAAACTCAGATGCTATTTTCCTTTTATTAGGGAAGAAATCCTTTCTAAACAAGGAAGTGGTCAGATACCAAAGTATAAACCACCTCTTTATGAACTGACCTGGGATCATCTACATAATTTAGAATCACTGGTAAATTTAGGGACAAGAACATTTCTTTTTCTCTACACTGTAGGTAAATTATTTGGATTTAGGGATATAAATGTCCTTAAACAATCTAAACTCACAGTTAAAGACTACTCACCCTTTGTGTAACGGCTGCCTAATTAATATACCGGCGATATGTTTTTGTATTAAAATAAAATTTCCCCAAACTTTTCACAGGGCATATATTTGCTTGGAAGTGGGTAAAACAGTCTCGTTCTCAGGTAATATATAGTTGTACAAAAATTGGATTTCCTGGCACACGTGTGTGTGTGTGTGTGTGTGTGTACAGGGACTGAGCTCAGGTTCATTCTATCTTCAGACTACAACCTAAGACCCTTTTATTTTTCATTCTGAAACAGGGTCTCACTAGGTCGCTGAGGGTATCACTCTGTGGCTGAGGCTGGCCTTGAACCTGCGATCCCCCTTGTTTGAGGATTCCAAATATGTTTCCCGGCACCTTTAACTCCTTATGCAGTGGATAAGCATGCTGTCTGAGCAGTTTTATCTGCTTGCAAACACAATCTCCTTGGAATGAAAAATGAGAATACCAGCTTCTCTTTGCTATTACTCCTATTTTTTATTTTACCTGCTGTTTTTCTAAATCGGGTTACATTATTGAGACCGTGCCACAGCGGGCAGCGTCTAATTTCTTCTCTGTGACCGTAATTCCACAGGCTTAAGGTAACGCACCCTTCGTGACCAGAGAGAATCTTCCAGACAGAACTTCTCTTGATTGATGAGAAATTGACCTCGATATTTTCTTTTGGTTAGTTTTTTTTTTTTTAATGAAAATATAGAGCCTGAATTTTTTGAAATCACTATTGGATAATAGTCATTTCCAAACGTACATCGTCGGACATTATTTTTAAAAAGTCCTTTTCATCTCCTTGGGCCTCCATAACAGGACCAGATGCTGGCTTCAATCACCAATATTTATTTTATTCTTTCCTGGAATGATGTTCCTGGCTACTCTTCTCCTAGGAGTGCTTTGAAGCATGTAGTGGAACCATGAGTTAACCCGGATAGATTTTTTTTAAATTTATTTTTGGTGGTACTCGGGATGGAACTCAGGGGCTTTTCTACCTCCAGCTATACTCCCAGACCTATTTTTAAAATATTTTATTTGGAAACAGGGTCTCACTAAGTTGCCGAGAGCCTCACTAAGTAGCTGAGGCTGGCTTCGAACCTGCGCGATCCTCCTGTCTTAGTCTCCCCAGCGCGGGGATTACAGGCGTGCGCCACCACGCCCGGCTGTAAATTACATTTTCCATGGAGCTTCACATACATAATTATGCAAAAAAAAATGTGACTTTTGCAAAGTCATGTGACTTTTTTTTTCTCTTTAAGGGCGATGTGGTACAATTCGGTCCATCATTCTCCAACTGTAAGAAATATCCAACTAGGTGTAGTGGCCCACGCTGGCAATGTAAGTACTTGGGGGGGTCTCAATCAAATTCATGGCCTGTCTCAGCAACTTAGAGAGACCCTGTTTCCAAATAAGACATAAAATAGGTCTGGGAGTATAGCCCAGAGGTAGAAAGCCTCTGGGTTCCACCCCTAGGACCACCAATAAATAAATAAATAAATAGGCGGGCGTGGCGGCGTACGCTTGTCATCCCCGCGCTTGGGAGGCAGAGACAGGAGGATCGCGCAGGTTCGAAGCCAGCCGCGCGCGCTGGCTTAGGAGACCCTGTTTCCAAATAAAAATGTAAAAAGAGGTCTGGGAGTGTAGCCCGGAGGTAGAAGGGCTTCCAGGAACCCCAGTACCACAAAAAAAAAAAAAGAAAGCCTCTGGGTTCCACCCCCAGTACCAAAAAAAATTTATTTTAAATGATAAACCATGGGAAAGCATATTGCTACATCCATACAATGATATCCTAGTCATTTAAAATGAATGAGCTATCAAATCATAGAAAAGTTACTATAAGCTTGTAATTCCCACGCTTGGGAGGTGAAGACAGGAGGATCGCGCAGGATCAAAGCCAGCCTTGCTGGCTTAAGAGACCCTATTTCCAAATAAAAAAATATAAAAATAGGTCTGGGAGTTTAACCCGGAGGTAGAAGGGTTTCCAGGAACCCCAGTACCACACACACACACAAAAAAAGTCACTATAATGACACTTCTCTGAGAAGTGTATATACTGTATTTCATTAATATCACATTGTGGAAAAGACAAAAGACAAAGGGATAGATGTCTTTTAAAGGTTAAAAAAGGGAAAACAGTGGTGGCGCACGCTTGTCATCCCCGCGCTTGGGAGGCGGAGACAGGAGGATCGCGCAGGTTCGAAGCCAGCCGCGCGCTGGCTTAGGAGACCCTGTTTCCAAATAAACAAAAAAAATGTAAAAATAGGTCTGGGAGTGTAGTCCGGAGGTAGAAGGGCTTCCAGGAACCCCAGTACCGCAAAAATAAATAAATAAATAAATAAATAAATAAATAAATAAATAAATAAATAAATAAATATAAAAATAAAACAAAACTAAATAAACCAAATATCTTGGCGGTAGAATAGTCCCGGGTGTTGGGAGTCATCCCTGTCTACCAGTCGTGTTTGACCCTCCTTTCTCTAAGCGTGTCCCAAGACTGTCCTTCTGTCTTTATCTTGACCCATGACATTTGGCTGGCTCCTGAGTTTGATCGTTTTTATGATGCTTTTTTTAAACCTTCAGTAAAAGAAACGCCGGCTGCAGGGGGACAGAAGATTGGCGGGAACTCCTCTCCAGCTGCCCCAAATATTAAAGTCAATAACAATAATTTTCTCTAAAAACGATCATTTCTGAGTCTGGGCCGTTTCACGCGAGGGAATTCTAAGCGGCCACCAGCGTCAGCATCCAGGCCACCGGCCACACCGCCATAGGACACAAGGACACCGCTGATTTCCATATGAATGGCGCTGCCGGCTGTCTCCGACCCGCCTTCCTTTAAAAACGTCTACGGCAAGTCCTCAAAAGGAAAGTCTCCCTGGGGGGGAAACAAGGGGATGGGCAGAGGAAGAAAAAAAATCAGCTTTCATCCTGCTGAGACCTGGAGCCCTTCCGTTAAACTGAGTGGTGTTTCCCGCCTTTAAACAAATGAACCTTCTCTCCCGCTGTTTTTTGTTTCCTATAAACCCATTTGTATGTCACGTGAGTAGTAGGAAGAATCCCCTTGCTAGAAACAAGAGATATCCAAACCCAACATCTCTCTCTCTCTCTCTCTCTCTCTCTCTCTCTCTCTCTCTCTCTCTCTCAGTAGTCCTGGGGTTCCTGGAAGCCCTTCTACCTCCGGGCTACACTCCCAGACCTATTTTATATTTTATTTTATTTATTTATATTTTATATTATATTTATTATTATTATTGTTATTATTATTATTATTATTATTATTATTATTATTATTGAGGTACTGGGGTTCCTGGAAGCCCTTCTACCTCCGGGCTACACTCCCAGACCTATTTTATATTTTTGTTTGGAAACAGGGTCTCCTAAGCCAGCTGAGGTTGGCCTCGAACCTGCGTGATCCTCCTGTCTCGGCCTCCCAAGCGCGGGGATGACAAGCGTGCGCCACCACGCCCAGCCTCGAATCTCCTCTTACAAACCCACGTGCGTTAACCAATTTTATTTTTCTTCAAAGATCGGGACGGGGTGTGGGGAGGCTCCCCCAGTGCTGTGTGCTTGTGTGCCTCTGTCATTGTTAACTACATTATGGAGTGAGACTAGAATGCACCAATTAAAAGTCTGTTTAAAAAAAGAAACCCACCCAGCGTGGTGGCGCAGGCTTGTCATCCCAGCATTTGGGAGGCTGAGACCGGAGGATCGCGGTTTGTGGCCAGCCTCAGCTACTACTTAGCGAGGCCCTCTGCAACTCAGTGAGACCCGGTTTCAAAACAAAGAATAAAAAATAGGGCAGCGGGTGTAGCTTGGAGGTCGAATGGCCCTGGGCTCCGTCCACTGACCCACGAAAAAAAAAAAAGAATCCTTTCTCCAAAAACGTCTTGAAATCTAGGCAGTCAGGGTGGGATATGCCTGTTATCAGAGTATTTTGGGAATCGCAATAGGACTGCTGGTTGGAGACCAGCCTCAGCAAACTACTGAGACCTTCAATGAATAAATTAGAGAGAGCCTGTGCCAAAAGAAAAAAGATGCTAGGCGTGGTGGCGCACGCGTGTCATCCCCGCGCTTGGGAGTCTGAGACAGGAGGATGGCACAGGTTCGAAGCCAGCCTCAGCTACTTAGTGAGGCTCTCGGCAACTTAGTGAGACCCTGTTTCCAAATAAAATAGAAAATAGGACTGGGAATATAGCCCGGAGGTAAAAAGCACCTGGGTTCCCAGTACCACTAAATAATAATGATGATGATGATGATGATGATGGTGAAAATACTAATACTAATAGATGGATCATGCAATAATAATAGTAATTAATAATAATAATAATAAAGGATGAATCATGTAGCTGGGGCTAAAGACCCTCATTGGGCTGGCCGACAGTTCAGAGGAGAGCTTTCTGAGACCCTATTTGTGTCTCTTCCACCCCATAATTAAACAACAGAAGCTGGCACTAGGGAAGTCCTGGGTGGGCCCCTTCCTCAAGCCCCTCTCCATCTCTGGACCCTTTTCCTCTTGATTTTCCTTTCTCTCCTTGCCCCCCATTACGCGTAGCCCCTCTGGGATCCTATGAAGCGCCGGCTCAGATGGAAGCCTTCCTCCCCTCCCGCGCAACTCTCCTTCAGAAATGCTCTGCTGAAAACCTGCCTCTCCTCCCTGCCTCCTCGGAATGGACTCCCTCTGGGAAGCCCTTCTCGGGGAAGTAGGAAGGATGCGGTCTGATTAAGCAGCCCAGTCCCCCAAGCGGGGATTTGCATTTTAAGAAGGGGCTTAGGAAATCTTTCTGACAATGAGCTGGGCGGAGCTGTGGTCCCCACCGCCCGAGGCCCTGTGGCCGCAGAGCCATAAATAAACATCCCTGCTGACTAGGGGGTATCCCTACCGCAGACTAGAGGCAGGTGATCCAAGAACACATAGATTGTGAATGATACCCATAAAAAAGCGTCCTTTCTCGCCAGGCGCGGCGGCGCACGCTTGTCATCCCCGCGCTTGGGAGGCTGAGACAGGAGGATCGCGCAGGTTTGAGGCCAGCCTCGGCTACTGAGTGAGACCCTGTTTCCAAATAAAATATAAAATGGGTCTGGGAGTGTAGCCCGGAGGTAGAAAGCCTCTGGGTTCCACCCTCAGTACCACTAAAAATAAAATAAAATAAAATAAAGCATCCATTCTCTCCACGTGGCTGGCCGGTCAGCTTGGTCTGCCCTCCCTTGACCCTGAAGCCTCTTGGGTTTGGGGAGAAGTTGAGTGTCTGTCCGCTCCAATGGGCCCCCCTTGCCTTTAGGAGAGCGTTCTGATGGCTTTGCAGTGCAGCTCACACATACCCGCTGCTGTGCTGATTCACTTTCAATTTATCCCTCGAGACCAAATGTGTATGTGTGTGTGTGTGTGTGTGTGTGTGTGTGTGTGTGTGTGTCTGTGTGTGTGTGTTTTACTGGGGATTGAACCCAGAGGCATCATACCTTTGGGCTACATCATCAGTCCTATTTTTTATTTTATTTTTTTTTGTGGGTCTGGGGATGGAACTCAGGGGCATTCGACCCTTGAAATACACCTCCTAGGCCGGGCGTGGTGTCACACGCTTGTCATCCCCGCGCTCGGGAGGCGGAGACAGGAGGATGGCGCAGGTTCGAAGCCAGCCTCTCTGGCTTAAGAGACCCTGTTTCCAAATAAAAATATAAAAATAGGTCTGGGAGTGTAGCCTGTGGGAATGTATCCCGGAGGTAGAAGGGCTTCCAGGAGCCCCAGTACCACCAAAACAAAAAAACAAACAAACAAACAAACAAAAAAAACAAGAAACAAACACCTCCTACCCTATTTTGTGTGTGTGTGTGTGTGTGTGTGTGTGTGTGTGTGTGTGCAGGTTTGGGGATGGAACCCAGGGGCATTTGACCTCCGAGCTACACCTCTGCCCTATTTTTTATTCTTTCTTTTGAAACAGGGTCTCACTGAGTTGCAGAGGGCCTCGCTAAGTAGCTGAGGCTGTCCTTGAACCGTGATCCTCCTGTCTCAGCCTCCCAAATGCTGGGATGACAAGCGTGCACCCACACACCCAGCTAGTCCTATTTTATTTTGAAACAGGGTCTCACTGAGTTGCAGAGGGCCTCGCTAATTAGCTGAGGCTGGCCTCAAACTGCGATCCTACGGTCTCAGCCTCCCGAATGCTGGGATGACGAGCGTGTGTCACCACGCCTGGCTAGTCCTATTTTATTTTGAACCAGGATCTCACTGAGTTGCTGAGGGCCTCCGTGAACTGCTGAGACTGGCTACGACCCTGAGCTCCCTCTCTCTCAGCCTCCTAAGGCCTGGGATGATAGGTGTGCGCCATCACGCCCGGCTTTGGGAGGTAGCTCTATGGGGTATTTAAATAATACCGCTCATGCAACAAGGTGAAATTGTGCGCAGTTTCACACTTGTGTAACTTGTCTGCGCTCAAAACATCTGGAGGCTCTTGAATTTCACCCTGCAGAAACCATGAACTGATTTGACCTCTTTCCTCCCAAGGTCTGAACCCGTGTCGGTATCCGCCAGTGTCTCCTACTGTGGGTACGAAAACTACCTGGTCCGTTGCCTCCTTTGGCAAGCTCTAAGTCCCCGATGGAGCCCGGCGTGGTGGGCACGCTTGCCATCCCCGCGTCTGGGAGGCCGAGACAGGAGGATCGCGCAGGTTCGGAGCCAGCCTCGCTGGCTTAAGAGACCCTGTTTCCAAATAAAAATAAAAATATAAAATAGGTCTGGGAGAGTAGCCCGGAGGTAGAAGGGCTTCTAGGAACCCCAGTACCACCAATAAATAAATAAATAAATAAATAAGAATAAATAAATCAATAAATCCCCAATGGAGATGCTTGCCTGTCTCTCATCTGAGTGGGACGACATGTTTGAAATCTAGGAGGGTGCTTGCCCTGTGAACTCATCACCGGGAACACATTCGTGGTATCAGGGTTTCACTACCAAGCCAGCTTTGACCCAGGCACCCACCCACCCACCCTCCCTTCCTTCCTTTTTCTTTCTTTCTTTCTTTCTTTCTTTCTTTCTTTCTTTCTTTCTTTCTTTCTTTCTTTCTCTTTCTCTCTGTCTCTTTCTTTCTTTCTTTCTTTCTTTCTTTTTCTTTCTCCCTCCCTCCCTTCCTTCCTTCCTTCCTTCCTTCCTTTCTTTCTTTCCAGCATCTCCTTGTCTTCTTCTTAGGACCCCTATCGACTGCTACCGTGGACGTGGGTATAGCAGTTGTTGCGAGGAGGGGTCTCCATTTCTCTCGGGTAGACACCTAAGAAGGAATCACTGGGTGCCGTGGCGAGCCTGCGTTTCATCTTCTGAGAAGAAAGCGGCCAGGCTAGCTGGCTACCTTCTCGGTTTACCGTAGCACTGTTTCTGCAGCCGGGCCACTTGCCTGAGCCTTCGAACCCCAAACTAGGTTAGGTTCTCCTGGCTGCGGTCTCTTTCACTCTTAAAGCGGGAGCAGAAATTTGCAATTGCGCTTTTGTGCGTGCCTGCCATGACAGCCTGAGCTTCCCCCCAGGTGAACTGCAGTTTCTGGGAGAGCAGGGGAACCCGCCTGGCTGACCTGACCGGGCAGCTCCTGGGACGCGCGTGCTGCCCTGGACACTAAAGGAGGGAGCGCGGAGAGAGCCGGGCGGCTCGCCAAGTGCTGTGTGTGTGATTCTCTATCACGCTCAACTCCGTCATGATGTGAGACTGCAGTGCGCCCCTGCAAGTAAACTAAGGGGGGGGGAGGGGGAGGAGGAGGAGAAAGAGGAGGAGGGGGAGGAAAAGAAGGAAGATGGGAAGGAGGAGGGGGAGGAAGAGGGGGGAGGAGGGCAAGGAGGAGAAGGGGGAGGGAGGATGGGGAGAAGGAGGAAAGGAGAAGGAAGAGAAGAAGGAGGAGGGGGAGGAGGAGGGGGAGGGAGAGAAGGAGGGAGGAGGATGATGAGGGGGAGGAGAAGGGGAGGGAGAGGAGGAGGAAGGGGATGAAGAGGAGTGGGTAGGAGGAGGAGGAAGGGGAGGAGGAGGAGGGAAGGTAGTAGGAGTAGAAGGAGGAGGAGGAGAAGGTGGATGATGAGGGGGAGGAAAGGAGAAGAAGAAGGAGGAGGAAGAGGAGGAGGAGGAGGAAAGAAGGAAGAAGGAAGAAGGAAGAAGAAGAAGAAGAAGAAGAAGAAGAAGAAGAAGAAGAAGGAAGAGGAGGAGGAGGAGGAGGAAGAGGAGGAGGAGGAGGAGGAGGAGGAAAGAAGAAGCAGCAGCAGCACCGCCAGCAGCACCAGCACCAGGGGTGGCCACTGGATGGACGTGCAGGTGGTTTCGGGAGTCGCAGACCTGCCCCTGTCCACAGCCTTCATCAGGACACTGGGGACAGCGTAGCCGAAGGGCCCAAGGGCGGTCTTCATGGCGCTCAAGTCCTCCCAGGCTGATATGAAGGGTGGCGGTGTCGGGGACACCGCAGGGGAATGGCGGGGAGAGTTTGGGAGGAAGACCCTTCTCCTTCCATGGGCCTTCGACACTTCCTGAATAATGACGCTAACTACTTAGCATTATTCATTCTCTCTTCCCAGAGCACTGAGGCCAGGCATTCGGGAAGTTTTAGCAAACCCGGCCACAGCAGAGGGCCTGTGTGCACAGGCCGTCAGCGCAGATGCAGACTGGGCTGGCTAATACGGTGCTTGGCAAACCTGACCCGGCATCAGTCGGCGATCACAGAGCGCAGGCTGGGCATACCGCGAGCGGGGCACCAGGGAGCCAGTCAGCCTCGAGCAGCCACGTTCCGGGCGCTGAAGGTCTTCCCAGTGAGTGGGCGCCTCGGGCTGGTTCAAGGAAAGCGTCTTCTCGCTCCGTCGACATGAGAGCCATCGTGGGGATCTGGTCTCTGTGCTGTCCCCCTCGAATGCTAAATGGCCTGGTTCTGAGTTTGACTGTCATTCAGGCTTCCTGCTCCCAACAAAACTTTATTGGTAATAGTTTTCAAATGTTTACAACGGCACATCGTTCCTAGAGGAAGCCTCGTCCTTCCCGGCACACAGGTAGAATGGCTCCTGCGCCCACCCGGGAACCCACCCAGACCTGAGAACTCCTCTGGGGCTGGGGAGAAGTCATGACAAGGACAGATATGGGGACTGGGGGGAGGGATCCCCATCTTTCTAAGAAGAGAGAAAAGGGCACAAATCAGACAGGAGAGTGGAGAAGGGGCAAGAGAAGGCTGCCGGGTCACCTAGAGGAAGGGCGCCAGGACGGAGGGCCTGCAGCTGCTGGGAGGGGACCACAGGGCCTCCCCGCAGGCAGGCGCCTTGGACTCTGAAAGGAGGCTGGGCTTTAAAACCTCCCTGAGAATAAAATTAAGTACTGGGGGGCATGGCTGCTGGGAGTACAGACCCTGGGTGTGGGGTCCCCCTCTATTTGGGGGGGGCATCTCCTCTTCAGCAGGGAGAGGGCAACTGCTTTGTCTGGCTCCTGAAGCCCATGGGTGGAGAACGGCGCGTCGCGGGAGAGGGTGGGGGCTGACAGTCCGCAGGATTGGCAGAGCACCCCACCCCGAGGAGGAGGGCCGGGTGGTTTAGCAGCTCAGGGCAGAGGTTCAAACCCCAGTTCCGTCCTGTGCAGGGTCAGTCGGCTGCCCAGCCTTATTAAAATGGACGTGGGGAGTAGGGGTGGCACAAGAGGAATGGGGGGGGGGGCGCAGGAAGGAGCGGGAGGCACTGGTGGACCTTTAAATTGTTTTAAAAAAAATTATAGCAAGCAGCTTACTGAAAACGCTTCTAAAATCTCTCCTTCCTGGTCAGTACAGCACTGGGGGGAGGTTGGCCTTTCATTCGGTTGCCCTTAGTACCCGGTGCCAGGGGTGCGGCTGAGATTCCGTCTGGGCCGCCCAGGGTTACATCAGGAAGGTGGAAATGGGGAGGCAGCTGCGGCTCTGATCTGCAGGGTCCCCCATATGTTGAAAGATATGGTGCCCTAGGGAGAGGAAGGTAGGTCATTGGGGGCGGGTCCTTAAAAAACATGCCCGATAGCCGGGCGCGGTGGCGCACGCTTGTAATCCCCGCGCTTGGGAGGCAGAGACAGGAGGATCGCGCAGGTTCGAAGCCAGCCACGCGCGCTGGCTTAGGAGACCCTGTTTCCAAATAAAAATGTAAAAATAGGTCTGGGAGTGTAGCCCGGAGGTAGAAGGGCTTCCAGGAACCCCAGTGCCACCAAAAAAAAATAAAAAATAAAAATAAAAAAAGCCCGTTTCCTCTGCTTTCTGGCTGTAATGAGATGGCTAACAAAGACACCAGATATCCTTTTTGCTCTAGTTACTGAGTGACACGAACGTATTTTCAGAGAACTCGTAAGAAAGTCTGTCTGTGTCCGAGCCATCTGTGTAAAGCTCGAGACGGTGTTATTCACCAGCTGGAGTCGCAGGAATGAGCCCTCAAAGGGGATGGAGAGCGGGAAAGCCCTATTGTGTACACGGGAGACCTTTGTGTAGCTCTGAACAGTGTTGAGGCGCTATCCGTTGAAGTGATCGCATTTTAAGGAAGGGCCGCAAGGATGGTTAAGGGGCAGTAAGCCCCTAGGGGGACCAACAGGACTGCTGCCCTAGTAAGAAGAGCACATGAGGACCCAGTCAGACACAGGGGTCGAGGGAGAAGATGGCGGTATTTATAAGCCCAAGAGAGAGGCCTCCGGAGGGGAGCCTGCCTCCACACCTGGATCCCACACTTCTGGTCTCCGGGACCAGGCAGAAATACATTTTTTTTTTTTTTTTTTTGTGTGTGTGTGTGTGTGTGTGTGATACTAGGGGTGGAACCCGGGGCCTTTTCTATCCCCGGCCTATACTCCCAGACCTATTTTCTATTTTATTTGGAAACAGGGTCTCACTAAGTTGCTGAGAGCCTCACTCAGTAGCTGAGGCTGGCTTCAAACCTGTGCGATCCTCCTGTCTCAGCCTCCCAGTGCGGGGATGACAAGTGTGCGCCGCCACGCCCGTTTTTAATTCTTTATTTTTAAACAGGGTTTCTCTGAGTTGCACAAGGCCTCACTAAGTAGCCGAGGCTGGACGCAAACTGTGATTCTCCTGACTCAGCCCCCAGAATGCTGAGATGACAAGCGTGAGCTGTACTTTTTTTAAGAAGTGTCTATTCGGTTCAATTGCTTCTTTTTGACTGGATTATTTTATTTGGGGGCAATAAGGTGTTTTTTCTTAAAGTTCTTTTTATATTCCTACTCCTAATTTGTAGGCTTTGTTCACATTTATTTTTGCTGCTGTTATACTAGATATTAAACCCAAGGCATTCTACCTCCAAACTATACTCCCAGTTTTTTTTTTGTTTTTTTTTTTTGGTATGTGTGGTATTAGGGATGGCACCCAGGGGCATTCTGGTTCTGAGCTACACCCCTGCCCTATTTTTTATTCTTTACTTTGAAACAGGGTCTCACTGAGTTGCGGAGGGCCTCACTGAGTAGCTGAGGCTGTCCGCGAACCGCGATCCTCTGGTCTCAGCCTCCCGAATGCCGGGATTACAAGTGTGCGCCACCACGCCCGTCTCTCCAAGTTCTTTTATTCTTTGCTTTGAAACAGGGTCACACTAGGTTGCTGGGAATCTCATTTTGTAGCTGAGGCTGTCCTTGAACCCGAGACCCTCCTATCTCAGCCTCCCAAGTCCTGGAAGTTCAGTTGTTCCCCACCATGCCCAGGTATTTCTAGACTCCTGATGATTTTCTTTGATGCAAGGAAGCTTTCTGAATTAATGGTGTGCTGGCGCACACTTAGTGAGGCCTTTGCAACTCAGTGAGACCCTGTCTGAAAAGAAAGAATAAAAATAAAGCCGGGCGTGGTGGGCACGCTTGTAATCCCAGCATTCTGGAGGCTGAGACAGGAGGATCGCAGTTTGTAGACAGCCTCAGCTACTTAGTGAGGCCCTCCACAACTTAGTGAGACCCTGTTTCAAAATAAAAGAATAAAAATAGGGCTGGGGGTGTAGCTCGGAGGTTGAATGCCCCCGAGTTCCACCCTCAGACCCACAAAAGAAAGAAAATTTTAAAAAAAGAGCTGGGGGTATAGCTTGGAGGTAGAATGTGCCTGGGTCCCATCCCCAGTACCTTGAAAAATAAATTGATTACTTAAGAGCATACCATTTATTGATTCTTTTTATTTCTGGAGCTTTGAAGTCCATCAGAAGACACTTGGGCTATGAAACAATGGAATATTACTCAGCCATAAAGAAGCAGCAAACGATGTCATTTGAGGGAAAACCGGTAGAGGAGACCAACCTGTCTCATAAAGTGAACTGCCCTGTGCTTTCTCATCTTTGTGGAAGCCAGAGAGAAATTAAGAACCGTGGGGGAGTCCAGATAAAGGAAAGAGAGCGCGGTAGAGACCCTGTTTCCAAAAAATAAAAAAAAAATATATATATATATTAGGTCTGGGAGTGTAGCCCGGAGGTAGAAGGGTTTCCAGGAACCCCGGTTCCACCAATAAATAAATAAATAAATAAATAAATAAATAAATAAATAAATAAATAAATAAAAGCTGGACATGATAGTGGACAAACTGTCAACTCAGTACTTGGGAAGCTGAGACAGGAGGATCGTGGTTCGAGGCCAGCCTCAGCTACTTAGTGAGGCCCTTTGCAACTCACTGAGACTCTGTTTCAAAATAAAGAATAAAAAATAGGGCTGACCAAACTAGTGAACACAGAGGATACCAGTGGGACTCCAGATAATGGAGGGGAAATATCAGCAAAGTTTGAATGGAAAGAGAGGAGAGGAGGAAGGCTGATCTTGATTAATGAGGGTCTACATCCGAATATGTGTAAAATTATGAACATGACATGGTTACCCTGGACAACCATTGGTGGGAGGGGGGAAGGGAAAACGGGGTCAGGGGGGAGAGGGCACCAAATATAGTGTAAATGTATACTACTTATGTTCAATAAAAAAATTGTTTAAAAAATAGGGCTGAAGGTATAGCTTGGAGGTGGAATGCCCCTGGGTTCAATTCCTAGCACCTCAAAAATTATTGTGGCATTTTTCATGTCATGTGTTTGAATGTGGTGACTGCAGGTCATTGAGCCTCTGAGGAGCTAAACTGTGGGTAAAGGTGGACTCGTCACGTCCCTGCTTCTTAACTCTTCGCTTCTCTTTGAGGAGATAATAGTTCTAGAGATTTCTGGAGATAGTGTCAGGCTGAGAGCCTTCCTGTAAGAGAAAGGAGCTTTTGACGGCTCCTTGTAGAGCCGCTGAGTTAAGCCAACGGCGCTCAGAAGAGGAGTTTCTCCAGATAGGTTAGCTCACTCTAAAAGGTGTTACCCTGTGCAAATTTGCTTTTAAAGATTTGAACACACAGCTGGGCCTGGTGGAGCACACCTGTCCTCCCAGGACTTGGGAGGCTAAGATAAGGCAATCGCAGGCTCCAGACCGGGGCCAGTAACTTAGCAAAGAGGCCCGCAGCAACCCAGTGAGGCCCTGCTGCAAAATAAATAAAACTAGCCGGGCGTGGTGGGGCACGCTTGGAATCCCCGCGCTTGGGAGGCGGAGATGGGAGGATCGCGCAGGTTCGAAGCCAGCCTCGCTGGCTTAAGAGACCCTGTTTACAATATATGATGGGCCTGGGAGTGTAGCCCGGAGGTAGAAGGGTTTCCAGGAACCCCAGTACCACCAATAAATAAGTAAGCAAGTAAGTAAGTAAATAAGTAAATAAATAAAACTAAAATAGGGCTGGGGGTGTAGCTCAGAGGTAGAATGCCCCTGGGTCTGGGAGGTAGAAGGGTTTCTAGGAACCCCAGTACCACCAATAAATAAATAAATAAATAAATAAATAAATAAATAAATAAATAAATAAAATAGGGCTGGGGGGTAGCTCAGAGGTAGAATGCCCCTGGGTTCCATCCCCAGCACCGAAAAAGAAAGAGAAATGCAGACAGCAGCTACCCTTCGTGTCCACTGCCTGCTGTCCTCTGTGCCTAGACGTGGACCTACGTCCAGCAGGCAGCAGCCGGAGATAAATCACCGGGCTCCACCGCAGACCGGATTCAGTAGGAGGAAAGAAAGAAGTAATGAGCAGCAATTAGTAAGTTCTTAGAAGTGCCCGGGACGTTCCGTGTAAGTAGAATTAGGCCGAGATTGATAGTAATCTCTCTCTCAGCAGCTGTTATCCTCCTGAAAAGCTGCCTTCGGGGCGTACAAAGCTGGGGAGGCACTGGCTGGCGGAGGGCCCGAGCCCTGGGTCCTCAGCTCGGCGGGCCCTGGTGGGACGCGGGCTGGGAGTGTGGCTGTTTAACTGTGAGCTCTCTCGCGCGACGCGACTTATTCTGGAGTTCAATTTCATCTTCCTGCTAGCTCCACACACTCCAGTTATCAGCGGAATGAAAACACTGAAGTGTACTGAGGCAATGGGGCTGAGGCAGGACAGGAAAAAGAAAAGAAAAGCAAGTGTGTGCGCGGGCCAAGTAGCCGGCGCCGGGACTTTCCCTTCCTAGACGTTATCAGGTCAAAGCAACACTTTCGAGATAAAGTTGGTCTGACGGGAAAACATGCCCAGATGTGGCCTGGCGTTGTCTCAGCGTGGGTCAAACCTGTCCAGCGTCTTCTCGCAAAAGTGGCTTGGAAGACGCCGTCCGAGCGCACCTGCTTTGGAAGGCCGGACAGCAAATCAGACAAGTGCCCGCTTCACGGGGGAGAGACTTCACGCTGCATCCGAGGGAATCGGGTCCCCGTTAAATACGAAAACGTCCCGCGGCACTGTGAGTGCTGCGGCTTTAAGAGAAGAGCCGTCCACGGAACTCCACTGGGCCGCGGAGACGTGCCAAAGTGTGCCGTTTGTGGAAAACGGAGGACGGGAGGCTGAGATCAGCCGGCCGCCGGGAGTCGAGGGAAGCCAGAGGGGAAAGAGGACACAAGAGGGACTTGAGATTCACGGAGAGAGAGGCCAGGAGGACAGGGAGGAGGCTGGGGAGGAAGGAGTAGAAGGAGAGGGAGGACTGAGGAGGGAGAGGGTTCCTATCATGTTGCTTCATATATATATATATATATATATATATATATATATAATGAAGGTCTCACCACCGACCTCAGTAAGGCGTACGGCGCGCAGAATCTCAATACTCCAACCAAAGGACTGCGTTAAATACATTGCTGGTGCCGGGCGTGGTGGTGCACGCTTGTCATCCCCGCACCTGGGAGGCGTAGACAGGAGGATTGCGCTGGCTTAAGAGACCTTGTTTCCAAATAATAAAAAGAAATATAGCCGGGCGTGGTGGCGCACGCTTGTCATCCCTGCGCTGGGGAGGCGTAGACAGGAGGATCGCGCTGGCTTAAGAGACCTTGTTTCCAAATAATAAAAAGAAATATAGCTGGGCGTGATGGCGCACGCTTGTCATCCCCTTACTTGGGAGGCAGATACAGAAGGATCGCGCAGGTTCGAAGCCAGCCGCGCTGGCTTAAGAGACCCTGTTTCCAAAAATGAAATAGGTCTGGGAGTGTAGGCCGGAGGTAGAAGGGATTCCAGGAACCCAGTACCACCAAATTATATATATATATATATATATATATCTGGGAGTGTAGACCGGAGGTAGAAGGGTTTACCCCAGTACCACCAAAAAATAAAAAATAAAAATTATCGCAATTACAGTGGAATGTCACACACACAAAAGTAAGAAATCAGATGCTTTTCTTAATGTGCAAAATATTAGGGAGAAGTGGGTAAGAGGAGGAACTCCAGAATCAGTGGCAAAAAAGGAAGGAATCGGATGCTTCCCTAGTATGTGAAAGCCCAGGCAAAGGGGCCAGAGGAGGAGCTCCTGTGCAAACGGGGCCCTCAGAGGAGCAGAGGTGACCTGAGAGTGCGGAGGGCGGGGGAGGGAACCTTCAAAGTGCACGATGTGCTTGTTACTGTCAAAGTCAACCAGGAAGGAGGGAGCACGGGAGGGCGGGCGGGGAGGGGCTGGCCGGGGGCATGTGCACTTACAATGCTCCGTTAAAAATTAAAAAAAATTACAAAACAAAACCCGTCAACCGGACACACTTAGGTTTTCTGTTGCTCAGAGGACGTTTTCAGAAGGTAAAAGCAAGACTCCCACACGGATAGTACGTGAACAGATGCGAACGATTTTATTAACGTGAATCAAGTGGTGAGGAGCCGGGTGAGAGTCTGCGTGGGTCGGGAGGAGGACGCGGGCTCGGGTGACCTCGCTGACCCCGGGCCGCGCGGGTGCACGGCCAGGGCGGCGTCGGCCATTGCACCTGACAGGCACACGCACGCGCATCGCTCCGCGCCTCGCACGGCTTGCATGGAGCCCGCTGTGCAACAGGCGGCGCGGCCCGGGCTCCGGAGATGCGCGCTGCGTCCCTCCCCGCCTGGGCAGCCTCCGGGGTTCGCGGCCTTGCCCTACACCGTGTTTCCCAGACACCCCGGAGCCACATCCCAGCGACAGCGCCGGGAGTCTGTAAGAGGGCCGGCCGCAGGGGCGCGTGGCCCGGAGCGCTGGGCACGGCCTGCGGCTCTCAGCGTCTGATGCGAAACCTTCCTTCTATCAAGAAACGCAAAAAGGGCCATGTCCTTCAAGGAGGGAAATGATATTTGCGAGGTAGAAAACGTTCTCCAACAGTGAGCAAGGAGGGGGATTCTAACACATGTGCTATGGACATCTATGGACCAAAAAAAACAAAACCCCAAAACAGCAGAAACCAAATGAAGGCTGGTCAGCTGTGGCGCCCGCTCAAGGCTCCCGAGTCCCGAGGCCCGTCCCACCCAGGTCACAAAGCGGAGGGCGCACGCCCCTCCCCTGCCGCTCAGTGTCCAGGCCAACACCAGAACGTGTGAAGCGTGTCCTAGAGGGATGTGAACGTACATGTACACACACATACACATACGGAAAAGCGTACACACACGGCGATACATGCACGGTCTCCAGTTTCTAGCTGCCAAGGTTCAGAAAAACTAAAATGAAGGTCACAAACATAACTTCACTTTGTCTTGGAAAAAGATCAACTTGACAGGTATGTGCAAACATAAATATACATATGTGTACACCTAACACGTGCGCGTGCACACGGAGGGGCGCACACTGGTGTGCGCACACTCCCTGTACCGTGAGCGGCACCGGCTTGGTTGTCTGGGCGGCGGGGCTCGTCTCTGGCGCGGGTTCCTCTGCGTTTCTGTCCTCCACTGAGTGGCGGCTGCCCCCGCGGGCCAGGCCGACGGTGGAGCCACCCCCGGGCTAACGGGGTCGGGGCAGGTCGCGCCGTGGGGGCTGCCGAGTTCCTCCCCGCGTGCTCTCGGCAGCGCGGGGCCCGGGACGTGGCTGCGGGCGCCAGGAGCCAAGAGCAGAGGCGCGGAGCCCGGCGCTCACTCGTAGGCGGGCAGGCCGAAGAGCTCGGGCCGGAGGTCCTGCAGGGAGCTCAGCACCAGGGTGGCCTTGGCGGTCAAGTCGCGGTTCAGGTTGGCATCGGGAACCATGACCACCTGCATCCCGGCGGCCAGGGCGGCTTCCACCCCGTTGGGGGCATCTTCAAAGACCAGGCACTGCGGGAAGAAAAGAAAGCGCAGATGGTCTCTTAGGCAATTAGACATGTCCACGAAGCCCACGTGCGCGGCCGTCCTCATAGCCGGGGCTGCGACCTTGCACACAGAGACAGAGAGGCTTGCGGGGGCCACAGCGCGTGCGGGGGACCCCGGGCTGCTTCCGATGGGCCTGTGGGACGCGTCCCGCCACCTCTGGCCCCTCTGGAGGGGAGGTTCCCATCACCGCCAGAGCTCTGTGTAAATGGAGCGTGGCTGTGCGTCCACTCGGTGCTTCTAACTTTATTTTCTTCGGATCATAACAATCTGTTCAATCGATAATTGAACATCCAGAGTATGAGAGGAAACTAAAACAAAGCCAAAGAGAAACCATGCCTTCCTTTAAAACGCGAAACCACTCCAGAGCCCTGCCTGTTGTAGGTAGGGTCACTGGAAAAACGGTTAGGATGCTTGAGTTAAAAATTACGCCCCCAAAGCCGGGCGTGGTGGCGCACGCTTGTCATCCCAGCACTTGGGAGGCTGAAACAGGAGGATCGCGGTTCACGGACAGCCTCAGCTACTCAGTGAGGCCCTCTGCAACTCAGTGAGACCCTGCTTCAAAATACAGAATAAAAGCCGGGCGTGGTGGCGCACGCTTGTAATCCCAGCATTTGGGAGGCTGAGACAGGAGGATCACGGTTCGTGGACAGCCTCAGCTACTACTTAGCGAGGCCCTCTAAAACTCAGTGAGACCCTGTTTCCAAATAAAGAATAAAAAATAGGGCAGAGGATGTAGCTCGGAGGTCAAGTGCCCCTGGGTTCCATCCCCAGACCCGAAAAAAAAATTAAAAAATAAAATAAAAATAAAGAATAAAAAAAATTGAGCAGGGGGTATAGCTCATAGGTCAAATGCCTCTGGGTTACATCCCCAGACACCCCCCCCCCAAAAAAAAATTATGCCTCTGTAAGCCAGTATTCTGTAACAACAACAAATAAAAAAGTGTTGTGAGGAACACACAGATTTCGGTGCACACGTGCACACCCCTTCTGTCCTCTGGAGAATCATGGGAATCCATTTTACCCCGGGTCGTGGTCACGACTGTATTCGTTCCCCTGTGGACCCCCTCTCCCTTACTTCAGACACCGTGTCTGCACGGAGCTGTCCGTACACCGCAGTTCTCAGGCCGCCCCATGCAGGCAGCCCAGCAGCAAGGCCAGGCTCGGCCTCACTGGAGGACTCCGTCAAAACATCCCCAAGGCGTCTTGCAGCAGCAAGGAGGAGCCTAAATCTAAATCTAAAGCTAGGCATGCCTCCTATCTTCACTCCGGCCTCTGTCCGGGGAAAGCACGCACCTGTGTTTCCTCACCACGTTCCTAGAACTCAGCCACTCAGCGTGGAAAGGGGCTGGCTAGCTGGTGCTGTCACCTGGGGGTCTGTAGGGCCTGGCGGGGCGGAGGGCACAGAGGAGTCCCAAACTCCCTGCAATTCAGAATGTTCACGTGGGACCTTTCCATTCTCCAGTCGCCTCTTTTCCGAGCCCTCTGTCTGTTTCTGCCTTTTATTATAAAAACGTTTTCAGCTGGTGACAGTGGTGCCTGCCTGTAATTCCAGCTCCTCAAGAGGCTGAGACAGGACATGGCCAAGTTTGAGGCCAGCTTCGGCAACTTGGGAAGGCACTGTCTCAAAAAAAAAAAAAAAAAAAAAAAAAGCCGGGCGTGGTGGCGCACGCTTGTAATCCCCGCGCTTGGGAGGTGGAGACAGGAGGATCGCGCAGGTTCGAAGCCAGCCGCGCTGACTTAAGAGACTCTGTTTCCAAATAAAAAGTATAAAATAGGTCTGGTTGTAGCCCAGAGGTAGAAGGGCTTCCAGGAACCCCAGTACTCTGCGCTTGGGAGGCAGAGACAGGAGGATCGTGCAGGTTTAAAGCCAGCTGCACTGGCATAAGAGACCCTGTTTCCAAATAAAAAAATATAAAATAGGTCTGGGAGTGTAGCCCGGAGGTAGAAGGGCTTCCAGGAACCCCAGTACCACCAAATAAAAATAAGAATGGCTTGGGTAAATCTCTGAGACCCTGGGTTCAATCCCCAGTACCACAAAAGGAGAACAATAAGCCGGGCGTGGTGTTGCATGCCTGTCGTTTTAGTATTTGGGAGGCTTAGACAGAAGGATGGCAGGTTCGACACCAGCCCCAGCAACTTAGGGAGACCCTAACCAACCTATCAAGACCCTGTTTCAAGAACAAAAAGTCATAATAAAAAATACGTTTAGGGGTATAGCCCGGAGGTAGAATGCCCTTGGGTCCACTCCCTCCCCAGTACCGCAAGCACAAAGCAAAGCCCAAAATCAACACATCAAAAAATCCCCCCCCCCAACTCATGAGCAGGTCCGGTACTGACCCAGTGTGCTGAGGTCCAGGCAAGCGTTCCTGGAGGCCAGGAAGAGTGTGCTAAGAGTCTACCACCCTCCTGTGCCATTACGTCAGCGGGAAACAGTCTCTCACCCCCCTTGCCTTCTGACAAGGCTAAGATCACGCGCTCATTAGCAAACTCACCCCACAGGGTGGGCGCAGGGGTGAAGCGGGTTAATCTTGTCCTAGGAGAGCAGGTGCAGCTCCCTGACCTCCAGGCACCCAAGGGGAGGGGAGGGCTGGGCCTCGAGGTGGGACCTCGAGCGGAGCGGGGCGTGCGGGTACCCGGAGAGTCCTGGGCAAGCCAGGGCAGTCCCCACCGCCTGCTCTCTGAGCAGGGAAGCGGCTCCACTCCAAAGAGCCGCTGTGCTTTCTGAGATAACCGGTGCCCGCCTGTGCTGCTGACATCCCTGTGCCGGCCTTTGTGCACGCCCTCTTCTCCGCTGCTCTTATCTGGGGCCACAGGCCTGCGGCTGCACGTGCAGCGAGGCTGTGAAGCGCCCGCCGCCTCCGCTGAGGGTCTGGAAGCGGCCCACCGCCGAAGAGATGGGGGTTGGGCTGCGGGAACAGATTCTGCTGGTCCCTGGGGGTGGCCGGGTCACACAAAGGCGGCTTTTACTGTGCAGCTGCAGGAGGAGGGGGAGAAGGAAGTTCTGAGGAGCGGGGGCTGGTGGCTGCGTGTCACTGGCTTCCAGAGGGAGGTCGGGCGGGCCGCGCCATCCCCTGCAGCTGGGCTCCCCTGCAGCGGGGACCTGGGCTGGAAGGGGAGACCTGCGGGGTTCCTTCCTACAACGCGGTGCTTTGCAAAACGCTGCAGCTGTGCTCACAGAAAACAGAAGCAGTCAGCCACAGCGACTGGGGGGATTCCACCAGCTTCCCCTTCCCGGGAGAGGAGCCGAGGTGGGCTCCCTGGACGTTTTTTACTGTTTCTTGGGGCTTGCACCTGGTAATGCTTTCTCTAGTTTTCCACGCAGAATTAGTCCCCACTTAACTCTGGAACAGTCTGAGCACGGCACGGATATCTGAAATGCGGGAGGAGCATTGCCAGCCTCCCAAGGCAAAATGCTCTCCACTCTGAACCTTGGAGCGGTGACAGAAAATCCCAAGTGGAACATTCCAGCACGCAAAGGCTTCCTGCGCTGAATTATTTAAAAGTTCTGTGCAACGTTGCCTCCAGGAACTGTGTGTGTAAAGGATGCATGAACCAGACAAAATATATATATATATATATATATTTTGGCGGTACTGGGGTTCCTGGAAACCCTTCTACCTCCGGGCTACACTCCCAGACCTATTTTATATTTTTATTTGGAAAGAAAGTCTCTTAAGCCAGCGAGGCTGGCTTTGAACCTGCGCGATCCTCCTGTCTCCGCCTCCCAAGCTCGGGGAAGAAGCGCGCGCCACCACGCCCGGCCAAACAGAATCTTGCATTTAGACTTGGGTCTCATCTACAAGGCCCCTTGTTATATTAGAGATTGCAGAAAGAAAGAAGAGACAGTGTGAAATAATTCTGCTCAACACACTTCAGACGAGGGACACTGAACCTCTATCATGTACAGCGGCGTCAGCAACTTAGGGAGGGTCTGTTTCCAACAAAAAAAAAGGGGGGGGGCTGGGGGTGCAGCTCAGAGCTAGAATCCTTCTAGGTTCAATTCCCGATACCAAGAAAGAAAGAAAGAAAAAACAAAGATAAAGAAAAAAATCAGCCAACCCAAACCAAAAAGGGTCAATGAAACTACATGAACGTACATCAAGTAAGACCCCCCCCCCCCCAAGCATTCAAAGGATTCTCAGAGAGAAGGCAGGAGATGGCTCGGCTTGCTGGGACTCGGGCTCACCACGCACGATGTAATGTCCAGTTGTGACACATCACAGTCACAGATCAAAGAGCAGAGCAGAGAACCCCAGTGTCCAACTGTGACGTCTGGCCACACGCACGTCAGGTCACTGTCCCGAGTGAGCTGGCCCTGTGCACGTCGTGTCGGCCCACAGGAACTCCTTTAAGAGCCGGGCGTGGTGGCGCACGCTTGTCATCCCAGCATCCGGGAGGCTGAGACAGGAGGATCACGGTTCGAGGCCAGCCTTAGCCACTTAGGCCCTCTGCAACTCAGTGAGACCCTCAATAAAGAATAAAAAATAGGGCTGGGGGTGTAGCTTGGACCTAGAATGCCATAGAATGGGTTCTATGTTCAGCAGTACAGCAAAAAATGAAGATAAATAAAGATTAAAAAATTAAAATAAAAAAGCAAGCCGGGTGTGGTGGCGCACGCTTGTCATCCCAGTAATCGGGAGGCTGAGACAGGAGAGGATCGCGGTTCGAGGCCGGCCTCAGCTACTTAGTGAGGCCCTCCGCAACTCAGTGAGACCCTGTTTCAAAATAAAGAATAAAATACAGGGCTGAGGGTGTTAGCTTGGAGGTAGAATGCCCCGGGTTCCATTTTGGTACCGTTAAAACAAAAAAATGAACTCTCTTAGAAGTCTATTAGGGAAGGAAGGGGTGCTGAGACGGAGGCCGAGGCTCACGGAGACGGCTGGCGGTGGCAAGGACGCCAACTGTGCGTGCAGGGTCCAGCAGCACACTTCCCAGAGAGGCGCGGAGGCCAGTGGCGGCGGGAAGCGGCAGCACGCCGGCGCAGATGGCCGCCGGGCAGGGCGGGCCTCGCCAGGGCCGTCCCGCGGCCCCAAGGCTCCTGGCTGCTTGTTTTTTCTCAGAAGCATGAGAACTGGAAGGCAGAGGAGCCCCGGTGTCCCGAGCCCCCACCAGAAAGGTACCCAAAGGATCTGATGTTTTTGTTGGCCTACGTGTCTTGATTCTAAAATGCAAGGCACTTGGAACTAGCACCTTCTCCAGGAAGAATACCTGCTTCCTAAGACCTGGGCATGGGAAAAAAAACAAATAACAAAACAGAAGCCAGCGTGGCCTGTCTATCTGCTGAAGGCGGGGAGGGAGTCTTGAAAAGTCGCTCTCTGAGAAGGACTGTGCCTGCCAATTGGCGGGCTTAAGGGTCACTGGAAGAAAAACCCCACCCCCCCCAATCCAACCCACCCAGCCCAACCGAAACCCACCTGACCCAGCCCAACCCCAAACATAAACAACCCGCGGGAGATGTAAGCTAAATCAATACAGCTTGCATTTTGCACTAATAGCGTAAGAGGAAGCGTGTGTTTTCCCTCGAGACCACATCTCTGGACGTCCTGTCTTGCTGTGCAACACGCCCAGGCCCGGGAAGGGCAGGGCTGGCGGAACCTGTGCTTTCCCCAGCGGGGCCAGCCCGTGCGTCCTGCCCGGACCCACCACACTTGGGTCCCTGGGCTCATCCCCAGGCCTGCAAAATGAAAGAGAGAGAGAGAGGGAGGGAGGGAGGGAGGGAGGGAGGGAGGGAGAGAGAGAGAGAGAGAGAGAGAGAGAGAGAAAGAGAAAGAGAGAAAGAAAGAATAAAAAGTAGTGCTGGGGGAGTTGTTCGGAGGTAGAATGCCCCTGGGTTCATCCCCAGTACTGCAAAAAATAAAATAAAATAAACAATAAAAAAAATAGGGCTGTGGGAGTCGCTTGGAGGTAGAATGCCCCTCGGTTCATCCTCAGTGTCGCAAAGAAAAAAAAAAAAAAGAAAGAAAGAAAGAAAAAAGAAAAGAAAAGGATCCTCTTTTTCCCTACACGAAGCTGAAGTCTGAAATATATCTGATTTTCTGCTCCTGGAGAGGAGATGAGCTTAATTGAAGTGTAGCTGGCGGGGTTCAATTTCGGAAGCGTGACCTCTCCCAGGGGAGGGGGTGAAGCACTCTGGCGCTTGTTCCTGGGGGACACCGAGCTGCCTCTTCTCAACACACTGGTGTTCTGCAGAGGCCCGGGACGCTCCCCGCCCGCTCTCCCCCGAGCTGCCAACCCGGGTCACCAGGGAGAGAAGGTCTTCGTGCTTGAGATTTTTTTTCAAGCTACATATGGTCTGAAACAAGTTCTGTTTTTGTTTTTTTTTTTGCAGGCCTGAGATAGAACCCAGGGGCATTCAACCTCCAAGCTACACCCCCTGCCCTGTTTTTTATTTTGAAACAGGGTCTCACCGAGTCGCAGAGGGCCTCACTAAGTAGCTGAGGCCGTCTGCGAACCGCGACCCTCCGGTCTCAGCCTTCGGATGCTGGGATGACAGGCGCGCGCCACCACGCCGGCCGCAAGTTCTGCTTTATAACTAGGAAATTCCCCGAAACGGCAACGGTGTGGCGTGGCCGGATGTCTGTGTCTCTGGGTGTGGGGTGGCGGGGGCTCCCGGCTTGGGGTCCGGGAGGCTGTGGTTTAGTGGCTGGTGAGGGCGGCTTCCTGGTCACAGGCGGCACCGTGCACGGCGTGGAAGCCTGACCGACAAACACAGGGCCCCGAGACAAACCGCACGCTCTCTGAGCACAGCGCTGCTTAAGGATGGCTTCC
Source organism: Muscardinus avellanarius (assembly GCF_963383645.1). Classification (NCBI taxonomy): domain Eukaryota; kingdom Metazoa; phylum Chordata; class Mammalia; order Rodentia; family Gliridae; genus Muscardinus; species Muscardinus avellanarius. The sequence goes on from NC_137792.1 coordinate 1,200,466, forward strand.
CAGTAGCCTCGAGCTTGATCAAGGGCTGGAGAGATAATGCCCGCTGCCCGGCAACTGCCTAGCGCTCCATCAGCATCGGCTCCCATTATGATAATGGCATTCCCAGTTCCGAAGGCCTCACGCCGGCCACGGCATCCCCAGGGCTGGGAAGGCGGCCTCGGGGGCGGGGATCCGCCCGTCAGAGTCGGGTGTGGGACACACCGACGGATGAGGTACTGGGAGGCCGGAGGTATGGGGTGAAACTTCCAGGCAGGGGAAGCGTCTCACCAGGCTGCAGACGTCCTCACAGCCCCCAACCCTGGGGTGCGGACAGACTGACCTACGTTCTGCGTGTTGTGAGGGAGTCGGGGCAGAGGAAGCCGTTGGGGGGAAGGTACGCCGGTTTGCTTTCTGACACGAGCACCAAATGCCGGGGGCTGGTAGGTTATAAAGCCAAGGGGGTGGCTAGCTCAGTTCTGGAAGTGGAAAGTCAGAAATGATGGCGCTGGCTCTGGGTTGCGTAGCATCGTGGCAGAAATGCACGGAGAGAGGAGGGAGGCCACCTGGACAGGCAGGAAGGACGCCCAAGAGTCCCCGGGAGTCAGCCTAGCTTTTACAGCAACTTGTTCTGCAAGCAGCGAGTCCGGCTCCCGTGAGAGCTATCCTTGACCTTCTAGAACAGCAGCCCCAACGCCCTCACCGGCTCCCGTGAGCCCACTCTCACAGGACCACCCTGGGGACCAAGCTTCCAGCTCACGAACCTTTGGGGACACTCTCAAAAGGCGTTCCAACCACAGAAAGCTGTAGAGGGCAAAGGTGCCAAGCTAAGAGGTTTATTCTTTTAGGAACCGGTGCTGGGAATGAGCTGGGATCCGCGTTTAACACCACCGCCATCTTCCCCTAACAGAGCAAAGCCGCCGCCGGGCGGAGCGGCTCAGACCTCGTTAGACTCCTCTGCAGGAAGCAGCTTTACGTCTAGTAAGATGAGAAGCCGGCGACGTGGTGCACGGCTGTGATGACAGCACTCCTGAGGCTGAGGCAGGAGGGTCACAGGTTGATGCCGGCCTCGGCCACTTAGCAGAGACCCTAGGTAACTTGGTGAGACCTGTCTCAAAAAGAACACCAAAGAGCCGGGCGTGGCGGCGCATGCTTGTCATCCCCGCGCTTGGGAGGCTGAGACAGGAGGATCGCGCGGGTTCGCAGCCGGCCTCAGCTACTGAGTGAGACCCTGTTTCCACATAGAGTATAAAAAATAGGTCTGGGAGTGTAGCCCACAGGTAGAAAAGCCCCTCGGTTCCACCCCCAGTACCACACACACACACTAAAACATCCCCAGCAAAATGAAAACGCTTAAGGGCGTGATGGCGGAGTTAAGTTTTTGGAATGAATGACTAGTCCTTCCAGTTCTCTGGCCTAAGCGCTGGCTGTTCTGCAGCAGGTCCTGACACCAGCCGGGCCGGTGAGACCAGCTCCTGCCGGGCCTGATGGGAACGCCATCCCTTGAAAGGCCGCTACGTGGAGACTTCGCAACCTCTGTACAAACATACACAGGCGTGCTTCAAGACCACTCAGCAGACCCACCCGGATCAGAGCCTCGAGAGGATAATTATAAAGCACCCTCAAGGAAGACAGTCACGTCGGAGAACAGAACGCTGGCTCCGGCGGATCACACGTTCTGTGTCTGTATGCTGAACTCCAGCAGGAAGAAGAGCCGACGGCCGGGACGCCAGCGTCACGCACGGGCGCGGAGAGGAGCTTCCGCTGGGGTGGCGGTCCTTAGACGGCAAGGCCGCCGTCGCGCCACCGGGGTCCAGCAGTTCTGTTCAGCTGCAGGGGCTGCCAAAGCACCGCGCGCCATTACTGCCTGGGCTTCTATGAGGATGAGGAGGTGCTCCCTGTGCTGGCCTGGGAGGGTCTCCCCGTCCTCCCACCAGCCGCGGTGTTTATGGTTTTATTTTTATTTATTTATTTTTGTGGTACGAGGGATGGAGCCCTTGGGCATTCTACCCCTGAGCTCTACCCCCTGCCCTATTTTTTATTTTTATTCTTCATTTTGAAACAAGGTCTTACTAAGTTGCAGAGGGCCTCACTAAGTAGTTGAGGCTGACCGAAAAACTCGTGACCCTCCTGTCTCGGCCTCCCAAGTGCGGGGATGACAAGCGTGCGCCACCACGCCCTGCTTGGCTTTTTTTTTTTTTTTTTTGAGATACTGGGAACGGAACCCAGGGGCATTCTACCTCTGAGCTACACCCCCGGCCCTATGTTTTATTCTTTATTTTGAAACAGGGTGTCACTGATTTGCAGAGGGCCTCACTAAGTAGCTGAGGCAGGCCTCGAACCGCGATCCTCCTGTCTCAGCCTCTCAAATGCTGGGAACAAGCGTGCGCCACCACGCCTGGCAGCATTTCCCCCTTTTAAACGACATCAAAGAGGATGCCCTGCTATTCCCACTTCTCGGGAAAGGAGAGATGCGTGAATGACCACGTACCCCCAGGACACGTGACGGCGGTGTCGGGAGGCCCCCAGCCTGCAGAATCAGTACCAAAAAGGAGCCGGGCGTGGTGGCGTATGCTTTTTAATCCCGGGACTTGGGAGGCTGACACAGGAGAATCGCAGCGTGGAGGCCAGCCTCGGGAGCTTAGCTGAAGCTCTCGAAAGAGAGCTGAGGCTTTTAGTAACCTAGGGAGACACTGTTTCAAAATAAAAGAAAATTATATACGTATGTATGTATGTATGTATGTATGTACGTACGTACATATGTACAGAGCTGGGGTTGTAGCTCAGATGTAGAATGTCCCTGGGCTCAATCCTCAATTCCCCGAAGAGGCTGGGCAAAGCCCAGGCTTGAGCAAAGCCACCACGTTTGGCTGCGCACCCCCAAGGCGGCGGCTCTGAAGGGTGCTATGAGATAAACACGCGGTGCGGGGCATCTTTTTTTTTTGGTGGTCCTGGGGTTCCTGGAAACCCTACCTCCGGGCTACACTCCCAGACCTATTTTTTCTATTTTTGGAAACAGGGTCTCTTAAGCCAGCGCGGCTGGCTTCGAACCTGCGCCATCCTCCCGTCTCCGCCTCCCAGGCGCGGGGCTGACGAGCGTGCGGCGCCACGCCCGGCGGGGCATCGTTTTTATTTGATCGAATGCCTGTCAGGCAAGCCTGGGTGACAGAGACTTGGACGTTAGGCAGACCTTTTTTTTTTTAATTTGCCGAGTGAGCTGGTCACTTCAAGGACAGGAACTTAGAATATTTGTTGCCAAAAGTAAAAATCTGAGTTTAAAGTACAAATCGGAGTGGTGGGGGACGGCCGGTGCTGGGAGGGAAGCTGGCGGCGCGCCGGGCGGGGCTCTGCCCAGGCCGCGGAGGGCACGCGGGCAGATGCGCACCTCTGGTTTCCTGGAAATGAAATGGGCCCGCGGGTCGAGCCGCAATTCTTCCCACTGTGTACACGGGCAGAAGACGCTACGTAATGACACACGGATCCGGGACCCAGCAAAGGCTGGGAGAGCGACGGCCTGGTGTGGCCGTTGGGGGTGGAGCCCAGGGGTCTTCTGCCTCTGAGCTGCACCGCCAGCCCTCCTTATTCGAAACCGGATTAGTTTTACTTGCTAATTTTATTTTGAAACGGGCTCTTGCTCAGCTGCCGAGGCCTCTTCGCTACGTGGCAGAGGCTGGCTCCGAACCTGAGATCCTCCTGTCTCGGCCTCCCACGGCCCGGGATGACAGGCGTGTGCCGCCGCGCCAGACTCTAAGAGATTTTAATAGGAAAGGGAAACGCAGGGTTGCCGAGGGGGCTTTGATTTCCACAGCGCAGCGAACGCCGGGGAAATGACCGCCTGTTGGGTTTTGAAAAATGGCAGAGACTGTCTGAAGAAACTCGGCCAACTCATTACCTGCAGGACGGCAGATTTCCGACCCACACTTCAACCAAAAAAAGGTGTGTGTCTAAGTAGACGGCATGCTGACGGCAAGAACAGAGCACACTACTGGGACGGGCCACGGACTAAATACGTGAAAATTAACTTGGAAAGATAGCTATTCTTCTTAAGTTATGTTACTTATATATTCCCGTGTCATGGGTTTATTATACTTTAAAATGAATATTTGAAAAATGTCAGTTTTAATTTTTAACTCAGTAAATATCACAATATGTAATCCCTGTAAGAGGCTCTGAATCAATGCTTAAGAAGGAAAAAGAATCCCAAGCTCTCAAATGTCTGAGCGCCGCTGCTCTACACTGTGGGTAACTGAGACGCCCTCATCCCCTTAAATAAACACGGGCATAACGACGTACCTTTACAAAGTCTTTGTTTTAAAAAATCACACTGTTCTTTTTTTTTTTTTAAATTATAACAAGATGTACGCACAGCCGAGCAGAGCGGTACGGGCTGGATCCCAGTACCTGGGAGGCTGGAGCAGGAGGCCACGGGGTCAAAGCCTAAGGCTAAAGGGCGCCGGGGATGTGTGCGCGCGTGTCTGCACCACTCTGACGCTCACGGTGATTGCAGTTGCACTGCAGCAGGAGACGTGGAAGAATTCATAAAAATAAAAAGGGGGAACGGAGAAAAGTAATAAAAGCAAACAGGGCTGGCGACGCAGTCCAGTGCAAGGGCATTTTTGGGCCTGAACAAAGCCCTCAGTTGGAACCACGGTACCAGGAAAAAAAGACACAAGAGAAAACGCATGTGCTTTCTGTATAAAGGTCACACGGACACACACCTGGGACACACAGCTGCGCGGGGCACGCACGGGGCACGCGCGGGGTGCTGTCCGTGTGTGTGGACGCAGGTGACTTAGAACGCGGACAGACTGTGAGCCCCTTCAGCGCAGGAGGACGGAGCCCGCATGTCTGCTCGCCTTCTTAGTTTAATGGACACCCCACGAACACAGAGCATAACGGTGGGGGGCCTGCTTCTTCCCCGACAATGGGGCCAGGCGAGGCGAGCGACCTCCTCCAGGGGAGCGGAGAGCGGCCCTGTGCCTCGAGGCTCGTCCAGGTAGAGGCCAGGCGGCATGGAGCCGGGAGCGGTGACGAGGGGGGGCAGGCTGGCTGCGAGGACAGTGAGCTGACCTCTGGGGGGCGGCGTGGATGCTGAGTGACCGAGGGACACCGAGGCGGCCACAGATGAGTCACGGGACGGGAGGGTCAGCGAGGGAGCCGTCGGGGTCTTTGCTTATGTGTCGGGGTCCCCGCTTATCGGTCCCAAACTTATCTGCGTGCAAACCGTTCCCACTTGGCTGTACCCCTGCCCCAAGCAGGACCAAGAGGACCCCAGAGCAGGTGAGTAGCAATGCTCTCACCGCCTGAGGCCGCCGGGGCAGCAGGAGGGCCAAGCCGAGGCCCCCTGCTGAGGAGCTCGGAGTGGCTGTGCCGAGCTGGGTGCTCCCCCAAACACGGAGACCCCCGGCAAGGTGGCTCTGGCCCCAAGCAAGTGTCCACTTTTACTTGGACACAGGGGACACAGGTGTGTGCACTTTCGGTGTCCTGGAGGCGCACAAACCACCGTTACGAGACGCTGCGACTGCGCCCTGGTCAAACCGGGCACAACCAGGTACCAGGAAAGTAACTGTAAACAAGCTGCACCTTTCTTTCTCTTTATTTTATTTCATTTTATTTCATTTTATTTTTGGTACTGGGGATGGAACCCAGGCGCATTCTACCTACGTAAGCTACGCCCCCAGCCCGATTTTTTATTCTTTAATTTGAAACAGGGTCTCACGGAGTTACAAAGGGCCTCGCTACGTAGCTGAGGCTGGCTGCAAACCACGATCCTCCTGTCTCAGCCTCCCAAATGCTGGGATGACAAGCGTGCGCCACCACGCCTGGCTCAGCCCTATATTTTTATTCTTTTTTTTGAAACAGGGTCTCACAGAGTCGCAGAGGGCTTCACTAAGTAGCTGAGGCTGTCCTCGAACCGCGCTCCTCCTGTCTCGGCCTCCAGAGTGCCCACCACGCCCGGCTCCTCTTCTCCTTACTCCAGCGAGCAGGTGCAGAGAGAAGCTTCTTCAGGCTTGGTAGGAACAGATGGACACCTGCTCGCTGACGGCTTTGCTAAGTGCACGCCCTCTCCCCGAGCCACGTGCAGGCTCCGACACACATCCAGTACTTTTCTGCGTTCCATTCCTAGCTGGACTCGCGACTCCCAGAGGAAGAGGCGGGGTCCCCGCGGCCAGGCTGCCAAGGCCTGCGCGTCCTCCAGCCCTGGCTCCAGCCTCTCCGTGGCTCGCACCCTGACAACCTTCTGCGGTGCCTTGACCCGCGGGCAGGGCTCCCTCCTCTGGTGCTGCGTAATGGGAATCTGGACGGCAGAGGGGAGACTCTGACAGCCCCACGGCCACGGCGCTCCTGTTCGGAAGGCCACGATGGCGCAGTGCTCTGGATGTGAATGAAAACGGGTGGAGGAGACGGGTCCAAAGGCTGCTGGACTGAGCCGGCTCAGCCATATGTGTTACTCATTAACCAACACGCAGGTTTAAAAAAAAAAAAGCACCTACCCTATCTGCCAGCGCGGTCGGACGCGCCATGCCGTCTACATGTGGCCCGCGGTCATTTTGTCCAGAATTCCTAGCGGGCCTGGGTTCTGACTGGAGCCCACCCCAAGAGATCAAGGTGAGAGGGACCCAGTTAGTGGGGCCGTATGGCTGCGCGGGGAGTTTCCGGCTGTGGGTTTTCAGATCAGGCACGCTCGACCTGCCTCAGAGGACGCAAACAGCGGCTTCATACGAACATGAAGACGGACTTCATCGGCACTGCCCACTTAAAATAGCCGTGTTGAGCCGGGCGCGGTGGCCACGCTGTCATCCCCGCGCGTGACAGGAGGCAGAGACAGGAGGACCGCGCAGGTTCAAAGCCAACCGCGCTGGCTTAAGAGACCCTGTTTCCAAATAAAAATATAAAAATAGGGTTGGGAGTGTAGCCCGGAGGTAGAAGGGCTTCCAGGAACCCCAGGACCACCAAAAATAAATAAATAAATAAATAAAATAACTGTGTTGCCCTCGCTTTACCCTTTAGGGTCATAAAACTTACGTGGGCAGGGGCTTCTCGGCTACAGAGCCAAAGAAAACACGAGCCGGAGTCATAAGAAAACCCCCAAAACTCACCTCTAAAACAGCAGGAAAGAGAAAACTATATAAAAACAAGCGCGGGGTTGCGGTGGCGAGGCGTTTGCCAACTGATTTCCAGTCCCACTTGTAACACGTGCCACGCCCAAGCACGTGGCCTGAAGGGCCGCCTGCCGGCGCTGGCGTGGACACCCAGGCCCGGCCCGTCTGCGGCCCGGCGGGCGGGGGCCTCAGGCTGCCCCGCGGCCCGGCCTGGCCGCCTGCTGCAGGGCCGCCAGCTCCTCCTGCCCGGAAATCGGCAGGGCCCCGTGAGACGCAGCGCTGACCCACTGTGCCCTCTCCCCACAGGGCCCCGAGGTTCAGAGCGGACACCCCCAAAGGCCGAAGGCCTCAGCACAACAGGAGCCCGCACCCAGCCACGGATGAGCAATCTATGAACAGGCTAGAAGAGATGTCTGAAGGAGGTCTTATTGTTTTCCTTTTTTTTTTCTCTTAGTGGTACTGGGGACGGAACCCACAGGCATTCAGCCTCTGAGCTACACCCCCGTTCAACCGCTGAGCTACACCCCAGCCTGACTGACTTTTATTTTGAAGCAGGGTCCTTCCTGGTTGATGAGACTCTGTTTGCTGAGCCTATCCTTGAACTGGTGGTTCTCCTGGCTCAGCCTCCCAAGGACGGGATCCCAAGTGTACGCCCTCATTCTGGGTCTGTGTGTGTGTGTGTGTGTGTGTGTGTGTGTGTGTGTGTGTGTGTGTGTGTGTGGTACTGGGGATGGAACCCAGGGTCATTGTACCTCCAAGTGACACCCCCAGCCCTATTTTTTAGTATTTATTTATTTATTTTTGTGGTACTGAGTGTGGAACCCAGAGGCTTTCTACCTCCAGGCTACACTCCCAGACCTATTTTCTATACTTTATTTGGAAACAGGGTCTCACTGAGTTGCTGAGAGCCTCACTAAGTAGCCGAAGCTGGCCTCAAACCTGTGCGATCCTCCTGTCTCAGCCTCCCAAGCGCTGGGATTATAAGCGTGCCCCACAATGCCCAGTGAGTCTTTATTTTTTTATTTTTTATTTTTTTGTAGGTCTGGGGATGGAACCCTGGAGCATTCTACCTCTGAGCTCCACTCCAGCCCTATTTCTCTTTTTGTGGGTCTGGGGATGGAACCCAGAGGCTTCCTACCTCCGGGCTACACTCCCAGACCTACTTACTATTTTATTTGGAAATAGGGTCTCACTCAGTAGCTGAGGCCGGCTTTGAACCTTGGCGATCCTCTTGTCTCAGTCTCCCAAGCGCGGGGATGACAAGAGTGCGCCGCCACGCCCGGCTCCAGCCCTATTTTCTATACTTTATTCTGAAACAGGGTCTCACTGAGTTGCAAACGGCCTCACTCAGTAGCTGAGGCTGGCTGCAAACTGCGATCCTCCTGTCTCAGCCTCCCCAACGCTGGGATGACAAGCGTGCGTCACCACGCCCGGCTACTTGTGCTTTTTTAAGTTTTTTTTTTTTTTTTTAATTAGAAAAGAATGAGATATGTAAAATGTTCCCAATGAAAACACAATTCTTTACAATAGGCTGTGATTAGTCGTGACCTCCTAGTAACGCGGCAATTACTGCCTGGCACCTGTGATGGCGGGCGGGGGGTCACTCCTGTGCTCCAGCTCTCACTACCCTAGCCCACCAGCTCGGAGACTCCGTAGCGGCAAAACCTGCCCCCTGCCATTTGGAATCTCCTGCACCCCAGATGTCACTGCAACAGGACAAGACTTAAGGCCCGGCCACTTCCGCAAGCGCCTTGGCCAGGGCCGAGTGCTTCCCTGAGACAAGCCCGAGGTTCAGAGCAGTAACCCCGGGCCAGAGACCCCGTCACAAGAGCCACCGTGAAGCCTTCCTAGAGCCCTCGGTGGGGGCGCGGGGAGCCAGGGGGAGGGGATGCAGAGAGGGGCGGGGGCGCCATGTGCTGGACAGGGCCTGGACTCAACACCAGCCCTAGCCGGTCGGCCGGGCAGGGGTGCCGGAGGCCCCGGTGCTCATGGCTGGCTCGCGCCGGGGCTGAGCCCTCCACCTGGGGGTCTGCACCCACACTGGGGTGAGTGTCACGATGGAACTGAACTGGCGGGAAGCCCAGGGCCGTCAGGGGACCAGGGGTGCCTGCCATACCAGGCCACGGATCTCAGGTTCGATAAATACGCTGAGCTACCTTATCCTGAAAGGGCGAGGTGCTACAGGAGGGTCTGAGACGTTCTGAACACCGCACAGCGGCGCACGTGGAAAGCGCCCCACCTGACCTCCTCCCCGTGCGAGGCCGCCGCAAGGGGCGCGTGCCCGGAAACTGACGCCCGCGGGCTCTCAGGCTGTGTGCCTGTGCATTCTGTGTTCGCACTTGGGCGCCATCCCCAGGGGCCTCCCATACACGCGCAAATATGCCAAAATCTGAAAATAAAACCCTCAAATCCGAAACGCTTCTGGTCTCAAGCATTTCAGATAAAGGGGCGCTGACCCGTAGTCCACCGGATGCGGGACACAAAACCAGATCATGGCGCACGCTTGTAAATCCCGCGCCTGGGAGGCGGAGACAGGAGGACCGCGCAGGTTGGGAGCCAGCCTCGGCTACTGAGCGAGGCTCTCGGCAACTGAGTGAGAGAGACTGTTTCCAAATAAAATAGAAAATAGGTCTGGGAGTATAGCCCGGAGGTAGAAAAGCCCCTGGGTTCCACCGCCAGCACCACAAAAATCAATCAATCAATCGATCAATCAAACCTAGGTCATGCAAGAGGGCTCCAAAGCCAGGCGGGGGCGTGGGGGCGCGCACTTGCCATCCCAGTACTTGTGCGGCTGAGACAGGAGGATCGCCGGAGAATCGCAGGTCCGTGGTCAGCCTCAGCCAGCACTGAGACGCTCGGGGACCTGGTGAGACCTGCCGCAAGATGAAAAGAAAGCAGGGCTGAGGGTGTAGCTCAGAGGTAGAGTGCTCCTGGGTTCAATCTCCAGAACCAAAAAAAAAAAAAAGAAAAAGAAAAGGAAAAAGAAAGTGCTGCTCCAGGCGGGCGCTCGGCTCTAAGGCGGCGCCCCCATTTGCTTAAGGACAGCAGCCCCACCTCCAGCTCACCCACTGGTGGGGGGGAGACAGGCCTGAGAAACACACCCATTGGACCGCTGTCCACACACTTCCCGCAAGCCACTGAGGTCCGCATGCCGGGGAGGGCCCTGCCTTCCACCCGGGGGGGGGGGGCAGCAGCAAAGCCCGGGGTCCCCAGCGGGCCCCTCCCCTCATGTCCAGTCACGCCGGCGCGGGCCTGCGCGGGCCGTCTCGCTATGACTGTGGGTTCTGCACCCGCGGACGCCGCGTGCTGTGGCCCCAAGGACCTGCTGTCCAGCTGCACAACCGCCCCGACCCGAAATGCTCTCAGCAGCTGACTGCAGCAAGGGCCTCGCAGAGGGGTGTGTGTGTGTGTGTGTGTGTGTGTGTGTGTGTGTGCACTGCACAGAATTCACCCCAAACAGACTCAAGTCCAAAAAACCTCAGGTCGGAAACCAGAGCTTATCCAACAGGCAATAACACTATGCAACGAAGTATCATTCTGCGAGCAAGTGGGAGCCAGGGAGTTCTGAGCATCTACCGGTGAAGGCAGCAGAGGCCCTCGGGGCCTGAGGCTGCTCTGCGGAAGAATACCGCCGCTGCCACCCGCAAGGCCGGGTCCTCTCCTCCCTGCACGGTCCTCCTCTGGGCGGAACTGTGCAGAACAGAAGCTGTAGGAGGATGGTTCGCACTAGCTGATGGCCAGAGACTGGGGCTCGGCCGTGGTCCCTCACAGAACCGTCCAACCAGGGGGTCTCCCAGCTCTTTCCTTTCCTGGGCCCTGAGGCGCGCCCCAGAGCAGCCGGCTGCCGTGGTGACAGTCAGGACCCCGGCCCGGTGCCAGCCAGGCCCCCGCCAGCCACTCCGCAGCCCCCGCGCCCGACTGACCTTTTCCACAGGAGGCGGCGGGGAGAACCTCTTGGCACAGGCCAGGAAGATGTCGGGGTCCGGCTTGCCGCTCTTGACCTCGGGGTCGTCCCCCAGCACGATGTGGTCAAACAGGCCGAAGAAGTCCTTGTGCCTCCTGGTCTTCACCTCGAAGGACGCGGACCCCGAGCTGGTGGCCAGGGCGAAGGGGACGCGGTGTTTCCGCAGGTGCTGGATCAGCTTCTCGGCCCCTGGCGCGGAGGAGAAGGCAGAGGGCAGGCGTCAGCCTCGCGGGCAGGGCGCGGCTGCGGGGACTGCAAGGCCCCTTCCCGGGGCTGCGGCTTCTCCATCTCCACAGACCACCTGATAAACCTCCCCCCGCCTCCCACACGGGGCTACTGGGAGGCGGAGACACCTTTGTGAGGCGGGGCTTAGAGAGGGGAGTTAGGCTATTGGGGGCGTGGCTGTGAAGGGAGCGGGCCCGGTTCCTCTTTCTCTGCTCCCTGGCTACCGTGAGGTGGACAGACCTGCTCTGGCATGCCCACCCACCACGACGGCACGCTGCCTTGCTTACAGGGCCGAGTGAGCCGATGGGTCTCTGGCGTTGTGTCACAGGGACGGAAGCTAACTCAGCACGTGCTACAAGACCAGGCTCTTCGGACGGACGATCGGAGCCGTGGCATTTCCCGAGGAAACAGAAAAAGACTTTCCTAGAAAGAAGAGCCGCTGGCCTTGAACCTGTGCCACTCCGGTCTCAGCCTCCCAAGTGCTGGGGTGACAGGCGTGGACCACGGTGCCCGGCTGAAACGTCTTATGTTCCACAGAAAGCGAGCCAGCGACTCCTCGGGAGGGACGCCTCCTGCTGAACGCACAGGCAGCCGGGGAGGGGACTCTCGTGGAAGATTCGCTGGGAATGAGGGGAGGCCAGGACCCCGGCGGATGGGGAGATGGACCCAAGTCCCTGGAGCGACAGTTCCTTAGCGCACGCGCAGGAGACAGACCTGTAAGGACCATCTTTGTCCACAAGACTCAGCAGCTTGGCTAAAACGCTGCCTCGATGGGCTCTGCTTTTCCAGAGGCCCCAGGAAAGATGGACAGAGCCATTTGTGATCTCACACCTAACTCCATCCCAGAGGGAGGGATCCCGCAAGCATCTGTGTAGAGGAAGCTAAGCGGCAGGCCGGGCAGCGCTGACTGTGTCAGGACGTGGGGAGGGAGCGGGGTAGGGCCGAGGGATGTGTGCACGGGTGAGATACATGACTGCGATGCACCGATACCAAAAAATTTTAAAAAAGCACCAACAAAGCAAAACCTCGCGCTGTGCCAGACGTAAAACACCAAACGACCGACAGATAGTCTACGCCGCCAGCCCTAAGGAAGGGAACGGACGAGACCGCGAGCCTACAGGAGAGCTGGCCCACAGACAGGCCACGGGACTGGACGCTGGCCTGATGGTCGCTCCATCAAGCTGGGGAATACGGAAACAAAAGTAAGACAGCACGCTTGTGATCCCTGTGCTTGGGAGGAGGAGACAGGAGGACCGCAGGTCCAAGGCCAGCCCCAGCTACTTAGCGGGGTCCTTGCAACTTAGGAAGACCCTGTTTCAAAGTAAGGAAGAGCCGGGCGCGGTGGCGCACGCTTGTCATCCCCGCACTTGGGAGGCGGAGACAGGAGGATCGCGCAGGTTTGAAGCCAGCCGCGCTGGCTTAAGAGACCCTGTTTCTAAATAAAAATATAAAAAATAGGTCTGGGAGTGTAGCCCGGAGGTAGAAGGGTTTCCAGAAACCCCAGTACCACCAAAAAAACCAAAAAACAAAACGTGAGACACCGCTGCCCGCGGTCTGTCCAGACCTAATTTCAGTGTAAACGCACACACAGATTCCAAGAGCGAACACTCCGTGTAACGCAGGTGCCGCGGGGAGACAGCGAGGGCCGCTATGTTAATAGCAGACAAGAGGCACTCTGAACGATGAATGACCTTCACCGGGGACGCACGGGGACATCTCACAGTGACAAACTGGCCACTTCGGCAACAAGGCATCACGATTCTCAACGCGTACGCACCCAATAACGCAGGTCCGGAACGCACCAAGCCAACGCCGTGGGGCTGAATGGAGACACAAACACAGACAGAACGTGCCAGTTCCCTCCTCGGTCACTGATAAAACAGGTAGAGAGAAAATAACGAGCCGGGCGTGGTGGCGCACAGCTTGTGATCCCAGCCTTCGGGAGGCTGAGGTGAGAGGACCGCAGTTCATGACCAGCCTCAGCTACTTAGCGGGGCCCTTTGCAACTCAGTGAGACCCTGTTTCAAAATAAAGAAAAATAAAAAGGGAACTAGTACTGCAAGAAAGTAACATAAAATAAAAACAGGGGGTATAGCTTGGAGGTAGAATGCCTCTGGGTTCCAACCCCAGTACCACACACAAAAAGTAAACAAATACATAAATAAAAAGGAAGAGGGGACATAGCTGAGCCTGGTGGCGCACGCTTGTAATCCCCGCGCTTGGGAGGCTGAGACAGGAGGGTCGCACGGGTTCGAGGCCAGCCTCAGCTACTGAGTGAGGCTCTCAGCAACTTAGTGAGACCCTGTTTCCAAATAAAATAGAAAATAGGTCTGGAAGTGTAGCCCGGAGGTAGAAAAGCCCCTGGGTTCCACCCCTAGTACCACAAAAAATTAAATAAATAAATAAATAAATAAATAAATAAATAAATAAAAAAGAGGGACCATAACTACATATACTAATATAATTTGAAAGGTAAAAATATATATTTAAAACAACTTAATGCCAATAAATTTGACAATTTTATTTACCTACTTATTTTATTTATTATTATTGTTGTTGTTGTTATTATTATTATTATTATTATTATTATTACTTTTGCATGTGTGGTACTGGGGATGGAACCCAGGGGCATTCTACCTCCAAACTACACTCCCAGCCCTATGTTTTTTATTCTTTATTTTGAAGTAGGGTGTCACTGAATTGTGGAGGGTCTAAGTAGTAGCTGAGGCTGTCCACAGACCACGATCCTCTTGTCTCAGCCTCCCAAATGCTGGGGTTATAAGTGTGCGCCGCCACGGCCGGCTAAATTTGACATTTTAGAATAAACCTACCCAGCAATACCACTTCTGCGTATCCACCCAAAAGAATGGAAACCCAACCACCGCACGAACGCGTGTATATCTAGGCTCACAGCCACGCGGTTCACCATTGCCAAGATGTCCACCAACAGATGCATGGATTACAAAACTGTGGGATGGATACAGGATGGAATTCTACTCAGCCGTAAAGAACAAAATTATTTCACTTACAAAGAAATGGACGGAACTGGAGGGCATTAGGCTAAGTGAGATTAGTCAGTCACAAAAAATAAGAAATCGGATGCTGTCCCTAATAGGCGGAAGCTAGGGAGAAATGGGTGACAGGAGGAGCTCTAGATGAGGAAGGGGATTCTATAGAGGGGCAAATAAGGCACTGGGGGGATGGAAGGGAGAGGAAACTCTCTAAAGCACAGGATGGACGTAAACTAACACGTCAGAGTCAATTGAGGGGGGGATGAGGTGGGGATTGGGGAAGGGCTGACTGGGTGATGTGTGCGTGTAGGTCTCCGCCATCTTGTATACCCCATTAAGACATACGACTACACCGCACCAATTTAAAAAAATACAAAACTTGCCCAAGACACTTACAAGCGGAATAGCCTTCTACCTACGGAATGGATTCATGGTTAGAACCTCTCCCCTGTCTTGGACCGGAGGTCTCACGGTGACTTACGTGAATGCCAAAGAAAACAGGAGACTTAACATGCTGTCAGAGCGCTGGAGGGCATGACTCGCAAGCTTTTTTTGGTGGTATCAGGACACACCGAACGGAAACTAGAAGGAAACCCACACTTGTTAACCCCACGAACACACCGCACACCTCCACATACGAACAGCACTCACCCAGGGCCGGAGAGCTCGAGCTGGGGAATTTCTGCGCACACTCTGTCCGGGAGTTAAAACATTAGCCGCCACACCGCTCAATTCGCTCGCAGCAGCTACCCAGTGATATCTGGGCTAGCTGAATTTATTCGCTCTATGTATTCATTTATTATCAGCGGTGCTGGGGATGGACGCCGAAGCATTCTGCTTCAGGGCTACACCACCGGCCACATTTTATTTCTCATTTTATAATTTTTTAATATATTTTTTTGGTGGTACTGGGGTGGAACCCAAGGGGCTTTTCTACCTCCGGGCTATACTCCCAGACCTATGTTATATTTTATTTGGAAACAGGGTCTCACTAAGTTGCCGAGAGCCTCACTAAGTAGCTGAGGCTGGCTTCGAACCTGTGCCATCCTCCTGTCTCAGCCTCCCAAGCGCGGGGATTACAAGTGTGCGCCACCACGCCCGGCTTTATTTCTCATTTTGAAACAGAGTCTGGCTAAGTTGCTGCGGCTGCGGTAAGTTGTGAGGCTTCAAGCCTGCGGTCTTCTTGTCTCAGCCTTGGTAAGTTGCTGAGGCTGGCTTCGAACCTGTGGTCCTCCAGTGTGTTCCTGGGAAGTGAATCCAGGGCATCCTGCTTTGATATACTGCCAGTCCTCTTTTTTTACTTTTTATTTGGAAACTTGTATGACTTTTCCAAGCACCTTGCTAAATTGCCGAGACAGGCCTCGAACCTGTGATCCTCCTGTCTCGGCCTCCCAAGAATACCGGGATGACAGGCATGTGCCATTATGCCGGGCTGGAAACAACACCTTGGCGTGTTGTGTTTAGTGGGGAACAGCCATCCCGAAACCCTTTGATTCTTTCTCCTGCCAATAAAAGGGGGGATATGCTCTGTCGTCTTATTTACTTTCTGTGCTCCCCTACAGTGTTACATTAGGTACCTCGAAAACTATTCCCAGAAAGAAAGATGTTAAACACATAAGCCTAAAGGAAATAAATCGGATTTACATTTTGAAGGTTAATAGACCAAAGGAACTTTAACAAGAGCTTTCTTTTTATAGTACGTTTCGGAGATTCACGTGTTTAAATATGCTCCCGTTATTTTTAAAGCTGTTGGTTTAAAATTGGAAAAGCTAATGATTTGAAAGTCTCCTTTGAAATTCAGGTAATTCAGATGCGCGGCTTTGATCACAGCGTCTGCCCAGACCAGAGGACGCTGCTAGCAATGTCTCCGTGATACCACAGATGGCTGTTCCTGCAAGCCGCCCACCTTGTGTTAAGGTTTGTAGTTGCACCGAACCCGGCAGTGGTGCAGGCCTGTAACTAACACACACACACACACACACACACACACACACACACACACACACACACACGGTCCTTCCCGATGAGTGAGAGTGTTATGACACGGAACCCAGGACCCAGCAGGATCGCGGCGTGCCAGCCTGCTGAGGGCCGAGTACATTTCTCCGGCGGGCCTGGGTTCTGGCCCCCGTCAGGAGGCCCAGATGAATGTCGTCAAGGAGCTGCGTGCGGAGGGGATGCACACCAGCTAACACGTGTGTGCACCCTCCCCGCACGCAGTGAGGCCCGGGAGCCTTACCAGCATCCGGGCCACGGCTAAGACGGTACTCACAGCGCTGTGACCCGGGAGCAAGTGCCCAGCTCCGTCACACAGCTCCCCAGCCCGTGAGCCTCGCACGGACGGCCTTGCCCTATACAGTCACTCTCCTTGGCAAGCAAGAGGCTGTGAGAATGTAAATGGAGCTCCGTGCTAGGGAGAAGCCGGTTAGTATAGAAATGAAACCCCGCTCACAGCCCTGGGCACTGGCGTGCGCCTAAGCGTTTAAGGGCAGGGCAGGGCAGGGCAGGCAGCCACTGTTAAGAAGGACTTCTCCCTCTGCTCGCCCAGGACTGCTCCCCCCCTCAGAGGCGGAGAGACAGGAAAAGTGAAGCAGCGGCGGGCGGCGGTCTCCCGAGGCGGAAGGCTCTATTTACTTTGTTCTCGACACTCAGGCCCTAAATCCAATGGCAGTGTCCCCAGAAGAAACGGAAGAGACAGAGAAGCCCCAGGGAGACAGGCAGAGGTTGGAGGGATGGGGCCACGGCCAAGGGACGCCCGGGCCCTCGGTGTGGAAGGGGCAGGGGCAGCAGGAGGCTCCCAGAAGAGGGTACCGCCTGCTGTTGGAAGTCAGAGCCTGCAGACCCCCGTGTGGCAGCTGCTTAAAACCAACGCACGCCGGGCGCGGCGGGCACGCTTGTCATCCCGCGCTTGGGAGGCGGAGACAGGAGGATCGCGCTGGTTCGTAGCCAGCCTCAGCTGGCTTAGGAGACCCTGTTTCCAAATAAAAATATAAAAATCGGTCTGGGAGGGTAGCCCCGAGGCAGAAGGGCTTCCAGGAACCTCAGTACGACCAAAAAAAAAAAAAAAAAAAAAAACCAATGCACATGTAGGTGGTCTCAACAGACACTGCCCGTTTTTGTGAAACGTCTCCACTCTGAAAGAAACCAAGAGGCAGGAGAAAGGAACCTGCTGAAAACAGAGCCTGGCAGACGGTGGTGGCACAGGGACGGGCTGCAGGACAACCAGGGGGCAGAGACGCGGGAGTCTGAGAAGGCTTCAAACAGGAGCAGACTGCCACACAGGAGCGGGCCTCGGGGAAAGAGCACCCGAAGGCCAAAGGACACTCTGCTTTGCTGGGCGTGGTGGGCACGCTTGTCATCCCCGCGCTTGGGAGGCAGAGACAGGAGGATGGCGCAGGTTCGAAGCCAGCCGCGCTGGCTTAAGAGACCCTGTTTCCAAAAATAAAAAAAAAATAGATCTGGGAGTGTGGCCCAGAGGTAGAAGGGCTTCCAGGAACCCCAGTACCATCAAAAAAAACAAAAACAAAAACAAAAACAAAAGCAACAAAAAAACCCACTCTGCCTTCCTTTAGAATGGGGGTCTCCTGAGCTGTGGATCTACTGAGAGATAAAGGAACCTTTAAGAGGCGGGGCCCAGGCGGAGGTCTCCAGGTTACTGGAGTATAGTCCTATTGGGAGGTGGAGCAACCTCTAGGAGGCGGGGCCCAGGCGGAGGTCTCCAGGTTACTGGAGTGTGGTGCTATTGGGAGGTGGAACCTTTAAGAGGCGGGGCGTAGGGAAAGGTCTTTAGGTTACTGGTGCGCAGCCCGGAAGAGGACCGAGACCTCAGTCTCTTCTTCCACCTTTGCTGGCTGGTTTCCATGACAGGACGTGCGGCCTCACCCGAAGCAAAGGGCCCGTCCATCAAGGACTTGCGGGGCACTGGAAAGCTGCCACTGAGCGGGTGGAAACGACACATTAGAATCGTATCCTGCAGCCATTCGACTTCCCGAGCGGGGAGAGGCTTCGTGAATCCGCCCCTGTCGTCCGCTGTGGACTGCAGATGGAGTGGTGCTTACGGCAAGGCGCCGGCAGGCGGGCTTCTTTGGGGCGACCTGCTCCTGCTGACTGCGTCATTGCTACGGCACGCAGGCAGAGGACGCCATGCGATCAGACCCACACACGTCGGATTCAACGCGGCCCTTGGTCTTCCTTTTTCGGTGCTAGGGATTGAGCCCAGAAAGCGTTCATTTTTCTGTCTCTCTCCAAACGCACCGAGGGCAACACAGGGTTGGCCGAGGGGGCAGCGGATGTGGTGGTCAGCCTGGTGACCGTCCTGGCCTTCCGAGACCTGAACAACCTCAAACTGCAGGCTGCATCCCACACGACCCTCCTGGGAAGTCTCAAAGCTGCCAAGAGAGCGCACACCTGAGGACAGGGCCCCGCGCCCCGGCCTCCACATGAGGCACGGCTGGAGCCCGACACCCATAAGCTCAGCGGATACACACGTGCATACACACACACACACACACACACACACACACACACACACACACACACAAACACACACACACGGTTCCACGGACCAAGCACCCTAAGTTGCAGAGGGCTTCGCCAAGTTGCTGGAGCTGACCTCCAACCTATGATCCTCCTGCTTCAGCCTCCCAAGTACTAGAACGACAGGCATGTGCCCCCACCACACCTGGCTCCCCCATTTCTGTCTGAGACACCCAGTCGCCACTGGGCAAAATGAAGGTAAGTTCACACTGGATTCTTTCCCCCTAGGTAATAGTGTGTTAGTGATGGGACTCTGTGCTGACAATTTCAGCATCTGAATGTTTACCTTTTACACTAGCAAAGAGGCAAAAGAAAGCCCCCCCCAAACATATATAGCACTCATAATCAAATGTTTTGGTTTTTTTAATGGTACTGGGGGTGGAACCCAGGGGCTTTCTACCTCCGGGATATACTCCCAGCCCTATTTTATACTTTATTTGCAAACAGGGTCTCACTAAGTTGCCAAGAGCCTCACTAAGTGGCTGAGGCTGGCTTCAAACCTGTGCGATCCTCCTGTCTCGGCCTCCCAAGAGCGAGGATTACAAGCGTGCGCCAACACACCCAGCTCTCAAACAGTTTTTTTTTTTTTTTTTTTTGTGGTACTGAGAATAGAACCCAGGGGCATGGTACCTTTGAGCTACATCTCCAACCTTATTTTTTATTCTTTATTTTGAAACAGGGTCTTACTAAGTTACAGAGGGTCTCACTAAGTGGCTGAGGCTGGCCATGGACCCAGATCCTCCTGTCTCAGCCTCCCAAATGCTAGGATTACAAGTGTGCGCCATCACGTCTAGCTACAATCAAATATAAGCTTCTTATAAGCTTCTTAAATAGTCATTTTAATTACACACTTAAGCAAAGTAAATTACCAGTTTAAAATAACAGAAATTATATGATTGAGAGAGCGTAGCTGATACACAGATTTTTCTTTATTTTTTTTCTTCTTTTGCTGTACTGGTGGTGGAACCCAGGGGCTCTGTAACTCTGAGCTACACTCCCAACCCTATTTTTTTCTTTTTCTTTTTTTGGTGGTACTGGGGTGGAATCCAGGGCCTTTCTACCTCCGGGCTACACTCCCAGGTCTATTTTATACTTTATTTGGAAACAGGGTCTCACTAAGTTGCCGAGAGCCTCACTAAGTAGCTGAGGCTGGCTTCGAACCTGTGTGATCCTCCTGTCTCAGCCTCCCAAGCGCTGGGATTACAAGCCTGCGCCACCACGCCTGGCTCAGCCCTATTTTTTAATTCTTTACTTTGAAACCGGGTCTCACTGAGTTGCAAAGGGCCTAAGTAGCCGAGGCTGTCCGTGACCTACGATCCTCCTGTCCCAGCCTCTCGAATGCTGGGATGACAAGCGTGCGCCACCACGCCCGGCTGACTTCATTTTTCACTGGCTTCCCGCAGTCGTGCGTCAAGAGGAAAAGTGATGTGACTCCCGTGTGCTTGCTGGCTCCTTGCAGGAGGCTCGGGCCACCACCGCCTGCGAGCAGGCGTTTCTCGAAGACTGAACTGAGCCCTGCCTCAGGCCATCGATTCTGAGATAGCTGCCCAGCTCCGGGAACAGGTTCCTGCCCTGGTCATCCTCGACTCCGGCAGCGCGCCCGCTTCCGTTTCCCAGGCGCTCCACAGGAATTCCGAGCGGCTTTGTAAAGGTGCTGGCTGTGACGCGGCGGGCCCCGGGCCGTGCCAGGCCTTCAGGTCTAATTTACGAGGGGCCTTGTACACCCTCAAGCCTGCAGAATCACAGCTGCTCGTACAAACGGACTGCTCCAGTCACGGGTGTGAGACAGGGTGGTGGTGAAGGTAAGGAGAAGCAATAGAGAGGAATTGGGGCGGGACAGAGGAGAAGTGGGCTTCCCCTGTCCAGAAGGGAGCTCCTGGACCTTCTGGACAGGGGTGTGTGACTGACTTGGGTCCTAGCTCAAGGCAGCGTGAGGTCCGGGGCACCCAGGATAGAGACAGGCTCTTCTGGGGACAGGGATGCTGGGTGAACGGTGGTACTATAGTTCATCTCTGAGTCCCCCCAAGGCCTTGTGTAGACAGCTTGGGTTGCCTGTGGAGCTATGGGGAGGTGGTGGGACCTTTAAGGGGAGGGGCCTACTGGGAGGAAGGGAGGTCACTGGGGGTGTGGCCCTGAAGGGCCCTTTCTCCTCTTTCTCTTCACTGCCAGGGTGCTATGAGGCGAACGGGGGACTCCTTCATTACACACTGTTGCTATGATGTCCTATGCTGGCCCAGAAACCCACCCACCATGGGCTATGTTATGATCTCAGGGAGACAAGGTAGCCATGTTGGGGGCGGGGCTTGATAGCTAAGGAATGGTTGCCGGGGGGTGAGGCCTGGAGATTATATACGGCCCCCCTCCCTTTGCTCTCTCTCTTGCTAAGGCCTCCGTGATGTGAGAGCAGACCTTCCTCTCTTTCGCTCCCCGCACCGCGCTCTGAGCTCCCCCAGCGCAACTCGGCCCCACAGTGAAGGACACCCTGAAATCTCCAGCGCTGTGAGCGCACCCATCTTCCTTCCTCCAAGTTGTGGGCATCCTGTGCTTTGGATGATAGCGGTGAGAATGTGCACCGAGACACACTAGAGTCACGAAGCCAAAGCAACCTTTCCTCCTCGCAAGACGCGCATCTCCGGGGTCTTCCCACAGCCACGCAGGCTGACCGACACGAGCCTCCTCCTCGCTATAGCCACGTCCACCCAACGCCTGGGAATTCCCGGTTGGACGATTGCGTCTTTGCAGATGTAGTCAAGTTAACAGGAGACAGTATAAAATAAAAGCTGGGTCCTAAATTTAATGAGTGATCTCCCTCCCTCCTTCCTCCCTCTTTCTCTCATCTCTCCTTTCTTTTCTGTGGTCCTGGGGATTGAACCCACAGGCATTCTACCTCCAAATGAAACCCCCATCTCGTTTAATTTTTTAGTTTTGAAGAAAGGTCTACGTTGTTGAGGCTGGTCTTGGGCCTGTGATCCTCCTATCTCAGGTTCCCACGTGCTGGGATTACAGGTGTGGGATACTACGCCCAACTGAGTGATTTCTTTATAAGAAAAAAAGAGAGGGGATTTTGGAAACCGACCCACGCAGCCAGCCAGGGGAAGAGGGGGGCAGAGACTGGGAGGGGCGGTACAAGCCGAGGGCCTTCGAGGAGTGCACGGGAGCTGCGGGAGCACGGGAGGCCTGCAGGTTCTCCTCGGCCTCCGGAGGGGTCGGTCCCGGCCGCATCTTGGCGTTGCACGCGGAGCCTGGGAAGTGTGCGGAGCCACCCCGCCCGCTCACCTGCATGGTCATGGCGAGTGTGGGGTCACGAGGGGCGGGGTGTGAGTGGCCCCGTGTCCCGCCCGTGACCTCAACGACTACTAATTCACCTTCTAAGTACACACTAGTGATGCTTCACGGGAGACGGTGCATGACACCTGCGTGTGAGCCCTACGCGAACATTACGAGGGGAGCCAAGCAGTTAGGAGGTAAATTCAAAGAAATCCCCTCGCATCTTCAAAGGAGCGCTCGGGAGAGCCGAGCGCACATTTATTTGGCCTGCTGGTCCCCGGCGCCACGGGGAACCCGCGCTGGGCTGTGCTTCAGGGCGCCTGGCTCTGGGGTGCCTGCCGCTCAGCGGAGCTCTCTGGGGGGCCGAGTGTTTCTGTGACCTTGCCTACTGCCGTGGGCACAGCTACTCCAGGCAAACAAACATCTTTTCCTAGCATCCCCAGGAGCGGCGGGGCTTCGGGTCTGGTTCCATTTCATGGACTGCCATTAGATCTGAACCTCAGGTTGAAAGGAAGGCCAGTGAGCCTCAGGAAGAAAGGAACAGCGAGCAGGGCGCGGTGGCGCGCGCTGGTAACCCCAGCATTCGAGAGGCTGACGGGAGAAAATGAACCCCAAGCCCCCTGAAGCTCTTTTTCCAGCATCCATTTGACTATTCTGTAATAATGATCAGAGCACCACAGCAGCAAGAGAGCAAACTGTCAAAATATTGTGGAGAATTGAAAGCAGACGCAAGCCGGGCGTGGCGGCGCGTGCTCGTCATCCCAGCATTCGGGAGGCCGAGACAGGAGGATCGCGGTTCGAGGACAGCCTCAGCTACTTAGTGAGGCCCTCTGCAACTCAGTGAGACCCTGTTTCAAAATAAAGAATGAAAGATAGGGCTGGGGGTGGAGCTCAGAGGTCAAATGCCCCTGGGTTCCGTCCCTAGTACTACAAAATAAATAATGAATAAATAAGTAAATAAATACATGAAGCAGGTGCAATATACGTATATTATACAGTAAATTATATCTCCTGGAATTATCCAAGGAATACAGGCTTCTGTTTATTATGGCAAATGTTGAATTCTAGCACTCTCCAGGTAAGCTCCATTACGGATTTTGCTGGTTTGCCATATACACAGAATTTTCTTCTTAGGATAACCAGAAAGGAGTGGGATATGCTGATTTTTACACACACACACACACACACACACACACACACACACACACACATACCCTCCCTTAGTCCATTTTCTAAATGTTTTATAAACCATGTCTTAGCTTTGCTGACACCGGAGCCACAGAGCCTAAGAGGCAAAAGGAACCCATAGGAAGCGGCGGCCACACTGGTCTCGGCCTGGCTGGAGACCTCCCTCTAAAGCTGCACCAGCGCCGGGCCACGGCCGCCACCTGGGGCGCGCACCCCAGAGGGACGGCGAGGGGGCTGACGTTTCCAGTCCCGTTCTCAGTGGCGAGGCCTTTGGAAAACGTCCCCCTCCGTCCGTAAGCAACCTCACTCACACCCGGCACCCCTCGAAGGGCCCTGGAGCTCTGTGGCCGCCGCCGGGCCCGCTGCCCCCAGGCCCAGCGCTGGCCTGACCTCCGCATCATCTGACACCGGGACGGGGGGGGGGGGGGGGGCGCGACCCGGCTGGGTTTTCTCTCGGGCGGACAGGAGGGGCACAGGGCACCTCTCGGGAGAAGGACCTGCGGTCACCGGGAGCGTCCATCCCCTGCGGACACAGTGTTTCCCAACCGGGGCTCCCTCCTCCCGGGTCTGTCTTAGGACTGGGAAAACCTGGCCCCCCCAGGCCACCGGCAGACTTGGGAAACAGATCCCGTCCCGTGCCTCCGTCTCCTTGCCGGAGAGCTGCTCCCCGGACTAATGGTATTTGTGTTCAGTCACTGCAAATTGCTGCTTCTGAGGATCTGTCACCACAAAAATCAATGTGCAAAACAGCTGTTTAAATAGCTTATTATTAACAGCCAGAGAGGAAAATATAAATTAGAAAATGCTGATAGCTCACGGAATTTCCCAGATCCTCTGTTCTAGTTCCATAGGTGACATTTTTTTTTTTTTTCCAGTTCTGGGGATGGAACCCAGGGGCATTTGACCTCTGAGATACACCCCCAGCCCATTTTTTATTCCTTACTTTGAAACTGGGTCTCACTGAGTTGCGGAGGGCCTCGCTAAGTAGCTAAAGCTGGCCGCGAACCGCGATCCTCCGGTGTCAGCCTCCAGAATGCTGGGATGACGAGCGTGCGCCGCCGCGCCCGGCTGACAAGAGAATTTAAATCCACTCCTGTAGAACTACACCTCAGAGAAGGCGCTGAGGAAACTGGGAACCCCTGCTGGAGCGTCTCAATACTCCGGGTATCCGGTAGCCTGGGAACGGCCTCCCACACCAGAGGCCAAGTCTATCTGTCTTCTTTCAGTTCTCTGTACCCTCCTCACCTGTAAAATGTGCGTAAGACCGACTCCGCCTACGTCACAGAACCAGTACACAACTGCAAGTGAAGCCAGGCATGGCAGTGCACACCTGCCATCAATCCCAGTACTCGGAGACTGAGGAAGAGGACGGCAGTTCACGGGCAGCAGCAGCAACTTAGCAAAGACCCTCAGTCACCCAGCGAGACCCCGCTTCAACATGAAAAGTGAAAAGGGCGGGGCACAGGGTGACCCTGGGTTCAATCCCTAGTACCACAACAAAACAAAACAAAATCCTGCCAGGGACATAAAGATATAGGAAAGACAGTTTCCAATTTCTACACAAAAACGACTTAACGGAAAAGTACCTTTATTTTTTTTTAATTTATTTTTATTTTTTTGGTGGTACTGGGGTTCCTGGAAGCCCTTCTACCTCCGGACTACACTCCCAGACCTATTTTATATTTTTATTTGGAAACAGGGTCTCTTAAGCCAGCGCGTGCGCTGGCTTTGAACCCGCGCGGTCCTCCTGTCTCCGCCTCCCCAGCGCGGGGATGACAGCGTGCCCGCCGCGCCCGGCCCTGCTGCACTCTATAGGCAGGCCTGTAGTTCTTTGGCTGGAGAGGACTTCTGGACCAGGGCTCTGAGAGCGAGGGTCACAGGAAGCACTGACCTGGGCCGCTGTTTGCTTAGCCTAGGAGGTCTCCAGTAGAGCCCACAGTCCACTGTCTCTGAATGTGCAAAAACTTAACCCACAAAATAATGAACTGCACCCACGGGCGTCATCAAATAAGGGGATCCTCTAGACGCAGGGGTCAAGGATTCCCCAGGCTTGTCCCTTCCATCTCCCGGGGGCTCCGGGCCCCTCCCTCCTCAGACCGCATGCGCTCCTGGGCCTGGGCAGCCCTCACTTGTTAAACACAGGGACACAGCCTGGGGCTTCCTCCTCAAAGGCCCCGCTGCCCTCCGCCCTGGTCTGGGTGCTTGGGGCCAACAGAGATGGGGTCCCCAGCTGTTCCTCAAACTCAGCACAGGGAGGGGGGAACCGGCTCTGCTGGGACAGAGGTGCACCCCTCTGCGCTCACGGGGATCCTCCCGGGTGGCACCCCGTGCAGATGGACCCGGACCTGCCCCTGCCCTGCCACGGCTCTCCCCGACGCCCAGGTCAGGCTCCGTCTCCGTCACAGAGCCCCTCCTGCTCCGGGAACAGCTGGCCAGGACATTCTACGGCCCCCTGGTAACCGCTTCCTGACCTTGTTCTAACGCGTGACTCCCGCGGCACTTGGGTTTTTACTTACACGTGGTGGGTACTAATGGCCTCCCCCCACATGGAGGGGAGGCCATTATCCTGTTATCCCCCTGAGCAACCGCCCAGCGCTGTGTGCAAAGAATTAAGCGACCAAAGAGGGGAGCTGGCCCCCGACCGACCGCGAGACTGGGTGCCCTTTAAAAAATTTCTTGTGAGCTGGGCGTGGTGGCACACGCTTGTCATCCCCGCGCTTGGGAGGCTGAGACAGGAGGATCGTGCAGGTTCGAAGCCAGCCTCAGCTCCTTAGTGAGGCTCTCAGCAACTTAGTGAGACCCTGTTTCCAGGTAAAGTATAAAATAGGTCTGGGAGAGTAGCCTGAAGGTAGAAAGCCCCTGGATTCCATCCCCAGTACCCCCCCACACACACACACACAAATTTCTTGTGTGTGTATGTGTGGTACTCAGGGACGTTCAGCCTCCAAGCTACACCTCCAGCCCTATTGTTATTTATTTTTACTTATTTATTTATTTTTACAATAATAGGCATGCTACCTCCAAGCGACACCCCCAGCCCTATTTTTTTATTCTTTATTTTGAGACAGGGTCTTGCTAAGTAGCTGAGGCTGGCCTCGACCCGCGATCCTCCTGTCTCAGCCTCCCGAATGCTGGGATGACAAGCGTGCCCACCACGCCCGGCTTGTGAGTGCCTTGTGGCTGGCTGGACAGTGGGCGGGAGGTGCCAGAAGGAAAGGATGCGGATGGGCCTTTAACAGCAGTGGGAGGTGAAGGGCGGAAAGAGAGAAATCAAGAATAAAATGATAACAAAAGGCAGAGGGATGGAAAGACAGACAAGTTACACACAAGGTGTCGGCTCAGCAGAAGAAAGGGGCTTGGGTACACACCCGACTCTGCGGCTTCTATTTGAAAAACTACTTGGGGCGTCCCAAGTCGAGATTAAGTTCAAAGACATGGCTACAAGTGTTTCGGGTCATAATATCGCACCCCTCTAGGCCCTCTGCTCCCCACTGCGAACGGAAAACTCACCGGAGATGAACCGTGTGTGTTTTCTTTCCCAAACTTTGCTCCCCAACCAAGAAGGCTGGCTGTTGTTTAATCCTTGGTCCAGTTTCCAAGTAACTCTGGGGGCTCGCCAGACACGCCCACAGAACTCCCCCGGTGATTGGCTGGCTAGGCGTGCCAGTCCTGCCTGACATCACAACTGGGCAAGGGACACGCCCCCACGGGACCCACAGCGATTGGCTGGCCAGGAGAGCCAATCCTGCCTCATGACAATTGGGCAAGGGACACGCCCCCACTGGGTCCCCGGTGATTGGCCGGGCCGGAGTGCCCATCCTGTCTGACGTCACAATAGGGCAAAGGACACGCCCCCAAGGGCCCACAGCTCAGTCCTCCAGGGCAAGCGGCTAGGTCCCTTCTGGGTCAACGCTCTGCCTTTGAAAGCTGGACCACTGGACCACGGGAGGGGCGTCGAATTCATAACACCCCCTCTCCACAACCGGCTGGCTTTGCCAACGAGCTTCTGGAACTTAAAACTTGCAGGAAAAAGAAGATGCTCGCCGGGCGCGGTGGCGCACGCTTGTCATCCCCGCGCTTGGGAGGCAGAGACAGGAGGATGGCGCAGGTTCGAAGCCAGGCGCGCGCGCTGGCTTAGGAGACCGTGTTTCCAAATAAAAATGTAAAAATAGGTCTGGGAGTGTAGCCCGGAAGTAGAAGGGCTTCCAGGGACCCCAGTACCACCACCATCAAAAAAATATATATTTTTTAATAAAGAAAAAAAAGATGCTCTCAGAGGGGAGAGCAACACGTGTGGTCAAGGGGTCATCGTGCCATGTGGTATTTGCGACCCAGTGTGGACCCAGACCCTGGGAAGGTCGGGCCGCCTCCTCTCTGCAGCAGGAATGTGGGAGGGACAGAAGGCTTGAGCTACTTAACTCTTCTCATTGTGTGTGTGTGTGTGTGTGTGTGTGTGTGTGTGTGTGTGTGTGTGTGTGTGTGATATTAGGGATGGAACCCAGGGCTGTTCTACTTCTGGGGAGCCGCCCTGTCGCCTGCACCTAAGAGAGGTGCAGCGGCAGCAGAGAAAGGGAAGAGGCCCCGGCGCTTCCCAGGGGGCTGCTCGGGCTCCTGCCCCGGGAGCCAGCCCGGCCCCTGCGGATTTCCTTGGCCTGGCTCTGGGGAGAGCCTGGCACGGAGGCTGCATGCCTGGCTGCGCCCCAACGCCAGAGAATAGACTCGTTAGCATTCAGGCCGAGTCGTCAGAGGAGCTGGAGGAAGCTGCAGGGACTTGAGCACTGCAGCAGAATCCATTCCAAGCCCGCCTTGGGGCGCAGGGAGAGATTCTAGGAGGGGAACCGGGTGAATCCGACGGGGAGAGCCGGGTGACTGCGTGGCTGCTGTGTATGATGACCCGCGAGGGAGGCCCGGGTCAAAGGCGAATGTGAGAGCTCACCCCCAGGCGGGCCAACAAGAAACACAACCAAGAAATCAGAAACACAAGAAGGGGGGCCACCCCCGCAAAACAGGAGGAAAGCCAATGCTGGAAGAATGCCAGCCCAGGAGGTAAATGGATACATTCCTGGAAATAGAGGGCCTTCCAGACCGAAACAAAAGGAATGACAGTCTTCTGAGACGGAATCAGGAGGCCAGGGACCCTGAACAAAACTAAGAAGTAAGGGCATTTAACAGTAATAATACTAATAGTAATAGTAATAATAATAATATATACACCATCCACTAGGAAACACCTGGAGCCAGGCCTGCCTGTCATCCTCGTACTGGGGAAGCTGAGTAAAGGATCTGAGGATCCCAGAGGATCTCAGGCCTATGGCGAGCCTTGGCAACTTACACCATTAGCAACTTAGTGAGTCCGTGTTTCAAAATAAGAATACATAAATGCGTAACAAGGGCCAGGTTCAATCCCCAGTACCAGAAAATACAACAAAAACAAAACCACCCGAGACCAGATGGCCTCACTAGACAATTCTACCAAACGTTTAAAACGCGGTGAGAAGCCGGGCGTGGTGGCGCACGCTCGTCATCCCCGCGCTTGGGAGGCTGAGACGGGAGGATCGCGCAGGTTCGAAGCCAGCCTCGGCTACTGAGTGAGGCTCGCAGGAACTTAGTGAGACGCGGTTTCCAAATAAAATATTTTAAAAAAGGTCTGGGAGCCCGAAGGTAGAAAGCCTCTGGGTTCCACCCCCAGTACCACCAAATAAATAAATAAATAAAAAGAGAACATGGTAGGAAAATAACAGACCAATGTCTCGGGTGAAAGCTGATGTCACACTGTAAAGACGCTACCCACAGCCCGATTTCCGCGGCCAAGGAGAGGGGTCAGTACAGGAGGAGGAGGGCGGCTCCCGTCTGTCCAAGCAGAGGGTTAGGAGAGGGGAGGGGCAGCTGGCGGAATGGGAGGAAACATCCCCGGGCCACACGGAAGCCTGCGAGGGGCCGAGGCCCAGGATGTGAAGGAACCCACGCGATTCAAGGACAAAATAACGACTGAAATGGCGAGACGGGCGAAGGGCTTGAAGAGCGTCTCCAGTGGTCCAGCGGGCAAATAAAACACAGCGTGACGTCACTCATCCGCAGAGAAATGCGGGTCAAGACCGCAGGAGCTGTGCCACTCGGCGGGGCTCAGAATGACGACTCGCAAACCGATGAACACGAGCCGAGCGTCTGAGACGGCGGAGACACTGTACCACTGTGCGCTCTTTTTTTTTTTTTGGTGGTAATGGGGATGGAGCCCTTCTACCTCCGGGCTACACTCCCAGACCTATTTTACATTTTTATTGGGAAACAGGGTCTCTTAAGCCAGCGCGGCTGGCTTCGAACCTGCGCGATCCTCCCGCCTCTGCCTCCCAGGCACGGGGATGACGAGCGTGCGCCACCGCGCCCGGCGTCACCGTGCACTCCTAATGGGACTGAAAATGCCCAAGAGAGGGAAAGCAGGATGTGAGGGTCACTACGATGGGCTCTGCACACATAAAGGACTATCACACATCCTCTAAAGGGTCACGGGAGCCGGGCGTGGTGGCGCACGCTTGTCGTCCCAGCATTCGGGAGGCTGAGACAGGGGGATCGCGGTTCGAGGACAGCCTGAGCTACTTAGTGAGACCCTGTTTCAAAATAAAAAGTAAAAAAGAGGGCTGGGGGTGGAGCTCAGAGGTAGAATGCCCCTGGGTTCCATCCCCAGACCCCCTCTCCCACAAAAAAGGGCCCCAGGATGCAGCACAAATGAACCCCGAGGGCGCCGCACGGGTGCCATAGTTCCACACCCGCAGTTCCTGTTGCTGCTGCCATTCTGGCTTTTCTTTCCCTTGGACCAAGAATTCTGAAGAAGAATCTTCAGACAGTCCATTTCTGGGCTCTTTTATGGGCTGTCATCTGGAACACCCTAAACCACAGTTCAGAAGCCAGAGAACACAGTCGCGATCCCTCCCTCAAAGGAGAACTGGGCGCAGGCATAGAAGTGGCGGGGGCACGTCCGCGTGACGGGCAGAGCTGGCCCAGCACGGCGAGGCCCTGCGTTCCCTCTCCAGCGCCCGGTCCAAAAAACAGGAAAGAATAAAAAGAAAAAAGGGGGCGGGGAGGGGGGGACTGTGTGGCACCCAGACAAAAACACCAGAAGTGAATTAGCGTATAGACGTCTTTTTTAAATTAAGCTTCTCTGGGGGAGATTTAGCTGCTTATCAATTTGTGAAAAGTTTGAATAGTTGCTGAAATACTAATCCCATATCTGATTGTGTAAAGCAGACGGCAGGGCCACCCACCGGAGTTGAACCCCGATGCAACAGCATGGTGACTATCACCTCCGGGGAATGCTAATCGGGCAGGGGATGTGGCGCGGCGGGGCTTGCCGAGAACTCACGAGGGCCCAGCCTGTGAGCCCCAGCCACAAACACGGGAGGAGAGTAGAAGAGTGATAAAAAAAAACCCAAATTCGGAGCCGGGCGCGGTGGCGCACACTTGTCAGCCCAGCATTCGGGAGGCTGACATAGGAGGATGGCGGTGCGCGGGCAGCCCTGGCTACTAAATGAGGCCGTATTTATTTATTTATTTATTTATTTATTTATTTATTTATTTATTTATTTATTTTTGGTGGTCCCGGGGTTCCTGGAAGCTCTTTTACCTCCGGGCTATGCTCCCAGACCTATTTTATATTTTTATTTGGAAACAAGGTCTCATAAGCCAGCGCGGCTGGCTTCGAACCTGCGCTATCCTCCTGTCTCCGCCTCCCAAGGCTGGGGATTGCAAGCCTGCGCCACCACGCCCGGCTAACGAGGCCTTTTGTCACTAAGTGAGACCCTGTTTCAAAAATAAAAAAAAAAGCCAGGCGTGGTGGCGCACGCTTGCAATCCCAGCATTTGGGAGGCTGAGACTGAGGATGGCGGTTCACCTCAGCCACTTAGTGAGCGAGGCCCTCTGCAACTCAGCGAGACCCTGTTTCAAAATAATGAATAAAAAATAGGGCAGGGGGTGTAGCTCGGAGGTCAAATGCCTCTGGGTTCCATCCCCAGACCCGCAATCAATCAATGAATCAATGAATAACTAAAAATAGGGCTAGGGGTGTAGCTGGGAGGTAGAATGCCTTTGGGTTCCATCCCTAGTACCGCAAAAAAACAAAACAAAACAAAAAAAAAAGGGCTGTAGTTCAAAGGCAGAATTGCCCGAGTTCCACCCCCAGTACCACAAATACAATAAAATAAATAAATAAATAAATAAAATCAAACCAAACGGAGAGTTGTCTGGACGTGAGACCTGAGGGACACACTTCCGGAAGCCGTAGGGGCAGGCCGGACGCAGCACCCCAGGGCCCGTGGAGCTCTGCCGAGGTGACCAGGCGCCAGCGAGGCCCCGCACGCGCGCGGGCTCCCGTGAGCGGGGACGCACCTGGCAGGAGCTCGGCCGCGGGGAAGAGCCGCTGCAGCTTCTGCTGGCTCTCCTCCACCAGCTCCTCCTTGGACATGGGCAGCCGCAGGACGTCGACGATGACCTGGGCCGCTTCCAGCGCCTTCTTGCCCATGACCAGCGACTTGACGTCCCAGGTGTAGTCCTTCCCGTAGCGGCCACAGATCTCCTGAAACACCACGGAGTACAGCCGCTCGGTATCTGCAGGACGGAACGAGACACGGGGACGGTCATTCTGAGAGTGGAGACCCCCTGTTCTTAGCACTAGCAACCCGGCCGTGGCAGGGTCCCCGCCCCAGGGTGCCCGGCCACGGTAGCTCGGCGACATTTGCAGGGGCCAACAGAACAGTCAGGCAGGGCGAGGGTGCTCGTTAGAGAAGAGCGAGCGCCCAGTCCTAGCTGGGCGCCCAGTGGGGGCGCACCTTCTCCCACGGCCTCCGTGACTCCGTGTTTACACCGGGACCCAGTGCTGACCAGGCAGTGCCCACGCAGCCAGTGCACCGTGGACTGGACATACCAGGAAAAGAGAAAATCTGTGTCAATGCGTCACGCACTGGCACAGGCGGCTCTCCACTAGACGTGCAGTGTGCCAGTCGGGGCGCAGCGTCCCGTCACGTCGGCGCTCTGGCTAGCTGCACAACCCCCAGCGCACTCGGATCGCCGTCCGGAGCTGACGCGCAGGGGGAGAGGAGCCCGCCGCAGTGGGTGGGCCGGGTGGCCACCGAGGCGGGCGGGTGCGGGTGGAGAAGGCGGGTCCCTGCCCCTGCGTGGCCCGTTTGCTTGTTTGCTCTCTGCTTTCAGCCTCCATGATGTGAGCCCTGCACACCTGGCCGCCCATGGACCGAACCCTGGAGCTCCCGAAACGCCGTGAGCAAAGAGACCTTCCTTCCCGTGAGCTGTGTGGCCGCGCCGAGCGGGCCCCCCAGTGAGCGTGCGGATCCCGACATCCAGGCCGTAAGTCGTCGACGGAGGGTTTCAGTGGGTGGAAGATGAGTGTGGGTGGAGCGCAAACGCGGTGCCAGTTTGGAGACGGGGTTTGAGCATTCGAGGCGTTTGGTTTCTACAGGGAGGGATCCTAGGACCAATCCCCCGACATGATGGGGGAAACCTATTTTTCTACCTCTCTTCCTGCCTTCCTTCCTTCCATCCTTCCTTCCTTCCTTTCTATTTATTTCAGTACTGGGGATAGAACCCAGGGGCATTCGACCTCCGACCTACACCCCCAGCCCTGTTTTTTATTCTTTATTTTGAAACAGGGTCTCACTGAGTTGCAGAGGGCCTAAGTGGCTGAGGCTGGCCTCGAACCACGATCCTCCCGTCTCAGCCTCCCGAATGCTGGGATGACAAGTGCACCGCCATGCCTGGCTTCCACCTGTATTTATATGTATGTATGTATGTATGTATTTACTTATGTCTTTCAAAAGAATCTAAGAGCATTCTGCCTCTGAGCTATATCCCAGCCCTATTTTTTTTTTTTTTTTGAAACAGGGTCTAACTAAGAAGCTGCTGAGGCTGGCCCTGAACCTGTGGTGGTCCTCTCTCAGCCTCCCAAGTACCGAGGTTATCAGCGTGCTCCACCATGCTCGGCATCTCCCGTTTATATTTAATATGTATACCTGACTGTACTCTTAGTACAAGCCATAGCACTAGACAACACCCCGATCCCACCACAGTACTCCTGTGAAGACCAAAGACCTGAGCCCACACCGTGACGCCCCACACAGAATGGAATCGGGAACGCTGCTCGCTAGAGGCTGCCCTTGGTACCAGCATAGCTGGCCCTGATTCTGCCGTCTTCAGCAGAAGCCTCAAAAAGCCAACCCGGTGGCCCGCCGGGACACCGGAGGCGCGTCTCGCAGGCACAAGCACCTCCACCCAGCCCAGGCGCAGGGAGCTGCGTGCTTTCTGGCGAGCGTTATCCCAAAGGCCCACCTGAAAGCAGACCGCCTGTCCTGGAGCCTTACTGGGGTCCGTCTGCCGTTTGCCAGGGAACTGACACCGGTGTTTGATGAACCCCAGAGGCCACAGACGTTCACAACGTGGTTTATAAAGTCATGAGCCGGGCGTGGTGGCACACGCTCGTCATCCCAGCATGCGGGAGGCTGAGACAGGAAGATGGCGGTTCGCGGACAGCTTCAGCTACTTAGTGAGGCCCTCTGCAACCCAGTGACACCCTGTTTCAAAAGAAAGAATAAAGCCGGGCGCGGTGGCGCACGCTTGTCATCCCCGCGCTTGGGAGGCGGAGACAGGAGGATCGCGCAGGTTCGAAGCCAGCTGCGCACGCTGGCTTAGGAGACCCTGTTTCCAAATAAAAAATGTAAAAATAGGTCTGGGAGTGTAGCCTGGAGGTAGAAGGGCTTCCAGGAACCCCAGTACCACCAAAAAAAGCCAAAAAAACAAAAACAAAATAAAGAATAAAGAACAGGGCTGGGGGTGTTGCTCGGAGGTAGAATGCCCCTGGGTTCCATCCCCAGTACCGAAAAAAATTAATAAATAAAGAGAAGCCACCAGATTCACTTGACAAAGAGGCCCAGAATTCGGGTTTGGTCCCGAGACTGCCCACCTCCTGCAGACAGCAGCACGGCCTTCGCGGGGAGCACCAGCTTGGGTCCCGGTTTTCCCCTGGACTTGCGCAGCGGGGCCCTCAAGTGCTCCTCAAAAGGGCGAATGGCTGCGTGGCTTTTAACTGCTCTTCCAGAGGTGGGAGCGAGCGCTGGGGTGGCGACGCCTACCCGCTGTCTGTTCTACACCATTTGGAAACCCAGGGCGCAGCGCACGCGCGTCGATATTCCCCTTCCTATCCATTTTCTTCCACGCGTGAACACAGGCATTCTGTCGGAGCGTGGACTGCTAGGGACCGGGCTGCAGGGGTGTGACCGTCCACCACCGCCTTTCGAATCTCCGGGGGAGCCCGCAAGTTGGGGTCGCATGTCGGGGTCCTCTGCACAGGCCCGGCCCGCGCTCCGCCGATCCTGCCGCACCACAGCAGGCCGCGCCGTGGGCCCTGGGCCATGCTTTGGAGACCGGCTGGCCCAGGCTGCCCAGTGTGACCGTCACTGTCCCTTGCCTCTCCCAGGCCTGCCCGGGGCTCGCTAGCAGCCTGGCCCAGAGTCGGGCCTGGGCTCGGATGCTCAAGAGCCCCCGCCCTCCTTCCTCCGCTCACTGTGGGCAGCCGGACCAGGCCAGCCAGGCGCCAGTGGCCTGCAGCGCCGGCTGGCTGACCCCTTGCTGCTCCCCCACGGCAGAGCTTATGGAGAGGCTGTCAACGGTACAAAGTCCCTCTCACAACCTCCCTGGGCGCCTGGACTTGCTCGGGCCTGGCGCCCAGGCCGGGGCGTGTGGGATAACCGGACTCTTAAGAAGAGTCCGCCGCCTGGGTACACCCCTTCTGGACTGTCCATGTGCCTCGTGTCGCCAAGGAACTTTACCCAGAAAGGAAAAGCTCTTCGACGGAGGGCCGGCACTAAGGAGCACCCTTTATTCTCGTCTTCCCGGGAGCACGGAAGAACAGCGAGGGCTCTCAGCCAGAGAGGCCGTGAGGGGCGCTTGACGCCCTCGGCCGGACCATCTCCTCCGGCAGGTGAGAGGCCAGGCGCGGGTGAGAGGCCAGGCGCGGGCGGCCGAGACGAGACGCAGAGGCCGGCGGAGACGGAGGCGGCCCCGAGGCCTCTGCAGGAGCGCGCCCGAGCAGAGCCTGGACCTGAATCCCAAAGACAGACACGCAGCCGGATCCTTTTAGGATGGCTTAGCCGGTGTTTGTTTAAGGCTTCAAATGTCATAGGGCTTTTAATTTAAGGCACGCAGAGCCAGAGGATTACGCATCTGTGGGGACGGCGCAGACAGCCACTTTTCTTCACAATTGAGATGGAATCACCCTAAATCCACCGTAGAATGGGGAAGCATCTAAACAAGTAATTAAATGCCTCAGATCAGATGATAGCGCAGCCGGCTGATGACAGCGTACAAAATTAAAGGCACTGCATTCTGAATACGGGGAGGGGGGCTAGCATCTCCCGGCGTGCAGTCGGTGCCGCGCTGGCTACCGAACGCACGGCACCCCTCCGGCCAAGGAGCGGCTTGTACGTTATTTTATTTTCTAACCAGGAAACTCTGTTCTATTTTTAACAGTCCCCCCCCCCCCCCCAGGTTAACAATCTTTTTTATGTGGTTTGGAAAAACGTTTTGCGCAAACCTGGACGCTCCCCTGGCTGGGCGCTCGGCTGCGAGCACGTATGACAGGGGACAGGTCCTGCAGGAACGAGCCAGCCCAGTGTGAGCCCCAGAGGAAGAAAGGGTGTGTGTGTGTGTGTGTGTGTGTGTGCGCTGAGGATTACACCAAGGGAGATTCTATCTGATTGACACCCCCAGCCCTTCTATTTTTCAGTTCAAAATAGGGTCTCACTAGGTTGCTGAGGGGTCTCTTTGCTAACGTGCTGAGGCTGGCTTCCAACCTGCGATCCTCCTGTCTCAGCCTCCCAAGTGCTGGGGTGACAGGCGTGCACCACCGCACTGGGCTAGCAGGTTTCTTTTTAGAAATATGTATCTTAGAGGAGAAGCAGTGACAGCTTCACATGCTCTGTGTAAAGGTTAGTTAATAGGTCCTGTCTTTCTTACATGGAGGAGACCAAACCTAACCTGAAGTACTGGGCTCGCTGTATATGGGAGACAGCGGCTGTCACGGGTTTGAGAATAACACCGTGGACCGTCTTCACATACTTGGTGTATACGCCAGGACTTGCACGGGGTCCTCTTTCTTCTAGAGAAACCATCTCCAGCTTTCTCACGCTGGGCGCAGGGAGCCCGGAGGCCTCTCTGATGGGCCCCGCGGCAGAGGCCGCGGTCCCCAGCCCGGGCTCGGGCTCCTGTCCAGTCTCCCGGCCGCACTCTTGCTCCGAGCCCGGAGTCCATGCTCCTGGCTCCTGCAGGAGGAGGGAGAGGCCAGCCCTGAGGACACAGGATTCCAGTGGACAGCCGCCCGTGAGGGGCCAGCATGCGGCAGGACCAGCCCAAGGCATTCACCACCCGTGAAAGGGGATACACAGGCTGCACCCACGGGCCCCAGGAGGCCCCGGCGGGCCTCGCTCTCTCCCCAGACACTTGCTCAGCGGCGGGCGGATCCCTGCCCCCATGCCCAGCAGGCTTGTCAGTGGCCATGTGTCCCTGTCCAGCCTGAGCCCGCTGCTGTCACACGGCCTGGCTGGGCTCCTCCAGGCGAGACCCGGGCACACAGGCGCCGCCCGGAGACCGCCTCTCAGAAGGGCCTTCGGGAAAAGTGCCAGTCAGCGCCAGAACTGGACACAGCGGCAGCCCGGCGGGCTCCGACGGCGGCCCGGGCGGAGGCCTTTCTCCCAGGCCCGCACTCTCCTGACCCCATGGCCCACACCCGGAATCCCCATGCGATTGTAAAGAAAATGCCTTAGGAAACGTGGTTCCGGCTAAAGGCTCCCCATCTAGGGACGAGGCCAATATAAACAAAACTCAGAGCTATGTCCCGGGAAACTGAGATGTAGGGAGGGGCACTGTCAAAAGCGAGGCCGCCACGTTCACACACGAGCACCTTCTCTTCCAAGCTCCCGTGGCAGTCCTCCATCCAAACCGCCTCCCACAGGTCAACCGGTATAAATGTGGACGAAACCAGAACAATACGGTCAACACTCTGTGGTATGATGTGCCGCCTTCACTCAGGATGAATATTATTATTATTATTATTATTATTATTATTATTATTATACTAGAGATGGAACCCAGGGGCTTTTCTATCTCTGGGCTATACTCCCAGACCTATTTTCTATTTTATTTGGAAACAGGGTCTAAGTTGCCGAGAGCCTCACTAAGTAGCTGAGGCTGGCTTCGAACCTGCACAATCCTCCTGTCTCCGCCTCCCAAGCGCGGGGATGACAAGCGTGCGTCACCACGCCCGGCTAAGGATTAATATGATAAAAACATTCCTACTACTCTCTCTCTCTCTTCTCCTCTCTCTGAATGCTTTTACTTTTGGCTGTAAAAAAAAAAAAATCCTGCTGTGTTCAGCACTCACTGACATAGTGTGTGTGTGTGTGTGTGTGTGTGTGTGTGTGTGTGTAATCTTACAGGTCTGGGGATGGAGCCCAGAGGCATTCTCCCTCCAAGCCACACCCCTAGCCCTATTTTTTATTCTTTATTTTGAAACCGGGTCTCACTGAGTTGCAGAGGGCCTCGCTAAGTAGCTGAGGCTGGCCTCAAACTGCGATCCTACGGTGTCAGCCTCCCAAATACTAGGATCACAAGATGTGCCACCACACCCGGCTGACAAGAGAATTTCGCTTTGAGATAGATGCCAAAATAATCAAATTTAATTTAATTTTCCCTTAAATAATTACAGGCCAGTCCAGGTTTCGAGTGCCCAGGCCGAGGCCCGCACACGTACCGGCTGGGGCCATCCGGGGCCGTGGGGCTCAGGAGACGCCGGCGCGTGTGCACGGGCCTGCAGCGCGGCGGGCGGCCGCGTGTCCCTGCGAGGCGGCCCGGCCAGTGGACGCTGCGAGCCAGCACCGGCTTTGCCGGCCACCGCAAGAAACACAACCCGGGCGAGCACAACGGTCCTGGCAGGGTTCAACGATTCGGTGTTCAGAAACGCAAAGCTCATTATTGGATCTTTGAAAAAAATAAACAAAGGAATCAACAAATACCTGCCGAGGCCCGGAAACCTCGCAGAAAGTATAATTAAGAAAAATGTCAACAGGTAAGCCGGGACAACCCAGGGCAGCGTGGCTCTCTGCTAAGCACCGTGACCTGGTACCCAAGACGTGTCGTCCAGGAGCCCGAGGCCAGGCCTGGCGGCCCTGGGACGAGGCGCCCGGAGGTGGCGGGTTGGGAAGGTGAGCAGAAGCCTCCACCCTCCACGGTGGCAGTGAGCTCTGGGCACGCCGGGGGCTCGCAGCGCCGTTCCCAGCGGCCGCGGGCATCCTCTGTCCTGGCTGTACTACAGGAGAGGCCTTCCCTGGCTCTCCGCGAGGGCCGGCTCACCTTTACAAATGAGCCCGCGTGTAAGAGACATCACAGCCGAGCATTCAGGAACTTAAGGCTGCGATGAATCGTTAACAGGCATGAAATCGCGAGTCTCAAGCACCCTGGCTTCCAATTAGGGGCGCGCTCTAAGCGGGCTTAGGGAATGGTGTTTGACAGATCCTTCCCCGTGGCTGCAAGCCATCGTTTCTGGACCGGAAAGAAAGCACGGTGAATATGACGGCTTAAAAGAAAGATGGGTAATGATAATTCAACTAAGTGATATTTCGCCAAGTAAAGCTTTTGCTCAGCTTACAAGGAGACTCCCCGGCGTGAGCAATTATTCTATTTCGGAGCTATGCATAGTAACCTAAGAAGGTTTTTTTTTTTTTCCACTGATAATCTATATTTGGAATAAAAATTGAATAAGATAAAATAAAATAACCTGTCACCCCGGCCTGCCTCAGAGGCTGAGGCAGGAGGATCGCAGCTTCTGGTTTGAGGACAGCCTCAGCAACACAGACTCTGCCACCTAGCTAGACCCTGTTTCAAAACGCACAAACAAAACCAAAATGGCTGGAGGTATAGCTTGACGGAAGAATACCCTTGGGTTTAATCCCTGGCACCCCAAACAAACAAGCCAAACATCATTAAGAAGTGGAATACTTTTTTTTTTTTTGGTGGTACTGGGGTTCCTGGAAACCCTTCTACCTCCGGGCTAAGCTCCCAGACCTATTTTATATATATTTTTAAATTTGGAAACAGGGTCTCTTAAGCCAGCGAGGCTGGCTTCAAACCTGCGCGATCCTCCT
The DNA here is from genome assembly GCF_963383645.1 of Muscardinus avellanarius. Taxonomy (NCBI): domain Eukaryota; kingdom Metazoa; phylum Chordata; class Mammalia; order Rodentia; family Gliridae; genus Muscardinus; species Muscardinus avellanarius. The sequence goes on from NC_137792.1 coordinate 1,239,929, forward strand.
GTCTCCGCCTCCCAAGCGCGGGGATGACAAGCGTGCGCCACCGTGCCTGGCTCAGAAGTGTTCTAGTTTAAGCAATGTTCCTGGATCATCATTTCTGAATGGGAACATCTGTATTATGGTAAAGATGAACACTGGCCCTTAGGATACCATATCTAAATGTAAAGAGAAAATGACCTTTTAAATTGAAAGCATAAAACCTTTGGAGCGCCGGGTTTTATGAAGGTTTCCTTCAAAAAGGACGGGGCATAGTATCTGTGGGAGAACGTCTGGATGAAGGGGCTCTCTTTAAAATGAAAAGACACGGGCGAGAGACAAGAAGTCAGACACAATTGAGGGGAAATATTGACTGTGTGTGTGTGTGTGTGTGTGTGTGTGTGTGCGCACACACTGCACTAAGGACCTGTACCCAGAATCATAACTTTGCCCTTACAAGTCAGCGGAGAGACAACTTGTAGGAAGACAGAATAATGTCCTCAAACACACGCACACCCGTGTCCGCCTGGACATGTTCCCATCCAGGCGAGAGGGCTCCTGCCCGGGCGGGGCTCGCTGGGGACCCTGGCCGCCTGCACTGTACAGTCACCTGCCCTCAGGAGGGTGGGCATGAAGATGCTCAGGGCCGGAGCCACCGTGTGAGGACGGGCAGCGGGGCGGGGCGTCACCACGCGCCACGGGACGCAGGTGGACGCTAGAAGTCAAGGACAGGGCGGCAGGGCGTCCCCTAGGGCCTCTGGAAGGCACGCAGCCCTCCATTGTACCCACGGAGACCGATGGTGGACTTACTGCTCACAAATCTATGTTTACAGCCGGGTGTGGTGGGCACGCTTGTCATCCCCGCGCTTGGGAGGCGGACACAGGAGGATCGCGCTGGTTTAAGAGACCCTGTTTCCAAAATCAGTATGCGCCTACCATTAATCAGGAAGAGTCATCCTGGTGCTGAGCTGTGTGAATCATCTTTCCGTGACTGTAACAGAGAGCCCGAAGGGAAATCGACTTGAAAAGAGGAAGGGTTTGTCTCGGCCCACAGCCTTGAAAGTCTGGCTCTGGTACCACTTGCCCCTTTGGAGGCCACACCCAAGTGCCCTGAAACCTCCCCCTAGGCCTCCTCTCTTCAAGGTTGTTCCAGCTCCCAACAGCTCCAGGTTGGGGACCGTGCCCTCAACAAACAAGGGCTGATGGGGGACAGTTGAGATCCCAACCACAGGACAGGCGTTTACCCAGGGGAAGTAAAAGCCAATGTTTATATTAAGCAGTGCGTACAGAGGGTCATGGCAGCGGTGTCTGCACGATAGCTAAGAATGGATATTCACAGCCAGGGCATACAATGGACTGCAACTTGGGGATGTAAAAGGGATGAGGAGTGTTAATACACACGACGTATAAGGACTCTCTAAGAGCAATTCTCAAAGAAAGAAGCCAAATCTAAACAAAGACATATTATTATAACAAACTACCAGAAGTTCTATGCTTTATAAAGAGAAGAGGTTCATCGAGCTCACCGTTGTAGAGGTGTAAGATCGCGGTGCCCGCGTCACTCAGCCCAGCTCAGCTCGGGCGAGGGCCTCAAGGTAACAAAGGGGCCGGAAGGAAATTGACTTAGAAAGAGGAAAGGCTTGTCTGGGCTCACAGCCTTGGAGGTTTCAGCTCATGACTGTCTGGCCCCATTGCTTTGGCCCTGTGGCATCCCCATGGTAGGACTGTGTGCCCAAGAGGGGTTTGGGGAGTCCCTAGCTTTGCTTCAAACCCATTCTCATGGGGACTAATACCATGCCAGGAAACCTGGCCCACCTGGTCCACCCACAAACTTCTGAGACAGACAGCACCAATCCATCCATGAACTTGTGTCCCCACTCAGGACAGAGAGCATCAATCCACCATGAACTTATGTCCCCACTCAGGACAGACAGCATCAATCCCTCCATGAACTTATGTCCCCACTCAGGAGAGACAGCACCAATCCATCCATGAACTTATGTCCCCACTCGGGACAGGCAGCACCAATCCACCCACGAACTTAGATCCCCACTCAGGACAGACAGCATCAATCCATCCACGAACTTATGTCCCCACTCGGGACAGGAAGCATCAATCCCTCCATGAACTTGTGTCCCCACTTGGAACAGGCAGCACCAATCCATCCACAAACTTATGTCCCCACTTGGAACAGGCAGCACCAATCCATCCATGAACTTCTGAAACAGACAGCACCAATCCATCCAGGAACTTATGTCCCCACTCAGGACAGACAGCACTAATCCATCCATGCACACATGGCTGGACCCCACTTCTTGAAGGGTCCAGCACCCTTCACACACTGTGGTCCAAGCTTCCAGCACATGCACCAACCCACTGGGGGCAACCACTCACGTGTGTCAACCACTGCATGTGTCAGTAGCAGAAGCCAGGGAATGGGGTCCCTGTGGGAGCCTCTGAGGCTGCAGGGCAGGCCTGGGTCGGCCCCTCCTCCGCAGGCAAGGCCAGCAGGACCAAGCTATGGCGCCCATCAGCCTCCAGGGTGTCTGGATGCCCACGTTCTCCACGCCCACACTCTCGCTAACAGCAGGTTCCACTCTCTCGTTTAGGGTTAATTATGGGGAGGGGGTTGCAGGGCTAGTTAGGAGAGGAGCAAGGGAGGCGGCCTGGTGCAGAGGGGTGACAGACAGACAGACTGACTGCCCCAGCCGAGCACAGGGAGGCTCTTCGGAGAAGACACCGGCACCCAAGGTAGGCGGACAACAGGCAGGGGAGGCCACGCGCTGGGATGGGTGCTGGGGCCTTCCCGTAGCCACAGGGGAGTCAGGCAGACACAGAGCTATTGATCCAGACTTACACGTGCCAGAGGGATACAGGATGTTCACGTCGAGCCGTCCGAAAGACTGGATTTGAGCGAGTCTCAAATCCTGTAGATACTGGGATTCAGAGAATATGCTTACATTCATTTGGCCCCCAAAACTCATTACCATAACAAAGAGGAATGTACGGGATGTACAGGGAGCGGAGGCAGGGCTGTCTGTGATCCCATCTCTCTCTCAAAGCCAGCGTTTAGTAGGTCCTGGGCACAGAAAAGGCCTCTGACAGGGGCTTTTCCCCGTCAGGGAGGTGGCCGCCTCTCCCCTGCCTAGCCAGCCCTGGTCTTCTTGCTTTTCCTACCTGGATGTCTCCCAGGGGCACCTCAGAAGGCGGGTGCAGATGCCGCAGGAGACCGCTTTCAGAAGGCAGAGCAGCGCCGATAAGGGGGCAGACGGAGCCCCCGCCCCCTGCCTTCATGGGCTCCATCGGCAAGGGTCGCCCCGCCGCCGCCACTCCGAGGCGCTGCCCGCACACTCGCAATTACTGCTGGCGCCAGTGTGAGTTTGTATCTGTTTCTCTTCCCAATCGACGTTATTTCCAACATTTGAGCAGAGTTTAATGAACCAAAACATGTTCCAACTTGAAGGTGGCATTTAACGCAAGATTTGTTGGGCCTGGTGTCGTTTAGTGGCAGGGCGCGTGCTTCTCACACACGCGCGCGCACACACATACAGGGCCCCAAGTTCCATCCCCAGCACCGAAAACAAACAAAATCTACATTTGCTATTGATTTTTACTCTCCGTTTTGGGAAATATCAGGCCAGGTTTGAAAATAAACACTTAAAAATATAATACCTTTTCTATATAAAAATTTGGGTTCAATACTCAGTTAAACACACACACACACACACACACACACACACACCCCTAACTAAAAACAAAATCTAGAACAGAAAGAAGAAATAACAGATACACAAGGTCTAGAGAAAACCGATAAGAAAATGGCACACATAGGTCTTATTTTGCCAATACTTGGGTTGCGTACACGTGAATCAAACACTCCACTTAGAAGGCAGAGATTCACAGAATGGGTTTAACATCAGCATCGGCCGCAAAAACCAAATAATACTACTGGCTAATACAAATAATACAATCCGTCTACTGGCTGCCCGTAAGGGGCACACTGCGGGCACGGAAGGCACCAAAGGCTTGAAACGAAAAGACCGGAAGCGCTATAAACATAGGGAATGTTTCGCAAAGGGACTGTCGAGCCACAGGAGTCGTCAGACAAGGGAGGCTCACCGCGGGCCTTTTTACTACAGAGAAAACAAACCCCTTTTCATGGGAACACCTTACGGCGGTGAAAGGCGCGTTCCACAGACAAGGTGCTGCAATAATAAACATCCATCCACTTAAGCACAGAGCTCCCCACATTCAGCACCCCAGTGACACCCTGTTTCCAAATCAAGAATAACCAATTGGGCCGGGGGCTGGGCGTGGTGGCTCATGCTTGTAATCGCAGTACTTGGGAGGCTGAGACAGGAAGATGGCGCAGGTTCAAGCCAGGGAGAGCTGATTCACCATGGGAGCTGGGACATCGCTGCACTTGAGATAAAGCCTACAGCTAGACTGAAGACACACAGACGTGGAGACCTGACCGAGGCCACCGACCCGCTGTCAAGCATTGGCGGCAGGCATCTACGAAACCATAACGGCGCACACACTGTTCCCCACGTACGTGGGAAGGCCTCCGGACAGGCCGTCCGCCACGTCATAAAGCAGGTCTCAAGACGTGTGCCAAGAGCCTCCGGAATGCTGGGATTACAGGCGTGCACCACCACAGCCATTGTGTCAATATTTCTGTTTCCTAAAAGCCAAGGGCAGCCTCGCCCTCGGGTGTGCGGGCTTTCTGCAGGACAAGAGAACAGAAACGGGCTGCTACCCGCGGCCCCGGCAGGAGAGACGCTCGCTGCAGCCCAGTGGTGTCCCTGACACCCATGCCGGTCCCCAGATAGGCTCCGCCATAAGCAGCAGGTGGCCGGGGATGTCCGGAAACAGAAAGCCCTGCGGGGACAGGAAAGGGTTTTCTGGACAAGGCTGGGGTCTCTCACGTCGCCCTGTGACATCTCTATCTGGGGAGCTATGTTCTAGGTGCCCGATCGCTTTAAAGGAAAAGTCATCTGCGGCCTTTAGTTTATACGCTGGCCTGGGCGCTAGGGACCGGTCATGCGGACAGGCGTGGGCACTTATCAGGGCCCCGGAGTCGGTTGTTCTTTCTGTGAATAATCAAGAATCTGCATGCCTGGGTATGAACATGATTAAGATTACATGTGTGTGGATATGTGTGTGGGGGCTTTCTGTAACTAAGTATTAGGTATGATTGCAGCTGGCCGGTCTGAGAGTCAGTGTTGGTGAAATTACAAGTAGAAACAGTCGTCCTGGGAAGACAGGACAGCGTGGGCCTCAGCCTCCGGCAGTTGTGGTGGCCAGGATAGGAACATCAGAGACACGGGTACCGGGAGGGGGAGCCTGGGCCGGGTCAGTGACGCCGGGCCCGTCGTTAGCAACGGCTGACGGTACCTCACCAGCACAGCCCTTTCTGATCATGCCCTCACACCTGCTGAAAGCAGCGGGGAGAGGAGGGCTCTGCTGCTCCGGCCTGCGCAGGCCGCTCACGGGGCTCTCTTTAGATGCACGGGGATGCGTGCATCGGGCTTCTCCGTCACGAAGCACACAGACCCGGGGCAGCGTGCACAACTGGACCAAAGCCTGTGCGGAGGCCGGGCTCCTCGGTCTCTCCAGGACTGGGCTCCGGGGCCCTGCAAAGGGAGGCTCTGCACCTCGGACCTGTGGCCGCCCTGCCAAGCCCACGGACATTCCCTGAAGAGGCAATCCTGGGGTGTGCCACTGGCTTACTACGTAGCTACTGGACTTTTAGAATATGACTTCAGCCGGGCGTGGTGGCGCACGCTTGTAATCCCCCGGCACTTGGGAGGCGGAGACAGGAGGATTGCACAGGTTCGAAGCCAGCCTCTCTGGCTTAAGAGACCCTGTTTCCAGATAAAAATATAAAAAATGGCATCTGGGAGTGTATCCCGGATGTAGAAGGGTTTCCAGGAACGCCAGTACCACAAAAAAAAAAAAAAAAAATATGACTTCAGTCTTCATGAAAGGACACTGATTTTTTTTTCTTTTTATAAGTACTGGGGATGGAACCCGGGGGCATTCTACCTCTGCGCGACACCCTCAGCCTATTTCTTTATTTTTTTATTTTGAAACAGGGTCTCACTGAGCTGCGGAGGGCCTAAGTAGCTGAGGCTGTCTGCACACCACAGTCCTCCTGTCTCGGCCTCCGGAATGCTGGGATTGTGAGCGTGCACCCCCATGGCCGCCGGGCTTGACACTGATTTTTGAAACATCCCCCGTGTGTGTGGATGGCCGTACAGGGCAGCCGTATGGAAAGCAAAGCATTTTGGGACCGCCAGGAACATCACCGACAGCACGGAGCGTGCTCTGGGCCTCTCAGATCTGCCGATGCCAGGACTCTGGAGTCACTGTGGCTTAAAACCAGTGGCCGGGTTCAGCCTGGGCCTCCGGCAGGGTGGAGGCGCACTCCTATTCTCCCCCTTCTCCGGAAAATGGGCTGAGTGTGGAATCCAAGGGTAGGCAGTCCCGGCTCCATGAACGCGCCCCTCCCTCCAGCCCGACGCCTGGAACCCAGCAAGGGGAATGCAAGGGCGGGACGCAAGTCCCCTCAAGCCTATGTGTCTGCAGAGACTGGGCCTAAGACCATCAGTTGGGGGGTCACCTGGAGGACCTGGGAGGAGCCTCCAATTTCTCCTGGCTTTGCTTTTTCTCTATTTCCATGCAACATTCTTTTCCAAAAGAAGGAGGAAGAGGGCTATTAAGAGGAAGAGGACCGCAGTCAGAGAGGAGGAGGAGGAGGAGGAGCTGGAGGAGGAGAAAGAGGAGCTGGAGGAGGAGGAGGCGGCAGCCACAGGAGGTGGGATGGAGGAGGAAGAAGTCAGTGATGGGAAGGAGAGAAGAGGAAGAGACCGAGAGGAAGAGGAGCAGGGGAAGCCGCCTCAGCCATCTGGCAGCACACATCAAACGTGCTAAGAGCCCCCAGGCCTTCCCGGGCTACAGCCCGCCCTTGTGGGTAGGTGCACAGTCCAGGGAACTGTGAGGAGGCCTCCCGCTCCTGTTGCTGCCCAGCTGGGCCCAGGGGACGCCTCGCTGCAGTCGTGCTCTCGGCCAAGGCTGTGTCTGTCTTAAGTGCGAAGCCATGGCAGTTTCCAGCCGCCCTGCTGACTTAGGAGAGGAGAGGCCCGGGTGTTGGGCTCAGACACAGTCCCCTCTGGTCTCTCCCGCCTCCAGGGGCCTCCCCTTCAGCCGCTGCCCTCTACCCGGGCCACGTGGCAGCCCTGCCCAGGCCCCTCCAGAACCAGCTGTCCACGCGGCAGTCCCTGGACCTGACTCTCCCCCGCCACTCCTCCCAACCTACACACTCTTGGAGGGGCTGTAGAGTGGGCCCCCAAAGAGCCGCCTGCTTTCCTGCGCTGTGCTCCAGTCACAGGAAGCCCATGCAGGCTTCCCCCCCTCTCCTTTGCTCACTGTGAGAGTCGGGGCGCAGGGCCTGGGCACGGATCCCCCTCATCAAAAACACCGCGACGGAGAGAGACGGGCGTGAGGGTCACCGTTCACGGCCAGCCGCAGCTACTTAGCGAGGCTCTGCAACTCAGCGAGACCCTGTTTCAAAATAAAGACTAAAAAATAGGGCTGGGGTGGAGCTCGGAGGTAGAATGCCCCTGGGTTCCATCCCCAGTATGAAGAAAAAGAGAGAGAGAGAGAGAGAGAGAGAGAGAGAGAGAGAGAGAGAGAGAGAGAGACTGCATTTTCTGCTTGCTAGACTGGAGACTGCCCAGCAGGCGAGCCCTCAACACCTGTCAGGAACAGGGCTTCCGCACATCTGTCCAGGGCGGAGCTCTCCACCCCACCACTGCCCCTGCCTGGTGTCCTGCGCTGGCTCGGGGCCCTACAAGGCCTCTTCCCACAGCCTGCTGCCGTCCTGGGCTGCTCTGGGCCCTCTCCTCCTCCTCCTCTGCCTCGCCCAAGGCGCTCCACGGAGGAAGACTCCCCAGGCACATTCCCGCCCTCAGCGTCCTCCTCCCAGCTTCCAGAGACAGCGAGTCACTCCAGGACGTGAATTCTGATCCTGGGCAGGACAGACGAGGCCCTCCCGGTGCGCGCCCGCTGCTGACCAGTCCCTGCCACCGTCCTCAGAGCCCATGGGGTTCGGACCCGCTGCTATGGGACGGACCCTCCGGGATGCATCTCCTTGCCTAGGTGCCCCTGGACGTGCCGCCCCCTCCGCCCGGCACCCAGCCCGGGCTCCGCACCTGAGTGCCGCTGCGCCACCTCCCACTGTCGGCCACTAATGGCCGGCTGCGCCTCCCCAGGGCCGCGTGGGCGGCTCTGATGCTCTAATGAGGGCGCTCCCAGCTGGCAGGGCGGCGGACCAGCTGAGCCAGATGCGAGGAGATACCGAAGAGCTTTCGGAAGGGAGCTGGCTCCCGAGCCGCACCAGAGATGGCCCGAAGGTGTCTGCCCCAGAACATTCTCTGCAGTACAGAAAAGTCCATACAGGGGCGGAGGAGGGGGAGGAGAGAGGGAGAGACAGACAGACAGACATGGATACACTGCAGATCAAAGTCTTTCTGTGTGTGTGTGGTGCTGGGGATTGAACCCAGAGGCACTCTACGTCCAGACTATACCGCCAGCCCTCGGCTGTTCTTGTTTGGAAGCGCTCTCCCGAGGCTGCACAAGGCCGGCCTCGGAGCTGAGGTCCTCCCATCTCAGCCTCCAAGCACCACCATAACTGGCGGGTCAAAGGTCTCTTTACCACAGCAATAATCCCTCTCTTGGGAAAGGCTGAAGGACCAGGTCAGGACCAAATACCTTGACCAGGGGATGTAGAAAAATATACCGAGGGTGGCGCCATCTGAGCATGCCCAGGTCCCGGAACCCCGGGCACCACCATCCGGGCCGCCCATCTTCCCCAGCTGCCCCTGGGCCTTCCAGGATACAGGAGAGGCAGGCGTCCACTAGCAGTCAGGAGCCGGGGCCAGCCCGCAGGCTGAAGTGCAGGTGCAGCAAGGAACAGAAAGAAGAGTAGGGCCAATCACAGCATCTGCCAAAGTCTCAACCCCGGGGCCACCCGGGTGGGAAGGGCAGGTAGTCACTGGGAAATACAGACGAGAGGCAGGGACACGGCAGCTCAGGCAGACACGCCTGCGGAGCCGAGGGGCTGAGAGCTGAGCTCCCCAAGACAGAGACGAGACCCAAGCGAGGTCAGAGGGAGGGCGCAGCCGCAGGAGATGGGCCTGTTTCAGAGGCCGCCCTCCAAGCCAGGTCGCCCGCCGCAGCCCCAGCCCAGGTCGGAGGGACCGCTGGGAGGACCCACATCGCCCGGGGACGCCAGCCACCCTTCAGGCTCCGAGACGCGCGCTCACAAGGCCCTCCTGTCTTGCCACCCCTCACTACGTAAGGACGCCACTGGACGTGGTCTCACAAGCCCTGGTCACCCGAGGACGGGCTACAAGACATTATCAGGCCATCCGGTCTCTGTAGCAGCTTTGGTGGGATCTTAAACATGGTCTTGGATCTGACTAATTTTTATTTATTTACTAACTTATGTATATATTTTGTGGTACTGGGGCAGAACCCAGAGGCTACCTCTGAGCTACACTCCCAGATCTATTTATACTTTATTTGGAAACACAGTCTCATTAAGTTGCTGAGAGCCTCACTCAGTAGCTGAGGCTGGCCTCGAACCCGTGCCATCCTCTTTGTCTTAGCCTCCCAAGCGCTAGGATTACAAGTGTGCGCCACCACGCCCGGTCTGACTAGTTTTTATTTTGAGGACCCTCCCTCCCCCTGCGTCCTGGGAGATCTCAACGCATCATCTGAGACGATTCATGAACCAGAGGTCTGCGGGGCAGAGGGTCTCTGGGACGCTGGGTCACGCCACCGAGTCAGCACGGGTGTCCATGAACACGGGCCGGGAGCCAGCCCGGGGTACAGCTCAGGTCCCCCTAACCCGGTCTTGGGCCTTGATGGCTCCTCTGGACAGATCACCAAGGAGCTAGAGATCTTTCCAGAAGGACCCGCCCTGGTGCCTGCACCCAGGGCGGGCTGAGAGAGCCAGTCACGGCCTGAGTCGGAGCAGCGTGACCAAGAGGGCCGGAAGCCTTGACGAGCTGCCCTGGAATCAGTGAAGAGCGCCGGATGCCAAGGGCCCCGGGACGGGCCGCCCGAGCCTTCCTGCCCAGGTGCTTGAGAAAGAGGATAACTGACTCAGCCCCACAGCTCTGATTCCACTGCCATCTCAGCACGCTGGACACCTGACAATGGCCCTACAGCAACGCAGGGCCCCCAGAGGGCACGCCTGGGCTGGGCTTCTGTGTCGACCTTGATTACAGGTGTCAGGCACGTAGAAGGAAATAAATATGTGCACACACACACACACACATGAGCGTAAACACACGTACGTTAAAGCAAAAGAAAAACCTCATGTCAAGATAGATGAGGGCTGGGATGAGGGCCAGGTACCCCTGACTGTGATCCCAGCATTGGGGAGGCTGAGACAGGAGGATCGTGGTTCGCGGACAGCCCCAGCTACTTGATGAGGCCCTCTGCAACTCAGTAAGACCTTGTTTTAAAATAAAGAATATGCCGGGCGTGGTGGCCACGCTTGTCATCCCCGCACTTGGGAGGCGGAGACAGGAGGATCGTGCAGGTTCGAAGCCAGCCGCGTGCGCTGGCTTAAGAGACCCTGTTTCCAAATAAAAATGTAAAATAGGTCTGGGAGTGTAGCCCGGAGGTAGAAGGGCTTCCAGGAAACTCAGTACTACCAAAATAAATAAATAAATAAATAAATAATAAGCCAGGCATGGTGGCGCACACTTGTAATCCCTGCGCTTGGGAGGCAGAGACAGGAGGATTGCACAGGTTCGAAGCCAGCCATGCTGGCTTCAGAGACCTTGTTTACAAATTAAAAAAAGGATAAAAATAGGTCTGGGAGTGTAGCCCAAAGGTAGAAGGGTTTCCAGGAACCCTAGTACCACAAAAAATTAATAAAAAATTAAAAACAATTAAAAAGAAAATAAAAAACTAAAGAATAATAAATAGGGCTGGGGGTATAGCTTGGAGGTAGAATGCCTGGGGTTCCATCGCTGGTACCTTAAAAAAAAAAAAAAAAGATAAAAAATAGGGCTGGGGCCGGGCGTGGTGGCGCACGCTTGTAATCCCCGTGCTTGGGAGGCAGAGACAGGAGGATCGCGCAGGTTTGAAGCCAGCCACGTGCACGCTGGCTTAGGAGACCCTGTTTCCAAACAAAAATGTAAAAATAGGTCTGGGAGTGTAGCCCAGAGGTAGAAGGGCTTCCAGGAACCCCAGTACCACCAAAATAAATAAATAAATAAAAAGTAGGGCTGGAGTACGTGTAGCTTCGGGGTGCAACGCCCCTGGGGTTCCATCCCCAGTACCATTAAAAAAAAAGGTAGATGAGGGAGAGCAAGCGCAAGGGAGAGGGAGGAAGCAGGGAAGGCCGGTGCTCCCGAAGCCAGGCAGCGTCAGTACTCAGTGAAATGTGTGATTACTGTGGTCAGTGCAAACCCTCAAGTCACACTGCGCTCCCTTTCCACTGCGACAACAAATACCTGGAATAGACCAACTTACACAAACAAACACCTCGCTCGCTCCCAGCCGCCGAGGGCCGTCCCCTGAAGGTCTGGGGCAGGGGCTGGCGGGGCTGCACATGATGGCAGCGGGGAGGCAGCTCCCTAGCTCCTGGCTGGAAGGTGAAGGCGAGGGGAAGCGGCGGGGGTCCCACTGCCCCCAGGGCCGGAAGCCCTTCCCTTCCTCGAAGCCTCACCTGGCAAGCCCGCGCCATCTCCAACAGCGCCAGGCACTGGGGCCGGCCTCCCCCACTCAGGCAGGCCTTTGGGGCCCCCAGCCTCCCGCAAGGGCACAGGACGCGCCCATCATCACCAAGTGTTTACGCTCCTAAAATAACCAAGTGTTTGCTTCCGTCTTAAGCAAGGGCTCAGAGCTATTGATAACGGAAGCAGATTAAAGAGAGGAGAACCGGGCGTGTAAGGCCAGGTGTCAAGCGGCTTCCCAGAAAACACAACCAAGAGCTGGGCTCTCTTTCAAGAAGCCAGTCAGACGCCCTGGCTCAGGCTCCACCCCGCTTCCTAGGATTCAGCTGCGGCCGGTCAGAAGGGCGCGGACAGCTCAGAGCAGGACTCTGTGAGGTGCAGCCAGGGTCTCCCTGACAGGGCCATGGGCACCAGTCGAGGACGCCTGGGCCTGCGTCCTGCCAGGGTATCAGCGGCCACGTTTTATTTTTAATTCTTTGCAGGTCTGGGAATGGAACCCAGAGGCATCTGACCTCCAAGCTACATGCCCTGCCCAATTTTTTTATTCTTTGAAACAGGGTCTCACTGAGTTGCGGAGGGCCTAAGTAGCTGAGGCTGGCCTCGAACCGTGATCCCGGTCTCAGCCTCCATGCTGGGATTACAAGCGTGGCCACCAGGCCCGGCTCAGCCACCACGTTTTAAAAAGGATTAGGAAGGTTTTATCCCTCTGTGGATTGTGACCTTCTGACTAAACACTGGCTCTGATTGAAGCTACCTGCAAAAGAAAAGGCTGTAGGCTGGGCGTGGTGGGTACGCTTGTAATCCCAGCCTTTGGGAGGCTGAGACCAGTGGATCCCGGTTTGCGGGGCTACTTAGTGAGGCCCTCTGCAACTCAATGAGATCCTGTTTCAAAATAAAGAATAAAAACTAGGGCTGGGGGTGTCGCTCGGAGGTAGAATGCCCCTCAGTTCCATCCCCAGTACTGCAAAAAGAAAAGTTTTCCCCTGCAACAAGGAGACTTGAGGGTGTAGGACAGGGTCCCGACTTTTCAGAAAGCTGCAGGCTCGGAGCTGCGCTTCACATACCTGCAAAGCTGTGGCTCGCCTTGAACAGAAGCCGCTAATTAGTAGTCAATTGTTTTTTGGTTGCTTAAAATTGGTTCATGGGTAAGATTTAATTCTGCAGTTCTCAAGTCTGGGCAGGAGTGGAAAGCCTAAGAAAGATTCATACACGTTAGCCTGCGTGCAACACACCTTCAGATACGCCGGCGGCGTGACGTGGCTCCTCTTCCACAGCACCCCGCACAGGGATGAGGGCACCCTTCCACCTGCGCGCACACCCAAAGCCGGGCAGAGGAACGACCACGTCCCAGCGTCACCTGAGTACCCGTGCGGGGCTCCCACGGCGCTCCGACCCCCACATTCCCGCGGCGGAGCGTCTTCCCCCAGTCTAAGACCACTGAACTGGGAGTTAGAGCCCCAGCCTCTTGGTGATTGACAGTCAGCTTTCTTTTACTATGACAATCATCTGAGAGCCGGGCGCGGTGGGCACGCTTGTCATCCCCGCACTTGGGAGGCTGGGACAGGAGGATCGTGCCAGTTCAAAGCCAGCCTCAGCTACTTCGTGAGGCTCTCAGCAACTTAGTGAGACCCTGTTTCCAAATAAAGTATAAAAGAGGTCTAAGAGTATAGCCTGGAGGTAGAAAGCCCCTGGGTTCCACCCACAGTAACACACACACACGCACAATCTGAGAAAAGCAACTTACAAAGATTCCTTTGGCTCAACTTCGAGGTACCAGCTGTCAAAGGGCCTCACAATCCTGCTCTGTCCCCAACACGCCCTGTTCTTGTGCACCACCAGCAACTACTGACCCGTGTCCCAAATGGTCTCCTGGATCCCCGAGGGGCTCGTTCTGAAGCCCCCTCCGGCATCCCGCAGGAGAGCTTCCGAACAAAGGACGAGCGAATCCCTTCACCGAGAGCTGAGCTTAAATGTAAGCGAAAGTAAGTGAAAAGGCCCACCCGTCGGCTGCACGGGCGCATCCCAGGCAGTGCCCCCGTGAGCGCCCCCGCAGGGGCAGGAGATGGGTCTTCTGTTCTCCAGAGCAGCTCTGTGGCGCGCGCACGGCGGGTGAGGTGTTACTCTGGCCCGCGCTCGGGTGAGCGTGGAGGTGTGAGCTCCAACACCTGCGCTGACTTTTCAAGCACACGCCGGACGTCCGCAGGAGCCGCGCTTTCCTCTTTGATCTGAACGGCTGTGCGGCCCGCGGGAGTTTCTAAATGTAATATTGTGGGTCACAGAAGACCATGCCGGCCCCCTCGCAGCGCGGGGACCAGGAGAGGGGAGCCCGGGGGGCTGGGAGCCAGTCAGGGCCCCAGGCAGCGCCGCGGCCTCGGTGACTGGGCCGTGGGCATCACGGGACAGGGTGGGCGCAGCCAGAGGAGGGGCAGTGAGGGAGGTGGCGGCCTGCTCCACACAGGCCAGGATGCCCACCTGTCAAAGCCACAGGGAAAAGGTGTTCCCCTTCAGAGACAAGGGAGAAATGCATTTGTGTTAGGATTGACAGTTTCCAAGAAAATGCCTGTAAGGGAGCAGTGAGGACATCTCATTTCTCTCTCCCTCCTTCTCTCTCTCTCTCTCTTTCCCCTCCCTTTCCTTCCTTTCTTTTATGGGGGTTTCAATGCAGGGGCTTTCTACAGCCCCAGCCCTATTATGTTTTAAACAGTCTCTCACTAAGTCCCAGAGGACCTCACCAAGTCTCTAAGGCGATCCATGAATCTGTGATCCTGACTCAGCCTCCCAAGTACTGGGACCAAAGGGGCAATTTTAATTCTCAAATACTGTACCAGAAACGCCCCCCTCTTCACTATTAAAACTCAACGAAGCCGGGCGTGGTGGCGCACGCTTGTAAACCCAGGACTTGGGAGGCCAAGGCAGGAGGACTGCAGGTTTGCGGCTAGCCTCAGCTATTTAGTGAGGCCCTCTGCAACCTGGTGAGACCCTATTTCAAAATAAAGAATTTAAAAAAAATGAGGCTGGGGATATAGCTCAGAGGTAGAATGCCCTGGGTTCTACCCCCAGTACCACACAAAAATATATATAAATATATATATAAAAACTCAGTTTGTTACATGCAGGATTTATGAGTCATGGGACCACTTCCATTTGACATCAGAAACATTATTTTAAAATGTTAATTTGTGTGTGTGTGTGTGTGTGTGTGTGTGTGTAACTGGGGATAAAATCCATGGGCATTCTACCTCTGAGCTACACCCCCAGCCCTATATTTTTATTCTTTATTTTCAAGCAGGGTCTCACTGAGTTGCAAAGGGCCTCACTAAGTAGCTGAGGCTGTCCTTGAACCGTGATCCTCTCGTCTCAGCCTCTGGAATGCTGGGATGACAAGCGTATGCCACCACGCCAGGGAATTAAAATGTTCTTAGCTGAGCACGGTGGTGCACACTTGCAATCCTAGTCCTTGGGAGGCCGAGTCAGGAGAATCACAGGTTTGTAGCCAGCCTCAGCAATTTTTGAGGCCCTCAGCAACTTAATAAGACCCTGCTTCAAAAATAAAAGAATAAAGTAGGTCTAGGGGTGTAGCTGGGACTTAGAATGCCCTGGGTTCCATCCCCAGTACCACGCGCACACACACATGGAATTCCTTCTGGCATGGCCGGATGTGAGGTCCCGGCCACAGGCAGCTGTCTGCGGTCTTGGCTCAGACTAGCTGAGGTCACTACGGGCCTCAGGCGGGCGGGCTTGTTCATAAACAGCAGGGATTTACTGCTTAGGGCTGGGGCAGTGAGCTCCCCCTCACGCAGAGGCCCCGCACGCTGGCCCTCAAGCACGGCAGGGAGGCCAAAGCGCTCCTTCGGCCTGTGTCTCTGAGTGCTAACACGCAGCTCACGAAAAGGTCCGACACTCCATCACAGCGCCTCCCAAATGCCCGTGCCCCGCGCACACAACTCGGGCGGCACTCCTAAGGGGCTCTTTGACCCGCCGTCTGTCTGTCTGTCTGTCTGTCTGTCTGTCTGTCTCCCATCCACCCGCTGAACTGCGTGGTGTGACTCAGAGAAAGCATGGTGGGCCAAACCAGCATGAGAAGAGGAAGTTGGAGAGACCACCCCTCCCCCGCCCGCCCGCCCGCGGAAACGCCTTTTCCAGGAGAAAGAGCGAGCCGGTTCTAAAGACACACATCCACGGCTCTGCAGTCCCCAGGGCTGAGATTCCAGTAACCCAGGCACACCGCTGGAAGGGCCTGCGGGGGACAGGGAGGGGAGGGCCGTCCACGGCAGGCTGGCTGGGGACTGCCCCAGCATGGGCCCCTCCGCCTGGACAAGCACCTGCAGCCGGGGCCATCGCCATCTCCCCCTCCACCGTGATCACACACACACACACACACACACGCACGCACATTTTTGCAGTACTGGGGATGAAACCCAGGGGCATTTTACCTCTGAGCAACACCCCAGCTCTATTTTTTATTCCTTATTTTGGAAACAGGGTCCGAGTTGCAAAAGGCCTCGCTAAGTAGCTGAGGCTGCCCACGAACCACGATCCTCCTGTCTCAGCCTCCCAGATGCTTGGATTACAAGCGTGCGTGGCCGCCATGATTGTAGTGGCGAATGGTACACAACTAGCCCTGAATATAGACTTGAGGCAGGCCCGGCGCTGGGGTGTGAGGGAAGAGGAAGCCCAGGGATCCAGGGCCACCGCTGGCTGCCTTTTGTCTAACACAGGAGACAGGATCAGCCCCGGGCTTTTCTGGCCCCAAAGGTGAACACAGGTGCCCTGCGCTTGTTCTGATCCAGAAACCACAGACTCTTGAAAGGTGGCTGTGGGCCAACAGCGCCCCAAGGACACAGCCTGCCTTCCTCAGCTCCACCTACCAAGGTCAAAGCAAACCCAAGGGCACGCTGGCTCCCAGGAAAGCCAGAGCCCAGCCTTCACCCTGACTTCTGAAAACAGACCCTAAGCCTGGCCACTTAATCACAGCTGCGCTCCAAGGGGGAGCTCGGCCGCGAGGGCCCAGCGCAAGCCGCGACCCGTCCACAGGCACACACCAGGAAGAGCCTTGACGCTGCCACACCTCCCCGAGAAATGAGCCGCGGTCCTCGGAAACCCCTCCTGGAATGAACAGCTGTGACACTGAGTGACAGGAGCCCCCAGACGAGCTCTGATCACTAGGCTTGTGCGAGCTTGTGCAGAGGTATCACAGGGGGTCAACGGCAAACGGGGGTAAGACGCTCCCAAGATCAATCTAGGGCAGGTGCTGGTTATGTAAAGGGGTTCTATTTCTGTCTTCCGCTTCAGGGGTGTCTCAGGGTTTAAAGCGGTAGCCCAGGCGAGGTTCCCAAAACGTAGCTCCAGTCCACACATGCACGCCGTAGTGCCTGCACAGGTCGCCGGCGCCCCGGTCTCCGCCCCGAGCTCCGTGTCCTTTACTGGGATGCCACTTGTGGGACAGGGCGATCATACAGTGTTCTCGTTTACTCTCACAGATTTACCTTAGCATTTCCCACTGACTCTTTGGAATTGTCTTTTTTTATTTTGGTAGTACTGAGGATGGAACCCATCGCCACCCACTACATGTGGCTAATTGGCACTTGATTGAATAAGGATAGTTTATTTTTTAAAGCTATTTTTTTAGGGGGTGGTACTGGGGTTCCTGGAAGCCCTTGTACCTCTGGGCTACACTCCCAGACCTTTTATATTTTTATTTGGAAACAGGGTTTCTTAAGGCAGCGCGGCTGGCTTCAAACCTGTGCGATCCTCCTGTCTCCGCCTCCCAAACGCGGGGATTACAAATGTGCGCCACCACACCTGGCTTTTTTAAAGCTATTTTATTTTTAGTGGTACTGGGTGTGGAACCCAGGGGCTTTCTACCTCCGAGCTATACTCCCAGACCTATTTTATACTTTATTTGGAATCAGGGTCTCACTAAGTTGCTGAGAGCCTAAGTAGCTGAGGCTGGCTTCGAACCTGTGCGATCCTCCTGTCTCAGCCTCCCAGGCGCGGGGATTCCAAGCGTGGCCACCACACCAGGCAAACACCCAATTTTGAGGACCTAGTACCAAAAATAAATGTAGACAAAACCCAACTCTTTTCTTATACTGAGTACATGTCATTGAGTCACAGTATTTTAGACACATTAGGTTAGACAAAATACAGCATCTACGCCAAATGCATCTATATCCTTTGGTCTTTTTTAAAGTTGCTCTCAGAAAATACCACACGGGTCTGCTGTTTCAGTGAGACGCGCTGGTCTGGGAAACCACGTTTCTCCTTTCTTAAGGACACCGGGACACCCTTTGCGGCCGTTACAGACAAGCTGGACAATCTTCCCTATCCGGGAGCTGAGATAAGAGATCCTTGGTTTCTATCCTCTTCCTTCAAAAGCCTTGCCCCGTCCATAAATAATTGCAGTGCCCTTTCCCTGAACGGTATTTGAGAGGCAACTCTATTACCTAAGTCACAGCTCAGTCACTGTTAACCTGGGTCAAGAAAAAGCAAAAAACAAAAAACCTCGAATGTGTTATTTGTGTGCCAAAGGACAACAGCATCGTACATCTGAAAAACACTTGGAAGGCCGCAGCGTTGTTAACTGCGGCTAAAACCCCACGTCCACACTCGCCTCGGATTACACCCCTTCCTCCGGCAAGTATCAAGCCATCTCCGAGCAACCACGCGCTTTCAGTTTCACCCCCCAGCAACTGCGGTGTGGGGAACCCTGACACAGAAAACTTCCTAGGCGAAATGCATTTGACATTCCAGAGGAAAACAGACCTATGCAGGCAGGGCTTGGAAACTGAGAACAGGTTTGGCAAGCAAGGTTCGGGAGTCCTACAGAATTCTCGGAGGTTAAATGAGAATGACATGGCGCCTTCTCCAAAGCCTAGTTTGCTAAGAGTCGTGAACAGAACAAGCAAAAGGTGACTTTCTAATCATCTCAAAGGAGAGTTGAGACGAGGAGAAAGAAGGCTAAAAACGAGGAGACAGAGCCTGGAGCTCGGCCTTCCCCTCCCCAGAGGCAGATGGGAGGACTGGGTAATCCTGGGCATCCCGGCTGGCCTTGCTGGCTGAGGAGGTACCCTGGCCCACATCCCCGCCCATCAGCAACCTAAGTGGCATTCGTCATTTCAAAGCATGGCTGTATGCGTGTCTAGAAAATCCACAGCAGGCTCAGTTAGGAGCTTAAGAAGTCTGATTTTAATGAGACATCTTGGTTTGCATTAAAATTCACGCGTGTCTCAGGGCAGGTTCTCTGGACCTTTCATTAGAGGATGAAGAACGCGTTCGACAATTAAACTTCTGGAATACTGGAGGAAGAGAATTCGCGTCTACCACCCCCACTCCCGAATCCCAGAAGCTTCCTGAAATGTAGTCGTTTCAGATTTAGCACCTGCGGTACGCTGCCGGTTCCAATTAGTGACCTCGGTGGGAATCCCCCGCCCTACTAGAATTCGTCAATTTATACCTAATTCCTAAGACGGAAAAACGAGTTTTTGTGCGCCTTTTTGTAAAATAAATCGAAGAGGATTGAGCCCATATTCACAAGTTGGTAGGAGCCTGCCATCTCTATTTGGAACCCCATCCACTCAGCGTTGCCGTAAAGCAGTAATAGCTTAGGCGAGTCGTTTCAGCTCCGCAGTAATGTGCAACAGGAAACACCCTCCCCTCCATCAGCAATGTCCACAGGAGGGGTTTTGGGAAGAGACTGTGTCATAAGGGCTCCGATCTGAGTCAACCACTGATGGGTTCATAACTTGATTTGTGTGTGTGTGTGTGTGTGTGTGTGTGTGTGTGTGTGTGTTTGTGGTACTGGGGGTAGAATTCAGGGGCTTTCTACCTCCGGGCTATACTCACAGACCTATTTTATACTTTATTTGGAAACAGGGTCTCACTAAGTTGCTGAGAGCCTCACTAAGTAGCTGAGGCTGGCTTCGAACCTGCGCCATCCTCCTGTCTCAGACTCCCAAGCGCGGGGATTAGAAGCGTGCACCACCACGCCCGGCTGTTGGGTTAATTTTTTTTTTTTTTTTTTTGCGGGTCTAGGGGTAGAACCCAGGGGCATTGGACCTCCAAGCTCCACCCCCTGCCCTATTTCTTATTCTTTATTTTGAAACCGGGTCTCACAGAGTTGCAAAGGGCCTCACTAAGTAGCTGAGGCTGGCCGCGAACCGCGATCCTCCTGTCTCAGCCTCCCAAGTGCTGGGATGACAGGCGTGCGCCACCACGCCCGGCTTTTAGGTTAATTTGATAGGGCTGTTGGGGAAGTGGTGGATACTGGAGGTGGGGCCCAGTTGAGGGGGGGGGGCTTCCTGTCTCTGCTCACCAGCTGTTACAGGGTAAGCAACTCTGGTCTGTCCTGTCTTCTCTCTCCATCATAATCCACCTTACCACAGCCCCATGGCCGTGCAGACAGCTCAGCTCACCATGGACTGAAACTCCGACCCCCAAACCCCTCTGTCCTCGTGAAGTGACCGTACTCGGGTATTTTTTTTTTTTTTTTTTTTTTTTTACCACAGAGGCAGAAAGCTGACTTGCCCTCTCTGGGCTGCAGTCTTTTTGTTTCTTGTTTTTAATTAGTCAAGTGCAAATAATCCCTCCCACCTGGCCTGGTCTTGGGTGAAGCAATCAAGGGGTGGGGCTTCCCCAGAAAGTGGACTTAGAAGTGTTTACAGACCTCGGAGACCTTTGGATAGACAGGTTAGCTGATGTTTCACAATGGTCTTTCTGTTGACATCTGGGCAACCTTAAGCACCAGTCATGAGTTGTGTTTCCTCTGGTACTGGAGAGGGAACCCAGGGGCATTCTCCCTCACCCCAGCCCTATTTTATTTTTACTTGGAAACAAAATCTCTAAATTGCAGAGGATTTCTTTGCTAAGTGGCTGAGGCTGGCCTCCAATCTGCAATCTTCCTGTCTCAGCCTCCCAAGGACTGGAATGAGAAGCCTGTAGCACCAGCACAGCTCTCTCTGAAGGGAAGGGGTGTCTGACTCTTAAAATCCCATCTTTAATTTCCTCTTGGCTGGTAAACTTCCCGTCTACCACCCCTGACTGACTGCTTGTTACCCGTGTCAAAAAATCAGTTCATATGCCCGCACCTGGTGGCGCACGCTTGTAATCCCGGTACTTGGGAGGCTGACAGAGGAGGATCGCGGGTTCGCGGCCAGCCTCAGCTACTTAGTGAGGCCTTTCGCAAGTCAGCGAGAACTTGTTTCAAAATAAAGAATAAGCCGGGCGTGGTGGCGCACGCTTGTCATCCCCGCGCTTGGGAGGCTGAGGCAGGAGGATGGCGCAGGTTCGAAGCCAGCCTCAGCTACTGAGTGAGGCTCTCGGCAACTTAGTGAGACCCTGTTTCCAAATAAAGTATAAAATAGGTCTGGGAGTAGAGCCCGGAGGTGGAAAAGCCCCTGGATTCTACCCCCAGTACCACAAAGAAAATAAAAAATAAAGAATTAAAAATAGGGCTCTGGAGCCGGGCGTGGCGGCGCAGCTTGTAATCCTTGTGCTTGGGAGGCTGAGACAGGAGGACCGCGCAGGACTGAAGCCAGCTTCAGGTACTTGGTGGGGCTCTCGGCAACTTGGTGAGACCCTGTTTCCAAATAAAGTATAAAACAGGTCTGGGAGTGTAGCCTGGAGGTAGAAAAGCCCCTGGGTACCACCAAAATAATGATAATAATAATAATGATAATAATAATAATGAGCTCATGCCTTGGGCGACTGCTGGGGTAAGACTTGACCAACTTTTGGTGTGGGGTGCGCTTCCAGGTGACTTGGCAGGGCTGCTCACCTCTGCACCGCGGACCCCTGGGGCTGGACGCGCCTTGGCCAGAGCTCGCTCGGGACCTGTCTGCTGCAAATGGCGAGGCCTCCAAATGTCAGCTGGGGCCCGGGAAATGTCACCCAAAGAGCTGGAGGTGTTCCCAGGAGCCGCAAGCTCCGCTTGGCCGAGGCCCGGCCGCCGCACGAGCCAGGTGGGTGCACACCGGCACCCTCGGAGCAAGCAGCGGGGCCCCGCGAGCCTATTTTGCAGACGGGGAAACTGAGGCACCGCTCCCGGTCGGCGAGGCGGGCGGGGGCCGGGGGGGTCCCCCGGGGGCCGCGGCCCACGTGCTCCGGCCCCGCCGGAAGCGCGACACCGACGCAGACCGCGGGCGCCCGACTGTCGGGGGTGGGCTCGGGGCTGCCGCCATCATCTCCATGGCGCCCCGTCCGCGGCTCCGGCCGGGCCCCCAACCCTGACCCCGACCCCGCGGGCCAGCCCTCGCCCTCGCCTACCCACCCAGCAGCAGGCCGTCCATGTCAAAGATGAGGTGGGTGACGCGGCGCGGCGGCGGGAGCGCGGACGCGGGCGCCGCCATCTTGGCCCGGCGGGGAGGGAGGGAGGGAGAGGGAGGCGCGCGCGCGCGCGCGCGCGGGAGCGCGCATGCGCGCCCCGGGCGGCCGCGTGCCGCCGCAGTGCGCATGCGCGGCCGCCCGCGGAGCCCCTCAAGCTCGGGCACTCGGCCCGGTGCCGCACTGCGCATGCGCGGCCTAGCGGAGCACTCCCTCGCCACAAGCCCCCCTCCGCGCGCGCCTGCCCTAGCACCGCACTGCGCACGCGCGTCCGCCCTCCAACTCGCCCTTCCCCCCACACACCCTTCAGCGCGTCTCCCGGAGGCGCTCTGCGCATGCGCGCCCAGGGCTGTGGCTGCAGCCGCCTGCAGCGGTATTGCGGACGTTCTTAGGCGCGCCCGGCTCTTGTCTAAGTCTTAAGCAGCTCAGGCGAAGGGGCGAGCAGAGTGCGGTGCCTACTCTAGAGAGCAAATTCAGGGCTTTGAGTTTGGAATGGGCTTCCATGAAGAAGGAGAATAAAAAAGGATGGGGCAAGAGGATGCAGGTTGCAGAGTGAGGGGGGTGGGTACCAGAGATGCTCAGAGGAGGCAGAAGGCCTTGCTCCTTTAGGGACCTGGAGAAGGTCTGTATGGAGCCAGCTCTGGACCCAGGGCTGGAGTGCCCATTGGTTTTGCTCGCCAGTGTCCTTGTGGTCCTAGACCAGGGCTGGAGGGCACGCGCAGTCCTGCACCTGCAGCCCTGAGCTCCCTGTTCTGCATTGCCCTGGGCGAAGCCACAGCAGATACTGCGGGAAAGTACCCAAGGAGAATGCAGAAAATAAATAAATTATATATATATATTGCCCTGCCGCTGTGGCCTTCTTTCTTAGATCTTCCTGGATGTTGTAGGGTTTGTTTCTCTTGCAACCTTACAGATTGCAGCCTGTAAAGTTGTGTTGTTTTTTTTTTAACTCACCTTCCATCTTCAGAAAAACATCCTGTCCCTATTTCTATTTTATGTTCATATACATATTTAAGTATAAGGATGAGGCCTTTCAAGAAGAGAGAATATGAAAGTTCCAGAGACTCTAAAATGGGAGAGTGTGTTTCTGGTCAAAGGCCTGGGTGGTGGATGAGGACACCTCTGAATTCACCAGATTTTTAGCTAGTCATCCCAGAACCTCGAGGCCTTAATTTTTTCGCGTGTAAGATGAGGATACCAGGGGACACGGGCAAGTGGAAGCCCTTGGTACCTGGTCATAGTATATACTCAATAAAATTATGTCTTTGTAGCCAAGCGTGGTGGCGCACGCTTGTCATCCCAGCATTTTGGAGGCTGAGACAGGAGGATCTTGGTTCGCGGCCAGCCTCAGCTACTTAGCGAGGCCCTTTGCAACTCAGTTAAGACCCTGTTTCAAAATAAAGAATAAAAAAATAGGGCTGGGGGTGGAGCTCGGAGGTAGAATGCCCCTGGGTTCCATCCCCAGGACCGCAAATAGAGGAAAAGAAATTATGTCTTTGTAGAGGCGGTGTTATAAAAAAAAATTGCCACCATGTAATGGCATCGGGATTTTCCTTTGAGGATGCTGGGTCTTGGAGAAGAGAGTTCGTGAGCAGGTTTGCAATCACTCATGGATTCTGGAGGAGCTGTGGCCACCATAAGGATGATGTATTGCAAGTTGGGGGACCCACTCCTCGGAAACCGATTATCTCTGTCAAGTTGCTAGATGCCCGAGGTCCCAGCTCAAGGTCACTTCAGGGTCATTTCTTCCTCAGAAAATGAGCCAGCCCAGGCTTGTATGTGGTTGTCTGTTCTCTGCATAGCATCCGACCCTCTTCCCTCTGTTCGGTTTTGTGTTTAAATTTCCTTTTCTAAGAAAATCTCTCTCACTGGCCAAGGCCTACCCTCGTGATGAGATTTCCATGTGATCATTTCCAAATAAGATCATATTCTCAGGCAGTGAGAGGCAGGGCTCCGGCTTGTATAATTTTTTGGGGGAAGAGACAGGGATTCATTGCAAAACCATGGGTGGAATTCCTACTACAGGGCCCATTGTTTTCTTTTTTTTCTTTTTTTTTTTTCTTTTTTTGGTGGTACTGGGAGTGGAACCCAGAGGCTTTCTACCTCCAGGCTATATTCCCAGACACATTTTATATTTTATTTGGAAACAGAGTCTCACTAAGTTGCCGAGAGCCTCACTAAGTAGCTGAGGCTGGCTTCGAACCTGTGCGATGCTCCGGTCTCAGCCTCCCAAGCGTGGGAATTAAAAGCGTGGGCCACCACGCCTGTTTTCTATAGTTACTAGCTAGTGTCTAACTTAGAGATCTCCTTGTAGGTTTCTTTCCATTCTATGAAAACAAGTTGACCACAAAGGTGAACATTGTTTCTCTTTGTTCTCCTAACAGCAGCAGAGATGTTTGTTTATTTATTTTTGTGTGTGTGAGGCTAAAAGAAAATATCTTTAAAAGAGAAAGCAAAGTTTCAGCGCCAGGGCCAAGAGTAACAAACTTGCAGAGGAAATGTCTGAGCTGTAATTGATCTGTGTGTGGGGGCGAGGCGGTGCCTGAGGGTGAACTGAGGAGGGGCTGTCTGTCCTTTGATGTATCTTAGAGAGGTCCTGCAGAAATATGTAAATAAACAAATACATCAATAAATAAATATGAGCCGGGCGTGGTGGTGCGCGCTTGTCATCTCAGCATTTGGGAGGCTGAGATGGGAGGACAGACAGCCTCAGCTACTACTTAGTGAGGCCCTTTGCAACTCAGTGAGAACCTATTTCAAAATAAAAAGTAGGGCTGGGGTGTAGCTCAGAGGTAGAATGCCCCTGGGTTCCATCCCCAGTATGACGAGAGAGAGAGAGAGAGAGAGAGAGAGAGAGAGAGAGAGAGAGAAGAGAGAAAACATATATAAAAGCAGAAGATGAAGATGTCAGGTTTTCCAAGGACAGAGATACTAAGAGATGGTTATAATGCTAGGCATTGTTCATGTGCTGTGGCTCAGGGTAAGATGCTTGGGAGATAATTCAATTTGTCCCTTTGTAGGAACCAAAGCCCTCACTGGGGAAACTTGCAGGCTTCAGCATGCCCACATATGTGGAAACATGTTTAATGTCATTAGTCATTGTTTTTATTATTATTATTATTATTATTATTATTATTATTATTATTTTGTCATATGGGGATGGAACCCAAGGGCATTCTACCTTTAAAACCCATCCCCTGCCGGGCGTGGTGGAAGCCCTTCTACCTCCGGGCTGCACTCCCAGACCTATTTTATTTTTGAAAACAGGGATTCTTAAGCCATCGAGGCTGGCTTCGAACCTGCTCAATCCTCCTGTCTCTGCCTCCCAAGGGCAGGGATTACAAGCGTGCGCCACCGCGCCGGGCTTTCCTGATGACTTTAAAACACAACTCGAGCTGGGCGTGGTGGCGCACACTTGTAATCTCAGCATTTGGGAGGCTGAGATAGGAGGAGGATCATGGTTTGAGGGCAGACTCAGCTACTTAGTGAGGCCCTTTGCAACTCAGTGAGATCCTGTTTCAAAATAAAGAATAAGCTGGGCTGGTGTGGTGGCGCACGCTCATCATCCCAGCATTCGGGAGGCTGAGGCAGGAGGATCGCGGTTCGCGGACAGCCTCAGCTACTTAGTGAGGCCCTCTGCAACTCAGTGAGACCGTTTCAAAAACAGAGAAGAAAAAATAGGGCAGGGGGTGGAGCTCAGAGGTCAAATGCCCCTGGCTTCCAGACCCACACACACACAAAAAAAAAAAAAAAAAAAAGAAGAAGCCGGGCATGGTGGCGCACGCTTGTCATTCCAGCACTTGGGAGGCTGAGACAGGAGGATCGCACAGGTTCGAAGCCAGCCTTGCTGGCTTAAGAGACCCTGTTTCCAAATAAAATATAAAATAGATCTGGGAGTGTAGCCCGAAGGGAGAAGGGTTCCATCCCCAGTACCACCAAATAAATAAAATAATAATAATAATAATAATAATAATAATAATAATAAATATGGCTGGAGGTGCAGCTCAGGGGTTGAATGGCCCTGAATTCAATCCCTAGCCCCCCCCCCACACACAAAATGAGAAGTCCCAAGAAATTGCTAGATGGTGTTGTCCAAGCACATTATCAGCTGTCAGCGCAAAGGAGCAGGGGCTGCTTTCTCCCTGTGTTTTACCTCACGGTGCCACTTACCACGTCGGGTGCCGGCCCCTCCACCCTGGGCCGGGCTGGGCTCCGGCTCCTTGTTGGGCTGTGAGGGTTGTGGCGTCTCTGCGCAGGTTGTCAGTTTTACCTGGAAGGCTGGGGCAGCCTGCATTCTCTCTGGATGCCATCCCGCCCTGCAGTGGGCGGGCAGCTGCTTTCTGGGCCAGCGCCACGGGGTGGGAAGCTGTGGCCCGACGCTGGACGGCCATGGTGAGCGCAGGGCCAGGTGACCTACAGGACAGAATGGAGACAGCGGGCCCTCTGCCTTGCGCTGGACGTTCCGGAGCTTGGCTGTGCGCGCGCTCCCTCTCTCCTCTCTTCCTCCTCCTCCTCCTCCTCCTCCTCCTCCTCCTCCTCCTCTCCTCCTCTCCTCCTCCTCCTCCTCCTCCTTCTTCTCTCCCTCCTCCTCCTCCTCCTCTTCCTTCTTCTTCTCTCCCTCCTCCTCCTCCTTCTCCTCCTCCTCCTCCTCCTCCTCCTCCTCCTCCTCTTCTTCTTCTTCTTCTTCTTCTTCTTCTTCTTCTTCTTCTTCTTCTTCTTCTCTTCTTCTTTTCTCCCTCCTCCTCCTCCTCCCTCTTCTTCTCCCTCCTCCTCCTCTTCCTCCTCCTCCTCCTTCTTCTCCCTCTCTCTCTCCTCCTTCTTCCTCTCCTCCTCCTCCTTCTTCTTTTTCTCTCCTCCTTCTCCCTCTCTCTTCTCCTCCTCCTCTCCCTCCTCCTCCTCCTCCTTCTTCCTCTCTCTCTCTCTCTCTCTCTCTCTCTCTCTCTCTCTCTCTCTCTCTCCCCCTCTCCTCTCCATCCTTTCTTCCTCCCTTCATCTTTTCATTGCTTCTTGCCCTTCTGATTTTCGGATCAGGCTCAGCCCTCTCAAAGACCCGCCGCCCTCCCGCGCCTGTCCTGGGCACTGGTGTGGAGAGTGAATATGACTGGGATGCCCGTGGCGCTCCCTGGGGATCCAGCGCCCCTGGCTTCCAGCCGGCTCAGGAGGAGCCGGGCTCGCACCACCCCCGCCCGCCGGCCCTTCCTTTCTCGGGTGGGTGGCAGCCCTCTGTGCCCCGTGCTGTCTCTATCGGGTGCCTGGGGAGATTGCTACGTCGGCATCAATGCAAGCAGAGCAGCTTGGATTCTGTGTGGCGTGTGGAATGGCTTGGATAGTACCTTAGAAGCTTCCTTAAAACATCATCTGTAGCCGGGCGCGGTGGCCACGCTCGTCATCCCCGCGCCGCGGAGGCTGAGACAGGAGGATGGCGCAGGTTCGAGGCCAGCCTCAGCTACGGAGGGAGGCTCTCTGCAACTTAGTGAGACCCTGTTTCCAAATAAAGTATAAAATAGGTCTGGGAGTACAGCCCGGAGGTAGAAAAGCCCTTGGGTCCTACCTCTAGTACCAATAAATAAATAAATAAATAAGAATAAAATCGGTCTGGGGGTATAGCCCAGATATTAAAAAAAAAAGCCCCTGGGTTCCACCCCCAGTACCACTAAATAAATAAATAAGAATAAAATCAGTCTGAGGGTGTAGCCCGGAGGTAGAAAAGCCCCTGGGTCCCACCCCTAGTACCAATAAATAAATAAATAAATAAATCAGAATAAAATCGGTCTGGGGGTATAGCCTGGAAGTAAAAAAGCCCCTGGGTTCCACCCCCGGCACCACTAACTAAATACATAAGAATAAAATCGGTCTGGGGGTGTAGCCCGGAGGTAGAAAAGCCCCTGGGTCCCACCCCTAGTACCAATAAATAAATAAATAAATAAATCAGAATAAAATCGGTCTGGGGGTATAGCCTGGAAGTAAAAAAGCCCCTGGGTTCCACCCCCGGCACCACTAACTAACTAAATACATAAGAATAAAATCGGTCTGGGGGTGTAGCCCGGAGGTAGAAAAGCCCCTGGGTCCCACCCCAGTACCAATAAATAAATAAATAAATAAATCAGAATAAAATCGGTCTGGGGGTATAGCCTGGAAGTAAAAAAGCCCCTGGGTTTCACCCCCGGCACCACTAACTAACTAACTAAATACATAAGAATAAAATCGGTCTGGGGGTGTAGCCCGGAGGTAGAAAAGCCCCTGGGTCCTACCCCCTAGTACCACTAAATAAATCAATAAATAAGAATAAAATCAGTCTGGGGGTATAGCCCGGAGGTAGAAAAGCCCCTGGGTCCCACCCCTAGTACCACTAAATAAATAAATAAATAAATAAGAATAAAGTCGGTCTGAGGGTATAGCCCAGAGGTAGAAAAGCCCCTGGGTTCTACCCCTCAGTACCACAAAATAAATAAAATAATAAATAAGAATAAATAAATAAGAATAAAATCATTCTGGGGATATAGCCCGGAGGTAGAAAAGCCCCTGGGTCCCACCCCTAGTACCACTAAATAAATAAATAAATAAATAAATAAATAAGAATTAAATCAGTCTGAGGGTATAGCCTGGAGGTAGAAAAGCCCCTGGGTCCCACCCCTCAGTACCACAAAATAAATAAAATAATAAATAAATAAGAATAAAATCGGTCTGAGGGTGTAGCCCGGAGGTAGAAAAGCCCCTGGGTTCCACCCCTCAGTACCACAAAATAAATAAAATAATAAATAAATAAGAATAAATAAATAAGAATAAAATTGGTCTGGGGGTGTAGCATGGAGGTAGAATGCCTCTGGGTTTTATCCCTAGTACAGAAAGAAAGAAAGAAAGAAAGAAAGAAAGAAAGAAGGAAGGAAGACAGGCTGGCAGGCTGAGCATCACAGCATCCCCTTGCCTACTTTATGTATGCTTAGAGCATGTGTGTAGCCTAGACTGTGTCAAAATCCTCGAACACAAGGTTCCGATTTCCTCATAAGATACTGGCAGCGCCTGTCCGTACCCACACGGGTTCTGTGTAGAGGTGCGGGAGGGCTTCAGACTGATCTGGTTGCTATTTCGGTCAAAGCACCTGAGGAAAAAGGGTTATTAGACTTATGGCTTCCGAGGTCCAGTCTAGGGTTAGCCGGCTCCAGGGTAGAAGCATCATGGCGGCCGGGGGTGGTGGATGGGAAGAAGGTCATTAATTCATGGCGGCCGCGAGGCAGAGAGAGAGGATGCGACCAGGGATCTATATGATCCCCTCAAGGCCTCATCTCCAAGGGTCCCCGTCTTCCAGCCATGCGCCGACCTCTCTACCATCACCGCCGAACAAGTCCAAAGGAGTTATCCATCCATCAAGGGCTCTGCTACTTAGCGAGGCCCTCTGCAACTCAGTGAGACCCAGTTTCAAAATAAAGAATAAAAAATAGGGCTGGGGGTGTAGCTCAGAGGTCGGATGCCCCTGGGTGCCGTCCCCAGACCCCCCCCCCCCCAACACACACAAAAGACATCACACCGCTGTCAGGTCTGTCTGTGCTCTTTGAAACTTCCAACATTAGAGAGAGTTTCAAACTGTACATTGCTACACCAGGAACAGGAAAACACCAAATTTGAGCTTTCAAGTGACAGTGTATTTATAGTACCATCGTTTATATATACTCTCATAATAGTGCTTTTATTTTTAGTGCCCAAGGAGGGTCCTGAGCGGAGGCAGGGCACTGCACGTGTTCTGTTGCTTTCTATCTATATCACAAGTACCTGCGACGACCAATCCATAAAATATAGTGGAGATATAGTACTTTCACGCCATTGGAGAGTAGAGAAAATAGCAGAGGCCCTCCGCAACTTAGCGACACCCTATTTTAAAATAATAAATAAATAAGTTCTGGCGGCCAGGCGTGGTGGCGCACGCCTGTGATCCCCGCGCTTGGGAGGCTGAGACAGGAGGATCGCGCAGGTTCGAAGCCAGCCTCGGCTACTTAGTGAGGCTCTCGGCAACTTAGTGAGACCCTGTTTCTAAATAAAGTATAAAATAGGTCTGGGAATGTAACCCGGAGGTAGAAAAGCCCCTGGGTCCTACCCTAGTACCATCAAAACAATAAAATAAAATAAAATAAAATAAAATAAAATAAAATAAAATAAAATAAAATGGGCTGGCAGTGTGGTATAGCTGAGAGGTAGAATGTGTCTGAGTTCAGTCTCCCAGTACCAGAAAAAAATAAAATAAAATAAAACAGTAGAGAAATCTTAAGTCCAATGAAGGCAAGCTGGCCTTCTTCTCTGTGTGTGGTTATAAGAAACATAAAAGGAAAGGTCTTTACATTTAAAATATCTGTGTGCATATATAGATTTATATATAATTGCATTGGTTTAAGAGTTTTATAATAGGTTAAATGAAATAGATGGATCAAACAGGTACGATGAATGTATTTCTTGTGCTTTTGTGAGCACATTTCAATTGAATATATTTGCCGGCTGCCGTTGTATTAATGTATAAAGAATAGCGTTTAAAAAGCATATATTTCAACTCAATTTCCTAGGGCTATTTAAACTACTCTGAAAAACCTCAGAGGCAATCAATTTTCACGGCTTCTTCCTCCCTAAGTAAACCGGAATGCCTTTTAAAGAAAGGTAATTTACTAGGACTTCATTTGGGGTTTAATAATAAGCTATAACTTCGAGTCCCGGAATGTAATACATCAGGAACGGGAGGCCCGATCCGGCCGGCTCTGAAGCGCAGGGAGGGAGGGACAATTAAAACTCACCCGCCGGCCGCGGTGGCGCGCTCGTCATCCCAGCGTTCCGGAGGCTGAGACGGGAGGATGGCGGTTCGCGGACAGCCTCGGCTACTTAGCGAGGCCCTCTGCAACTCAGTGAGACCCTGTTTCAAAAGAAAGAATAAAAAATAGGGCAGGGGGTGTATCTTGGAGGTCAAATGCCCCTGGGTTCCATCCCCAGTACAATAATAATAATAACAACAACAATAAGAAAAAGAAATAAAAATACAAAATTTAGTGCTGGGGATGTAGCTCGGAGGTAGACTGCCCCAGGTGCCCTCCCCAGTAAAATAATAATAATAATAATAATAATAATAATAATAATAATAATAATAAATAAAAATACTAAAAATTAGGGTTGGGGGTGTAGCTCAGAGGTAGAATGCCCCTGAGTGCCATCCCCAGTTAATAATAATAATAATAAATAAAAATACAAAAAAAGGGCTAGGGGTGTAGCTCGGAGGTAGACTGCCCCTGGGTTCCATCCCCGGTACAAATGATAATAATAATAATAATAATAATAATAAATAATAATAATAAAAATACAAAAAATAGGGCTGGGGGTGTAGCTTGGAGGTAGAATGCCCCTGGGTTCCATCCCCAGTACAAAAAATAATAATAATAAGCCAGGCGTGGTGGCACACGCTTGTAATCCCCGCGCTTGGGAGGCAGAGACAGGAGGATTGCGCAGGTTCGAAGCCAGCCGCACTGGCTTAAGAGACCCTGTTTCCAAATAAAAAGTATAAAATAGGTCTGGGAGTGTAGCCCGGAGGTAGAAGGGCTTCCAGGAACCCCAGTACCACCAAAAAATATATATATTTATATATATAATTATATAATATAATTATATTTATATAAATATAAATATATTTATATAAAATTATATAAATATATTTATATATAAATAAAATTCAAAAGTATGTATATATATGTATATATATTAATTATGATAATAAATAAAAATACAAAAAATAGGGCTGGGGGTGTAGCTCGGAGGCAGAATGCCCCTGCATGCCATCCCCAATTTAAAAAATAATAATAATAATAAATAAAAATACAAAAAAATAGGGCTGGGGGGTGTATCTCGGTTGTAGACTGCCCCTGGGTTCCATCCCCAGTACAGAAAAGAAATAAAATAAATATAAAAGTCAGCCAGTGACCGAGAGGCCTGCCAGCCCCTGGGGCTGCCGGCCTGGGAGGGGCAGCGCCGCCTGGCCTCAGCCCGCCCCAGGGCCGCCTCCTGGGCACCACTCATCCCGGCGGCATCCTGGCATCCTCGGGCATGAGTTCACCTGCGTGTTGACAGAGAGAAAGAATTCCTCGGGGCTGTGTGTCCCGCGCTGGGTGTGTAACTCACTTGGTAAACAGACCTCACACTCTCCGCACATTCTACCAAGGGGCACCCTTGTTCTCCGAGTTCTCATTGTTAGGAGGAGCCAAAATTAAAAAGCGGCAGCCCGTTTTTAATCTCCTCCGATTCCTGTGTATTGATGAACACCCACGCTGGGCTTTGTTTTGCTTTTATTTTAGCTATCGGTGGTGCCCCGTAAGGTCCGGTGCCCTCAGGAAAGGCTGTGAGCACCCTTTCTGTTTGGGAGTTGGGAGGTAAATTAAAATCGCGGGCAAGTATTTAAGCCTGGTAGGCAAAGCGCCTCCGATGTGATGCGTGGCTTCAGGAAGTCGGCCTTATCTCTGATTGATATCTCAAACATGCAGGGCATGGGGGAAGGCCCCGGCAGGGAGACCAGAAACCCTGGCACTTAAATAGCTTTTTTATGATAGATGTGGCCATGACCTGGCAATGACTTCTGTGTCAGTGATGGTCCTGATATAACTTCCCGGACCGTCGGACGGACACGGACACGTCCTGAGCTCTGCCCTGGCGTGTGGACCGGCGCGTGGGATGCTCTGAGAGGGGTTTGGAGATCTTGAAGGACAGATAGAAACCCTCGGACTCTCTCCTCGGACAGCCAGCCCGAGAGCCGGACGGAACCGAACCCACCGGTGAGTTAGATCACTGTTATGAGTGTTGCGTTTGGGGGGGAACTGATCCCGGGGACCCTGTCGGGCCCCCAGAAAATGTTCCACTAGCCGCGGGTTCTTGTTCTGAAGTAGGTATAGATAAAACACAAGTCTGAACTCTTGTTGAAAACTTAAATAAGTCTATTACTACAAAGACGGAAAGATAGGAGATAGTTTAATACAGCCCCGTCGGGGGTGGCTTGGAAAGAAGTCACTGGAGGCTTCTGGACCCAGAGTATTTTATATCAATATCTTTATATCTTTATAAATAATATTTATATATAAATAATATATTTGTATCTTATGGCCCGACTAGATCTGCCCCCTCTGGGGCCAGTCTTTGGACGTGGGGATTCCTTCCTCTAGGTCTGTCCTGTCTCTGGTACAGACCCCAAGCCTGTTGTTACACCCCAAAATGTGTTAAGTTGCTTAGTGGGAATCTGGGATCCCGTCCCCCATATTTGAGAAAGTTTGATTCTCTTAGAGATGTGAAAACGCCCTAGCCGGGCGTGGTGGGCGCGCTGGTCACCCCCGCGCCTGGGAGGCGGAGGCAGGAGGAGCGCGCGGGTTCAAGCCAGCCGCGCTGGCTTAGGAGACCCTGTTTCCAAATAAAAAATGTAAAAATAGGTCTGGGAGTGTAGCCCGGAGGTAGAAGGGCTTCCGGGAACCCCAGTACCACCAAAAATAAATAAATAAATAAAATATAAAATGGGTCTCGGAGTGTAGCCTGGAGATAGAAGGGCTTCCAGGAACCCCAGTACCACCATAAATAAATAAATAAATAAATAAATAAATAAATAAATAAATAAATAAATAAAATATAAAATAGGTCTGGGAGTGTAGCCCGGAGATAGAAGGGCTTCCAGGAACCCCAGTACCACCAAAAATAAATAAACAAATAAAATAGGTCTGGGAGTGTAGCCCGGAGGCAGAAGGGTTTTCAGGAACCCCAGTACCACCAAAAAAAAAAAAAAAAAAAAAAAAACCTGTAAAAAGGCCCTAGGTTTTTGGGTATTCTCTTGCTAATTACCCTTCGAGCCCGGAAATCTGCAGCACTTTCCTGAAGCTCCTGGCTTTTTTAAATACTACTGAAGATATATTTTGAAAATTGAAAATGTTTTCCAATACCGGTACATTAGTACATTTTGACGCCCCTTCCCAAGACGGGCGCAATGAGGACTTTTAGAGGACTGCTAGCCGCTCCGCCGTGAGGATGCTGCGGCCTCAGAGTCCCTGTGCGTGGAAGGAGCTCGTTGGGAAGAGAAGTTTTCAGATCCTGGAGGTCGTAGTGACGGGAGCGCGTGCCGCCGTCGGGGGCCGCGTTCTCTGAAGGGAAATATCAGAAGACACCAGCCACCGCCGTGCGTTTCTTAGAAAATTTGTCCTTTGGTCTTGCAACAAAGGGGTCTTTGGGGAGAAGAACGTAATCGCAAAATACTAATCTATCTTTCCTTCAGTCGGGATGAGAGCCGTCCTTTGAAAACACAGGCCTGATACCAAAGAGGAATGAGGGGTTCGGAACAGAGCGACCTATCGGGAAATTAGCAAAAATGGAAAAAAAAAGAATAAATAAAAGCTGTACGTTGGTTACAAGCTTATACAAAGAGAGATGACATGGATTCACCATATATAGCAAATACTAGCGCCGCTGATCGTTGGGGAAACAGGAGACAAAGAATAAAAATAAGACATGTCTGCCGCCAAATACCAAACGTGGCCAGGGAAGATGGCTGCCATTCTTCCAGATGGCTGGAATTCAGAGTAATACCACTCCTCTTTGGGTTTTGGAACTTTAAAATTTGTCTGTGTGTCTGTCTGTCTGTCTTATGTATTTATGGTGGGATTGAACTCAGAAACATTCTACCTTCAAGCTATAACTCTAGCCCTTTTAAAAAATTTATTTATAGCCAGGCGTGGCGGCGCACGCTTGTCATCCCAGCATTTGGGAGGCTGAGACAGGAGGATCGCGGTTCAAAGTCAGCCCCAGACACTTAGGGAGAGCCTCCGCAACTCAGAGAGACCCTGTTTCAAAATAAAGAATAAAAAAATAGAGCTGGAGGTATTGCTCAGAGGTAAAATGCCTCTGGGTTCCATCCCCAGTACTATTTATTTATTTATTTGTTTATTTATTTTTGGTACCTCTGGGTTCCATCCCCAGTACCAAAAATAAATAAATAAATAAATAAATAAATAAATAAATAAATAAAGTAAGCAAGTTTAT
>NC_137792.1:1280009-1328512 GCF_963383645.1 Muscardinus avellanarius
CCTGCCGGAGCCAGCCGGCCAGAGTACGGGTTCTGAAGAGAGGCGTGAGGATGGAGAACTTTTAATTCTAATGTGGGGGAGCCGCCAGCCTACTGTCTCTACTGGTTGACCCCGGTTCGTGGGTCAATATTTCCTACGGGTGGACGACTACGCCTGGGTCAGTATTCTCTATCGCGCTGACGCTCCTGGCCGACGCAACTTCTGGGTCAATCTCGTCTTTATTGCGCCGACGCCGGGTTTGTTTTTTCAGAGGTATTTATACACAGTCACAAGTCGATCGACATTCTCGTGCCATCACCACCAGAATACAATACAGACCAATCCAAAGCACACACATTACAGATAGGTCAATCAGTACCCTCGTGCCATCACCACCCGATCCTCTCGCAGACCTCTTTGAACTTTCCATAACCCCAAACCTTGTTGACTCTGGGCGAAGGACAGTCAGCTGAGTCAGAGACACCAATCTAGGGGAAGGCCTTAATGGCTCCCCACATTTCCCTTTCCCATTTACAACAATCAAAAATGTCTCTCTGCGTCGCCAGACACTCTTTTTGGCGGATAGGATCATCTTCCTGTTTCGCCACCACTGGCCAGGAATAAATAGTTGAATTTGCTCAAAACACATCTCAGTTTTTTTGTCCTAGGACTTGGGAGACTGAGAAGGAGTGCAGGCTGGAGGCCAGACTCTGTAACCGAGGGAGACCCTATTTTATCTATCTATGTATCTATCTATCTATTAATCTACCAATCTATTTATCATCTATCTCATCTATCTATTAATCTACCTATTTATCATCTATCTATCTATTAATCTACCTATCTATTTCTCATCTATCTCCTCTATCTCTTCTATGTATCTATGTATTTATCTATCTATCTATCTATCTATCTATTAATCCACCTATCATCTATCTCCTTTATCTATCTATTAATCTACCTATCTATTTATCATCTATCTCCTCTATCTCATCTATCTATCTATCTATCCATCTATCTATCTATCTATCTATCCATCCATCCATCCATCTGTCTCAGGGAAAGCATAGCTCCGAGGCAGAATACCCCTGGATTCAATACCCAGTCCCGTAATAATACTAACAAGTGATTTGACTCGGGTCAGGAATCATCCATGGCTGGGTGGTTCTGTGTGAGCCGCCATGCTGTGCGCCATAGGACGGGGCGCGGCAACTCTGGGCTTTATCCTCCAGATGCCGGGAGCAGCCCATTACCCCGGCTTGGTTCCGACATCTAAACTTGTCTCCAGACCTTGGCAAATGTTTCTGGGGTCAAATCTGGCCGTGGTTTGGGAGCAGAGGCCGGTGTTAGGGTCCGAGAGTCGCCCCCTTACCCAAACAAGGAAGAACGCACCAAGGATGTAAATCACAAGCAGAGTTTATTGTGCTGCAGCTGTTACTGGCACGCCAGGGTCAAGTCTCCTTCACAAGCCTGTCATTCAGAGGAATTGTCCAGCAGCTACCAGAGGAATGCTTCCTTCTGGCTGGGCTAACGTTCAGCCTCTTAGACAGCAGGCAAGTGGCCGGAGCTCGACCCCGAGCCCAAAACAGACCTGACATTTATAGGCCCAGAAGGGGCGTTCACATTGGGATACAGCCAATAGGTTTACAGAGTAAACAGGCGCAGCCATCTTGTTTTTCTGTTAAGTTCCTGACACTTTGGAAACATTCTTAACAGAAAAACAAGTTCCAGACACTTTAACTTACTTCTATATACTAATATTTTAATTTTATAAGGGGAGTGGGATGGCCGGCTCAACACTCTTCACACCGGCACCTCCGGACACGGTGGAGGTGCGCTGGGTCCCTGCTCCTGTCCCTTCTCAGATCTTTTCTTAAATTTTCCTCTTGCTTTTTGTGGCCTATCACTCGTGTCCGGCTGGCCCTGGGTCCTGGGTCCAGGACAGCCCGGCGCCCTCTTGCTGTTCCGTCCACCTCTGAAGAAGTGCTGCTGCCAGTCCACACGCTCACCCCTTGGCCATGGTGGACGGCGGCGGCTTCTCCAGAGCTGGGCGTGTGCAGTCCCGGCTTCCTTTCTGAGTCTTTGAAAATGCAGGTCTGTCCTAGTTTGTCCAGAGCCAGAAAGAAAGAAAAAAAGAAAAGAGTTGGCCAATATGAGAAACCAAGAGATTTTTTCAAATTCCTTTGGCTGTGACGCTGTTTTGGATCCAGTGACATAAGAGGAGCGTGAGTCTGGGCAGTCCTTGTTCATCCCG
Organism: Muscardinus avellanarius; assembly: GCF_963383645.1. Taxonomy (NCBI): domain Eukaryota; kingdom Metazoa; phylum Chordata; class Mammalia; order Rodentia; family Gliridae; genus Muscardinus; species Muscardinus avellanarius. The sequence goes on from NC_137792.1 coordinate 1,282,243, forward strand.
ATAAATGACAACGTGCCCGCCATTGCCGCGCGCAGCGGCGCAGAGGAGCGGCGGCAATGGGGCGCTGCCCAACCTTTGGCTGAGAAAAATAGATACTGCACAAGATAGCCGCCATTTCTTTCTAAATTCAAATAGCAACAGCTACAGAACCTCTTTTTTTTTTAATGTGTGGTGCTGTGTCGGGGCCAGCCCGACAGCGGTGGGGTGCAGCCGGATGGTGAGTGCCGACGGCTCCAACAAGCAGGATCTCCTTTATTTCTCTCAGGCAACCCAATTTAAAGCAAGTAACCGCAAGGTGATTTCCAACAGGGAACTATTCTAACCTATCAAGCTAAAGATCACTCTCGCATGTGCAAAGCACATGACTTGTAGCCAATCGTTATCCAGTGCACGAGGGGTTCCCGAGCACGGAAGCATTATTTGAGCCAATAAGGCTCAACGTTACCAAATTGGGCTAGCGGGGCGAGGGGAGTAGTTAGCCCTCCGTATCCGCTCGGCGCTACATGTTGCCGATTCATTCATCGGAAGTTCAGGTGGTTTTGTCAGGCGGTTGAGCAGACCCCGACAGTACTGAGGGTGGAACCCAGGGGCGGTCTACCTCTGAGCTACACCCCCAGCCCTATTTTTTATTCTTCATTTTCAAACAGTGTCCACCGAGTTGCAGAGGGCCTCGCTAAGTAGCCGAGGCTAGCGTCGAACCGCGATCCTCCGGTCTCAGCCTCCCAAATGCTGGGATTACAAGCTTGCACCACCACGCCTGGCTTAACAAAACCTCTTAATTCTGGAATATGCATAGACCCCCCAAACTTCCATTTCAGAAATTACATAGACATGGATCTACAATTGTTACCGCATGTAGAAAAGGGTCCATTCATCCGCCGGAGCCGTGGCACACAACTGTCATCCCAGTACTTGGGAGGCCGAGACAGGAGGCTTGCAGGTTAAAGGCCAGCCTCAGCAATCTAGGTGATTTTTTTCTCTTGTTTGTTTTGTTTCAAAACAAAATGTAGAAAGGGATCAGAGTGTAGCTCAGAGGTATAGTGCCTCTGGAGTCACTTTCCAGTACCAAGAAAGAAAAGAAAAGAAAAGAGAAAAGAAAAGGAAGAAAAGAACCAGGCGTGGTGGCGCACGCTTGTAATCCTAGCATTCGGGAGGCTGAGACAGGAGGACCTGGGTTTGCAGACAGCCTCGGCTACTTAGTGAGGTCATTTGCAAGTCAGTGAGACCCTATTTCAAAATAAAGAATAAAAAGTAGCACTGGGGTGTAGCTCGGAGGTCGAATGCCGCTGGGTTCCCTCCCAAGTACCACAATAAAATAAAATAAAAGGAAGAAAAGAAAATGAAGATGGGGTGCTTATAGCTCAAGGGTAGAGTAGGATGCTTCTAGGTTCATTTTCCAGTACCCATTTCTCCAGAAAGAAAGAAAAAGAGGAGGCATTTTGGGGTTGTCACAACGAGAAGGCTGCTACGGGCTGCTAAGACACGAAGAAGACCCCGTGCATATACAGAAAGGAATGATTCAGCGCTGTCCTGGCTGGTCAGCAGTCTCACATCTGTCATTCGAGGTGACTGAGCATACACGGTGCCGTAGAGGAAAGATGATTTACCTGCTCACCGTGTTTGGAAATTTCAGAGGTCCAGTGCATGCCAGGCCAAGGTCTATTCTTAACCCATTTTGACTTTGAGCCTCAAATGATGAATGCATTATTTGTCTTTTATCTCCTCTGTTTCCAGTAACTCTGTGCGTTTCCCTGGGTCCTCAGATGCAGCCCATACCATTTAAAACCGTCCATTACTTTTCTGCTCTCTCTACGCTTCCGGTAACGTGGAGACGGCTCAGGAGCCTAAATTCAGTCTGAGGCCTAGGGTACGGTGACTGTGCCTTTTGGTGTCTGTGCTTAGTGGTTGGTGGCTTCTGTGCCCCCCTCCCCAGCCCAGGCACCTGAGCTGCAAAAAAATCCTTTACACAAGCCTGTAGGGGACTGGGTAATACACCCCAGGACTTTGTTGGTCTGGGAGTAATGAACACAAAATTATGTCTCAACGTTTGAAAAGTCACATGCCTATAGAAACAAAATTAAGTTCTTATTTAAAACATGGAGAAGAATTCTTGTGTGTGTGCGGTACTGGGGATGGAACCCAGGGGTGTTCTACCTCTGAGCGACACCCCCAGCCCTTTTTTTTAATTTTGAAACAGAGTCTCACTGAGTTGCAAGGGACCTCACTAAGTAGCAGAGGCTGGCCTTGAACCGCGATCCTCCTGTCTCGGCCTCCCGACTGCTGGAATTATGTGTGCACCACCATGCCAGGCTACAAAAATGTTTTTTTGATGAGTTTGATGACATGGTTTCCCCTTAACCACAGGAGATTTGTTCCAGCACCCCCAGTGAAGGCCTGAAACCATGGGTCATAACAAACTCTAATATAATGTGTTTTTTAAATACGTACATATCACAAAATTTAGTTTATAAATTAGTTGCAGTAAGAGATTGCCAATGATAATTTATAACAATGGAGAACAGTTGTAACAACATACTGTAGTAAAAGTCATTATGATCTGAGCATGGTATCCCACACCTGTAATACCAGTTCTCGGGAGGCTGAGACCAGAGGATCACAGGTTCATGGCCAACCTAAGAAACTTAACAAGAACTTGTTTCAAAACCAAACACCAAAGGTAAAAAACAAAACAAAACAAAACAAAGGTCCTGGGAATGTAGCACAGAGGTAGAATTTTCCCTGGGTTCAAAATCATATGAATGGAGCCACTCTCTCCCTTGAAACAACTGAGACAAATACTGGTATTTGTTGACTGTGGATAACAAACCACAGAAAGTTGACAACTTAAATAATGGGGAACTACTGTACATCTAAGCCAGATTTTCTCACTCCAGGAAAAATTGGTAATAGTTTGGATTTAGGAGGTCCCTCTAGTTCTCATGGAAACCAGGTAGCCATGTTGGAGGCGGGGCTTGGTTGCCAAGGAACGGTTGCTGGGGGTTTGGAAGCCATGTTGGAGGAGGAGCTTGGTTGCTAAGGAGTCATCACTAGGGATGCGACAGCCATGTTGGAGGCGGGGCTTGGTTGCTAAGGAGTCATCACTAGGGATGCGACAGCTATGTTGGAGGCGGGGCTTGGTTGCTAAGGAGTCATCACTAGGGATGCGACAGCCATGTTGGAGGCGGGGCTTGGTTGCTAAGGAGTCATCACTAGGGATGCCATAGCCATGTTGGAGGCGGGGCTTGGTTGCTAAGGAGTCATCACTAGGGATGCGACAGCTATGTTGGAGGCGGGGCTTGGTTGCTAAGGAGTCATCACTAGGGATGCGGCAGCCATGTTGGAGACGGGGCTTGGTTGCTAAGGAGTCATCACTAGGGATGCGACAGCCATGTTGGAGGCGGGGCTTGGTTGCTAAGGAGTCATCACTAGGGATGCGACAGCCATGTTGGAGGCGGGGCTTGGTTCCTAAGGAGTCATCACTAGGGATGCCATAGCCATGTTGGAGGCGGGGCTTGGTTGCTAAGGAGTCATCACTAGGGATGCGACAGCTATGTTGGAGGCGGGGCTTGGTTGCTAAGGAGTCATCACTAGGGATGCGGCAGCCATGTTGGAGGCAGGGCTTGGTTCCTAAGGAGTCATCACTAGGGATGCCATAGCCATGTTGGAGGCGGGGCTTGGTTGCTAAGGAATGGTTGCTGGGGGTGTGGCCTTGGTGTTATATAAGGTCCCTTCTCCCCCACATGCTCTCTATTGCTTCAGCCTCCATGATGTGAGAGCAGATCCTTGCTCTATCCCTCTCTCTGCTTCCGGCCATTTCCATGCCCTGAGCTCTGCAGACCTGGCCTGACATGCACTGAACCTCTGAAATCTCCAAAAACTGTGAGCAAAGAAATCATCCTTCCTCTACGGCACTGTGTCTGCTCAGTTCTCTTGGGTGACAGTGGTAAGATCCCTGACCCACCGAGACAGAGCTGAATCGTTCCTTTTTGATTGTGCATGGGGTCTTCCTGTGTCTGAGCCGCCAGTGACTGCCTTCTAATTGTGACCACCCCAAAACACCTTCAGAGTCCCTCAATGTCCCCGGGAAGGCACAGTCAGCCTTGGGTGGTTACTAGAAAAGGAATTTTCTAATTAGTAAAGCAAAGCTTGGGCTTTGAGTAGGGACAGGTGTGTGCCACCACACCCGGTTTGGGTTCCCACTGTACAGACAAGAAAGTGAAGCTCGCGTGTGTTTACGTCGTTCTGGAATCTAGAGTTTTGTGTCTGGCCCACTTTATCGCCATGTGTCCCGGGGCTGACTCATTTGCAGGAGCGTGCCAAAGCACTGACATCTGTTGACGAGCCGGAGCATGTTGGATTATTAAGATATTACTTGACAGTATCACGAAGGTCAGTTCCATGAAACGGGTTCCGGGCACGTCTAATTGCAAGGGAGTCCCAGTGACTGATTTCTTCATCAACGTAGGAGGCTCTCCTCATACGTACCTATAACGAGCAGATTTCGTGACTCAGAATGTGTTTTTTCCTTGGAAGTGGTAGTAACCTGGCTCGGCCCCAGCGAGGGATTTGTTTTTTTCTTTTTTTTTTTTGTGGTTGCCAAGTCAGAAGCTCACAGAATCCAAGAAAAACCATGGGCGAGGAATGGGTACCTTGAAAACACTTTGGAGATTCTTTACCGGTCCGATGATGGAGAAGACGTTTAGCTGGCCCCGGTGGCTGCTTCTCAAAGCCAACAGCGTGATGGAAGACACCTGTTTGTAAATTCTGATGTAGTTCTGCGGTGCTAGTAATAGGTTAGATGTTATGGTTACATATAGAATGTCCCCTGGAGAGATCACGTAGGAATTTATGTAATTAAGTCATGAAGGTAGTAAGGTCATCAGTGGACAAACCCTTGTAATAGTTGGACTGAGTGGTCACCTAGGTGGGCGAGATGTGGGTAGAGAGGGTGAGTCCCCGGGGCTGTGGGGTTTTGTCTTGGAATGCCCTGGATTTTTTTCTTTAATACTTCTGGCCTCTGTGAGAAGACCTATTGCTAGTAAAAACCAACAGCATAATTGAAGACACTCTTGGTTTTTGCATTTCGGTAAAGTTCTGTGCTATTAGCAATATGCATATTATATTCATCACCGAACAGCCAATTAGCTCAAACTTAGCGATTTAAAATAACACCTGCCGACGATCGATGTTCTGACTCTGGTTCACAAGTCCCGGCACGGCAGAGCTAAGGGTCCTCTTCCAAGTTTATTCAAGTTCTTGTCAGGATTAAGTTATTTGCTGTGATAAATGTGAGCCTTCAGCTTTTGGGGACCGCTTCTCACCTAAGGCTATATGAAAACTGGCAAGAAAAGGTCACTTTCTTGGGGTACCTTTCACTGGAGGTCACTTTTTGAGCCCTCGCCTGCTTAAGTAAGACCGACCCAGGCTCGTCTTCCTTTGCTTATAAACCCAGAGTCAGCTGACGAGGGTCCTTAATTATGAATGCAAAAAAAAAAAATCCTCCATTTTGCCAATGGGCTGTTGGTTGGAAACCAAGTGCAGATTAATTTTGTAACCTCCGTCAAAAGAAGAGGATGAGCAGGGCGTGTTGGCGCACGCTTGTGATCCCAGCATTCGGGAGGCTGAGACCTGGAGGATCGCGGTTCGCGGACAGCCTCAGCTACTTAGTGAGGCCCTCTGCAACTCAGCGAGACCCGGTTTCAAAATAAAAAATAAAAAATAGGGCAGGGGGTGGAGCTCAGAGGTCAAATGCCCCTGGGTTCCATCCTCAGACCCTCAAAAAAAAAAAAAAAAAAAAGAAGAGGATGACCCCAGAGATAAAGTACCAGCGTAGTACTTATACCTAGTACCAGGGTAGAAGGTATAGTGCCTGGTATAAGTACCAGGGACTGGGAATCAGGGAGGTGAAGATAGGGGTGTGCCTCCCACGGGTGCTTTGATATGAGTGGACCTGAGAACTGAACGATCCCTTGAAAAAATGAGTTCTAACCTGTACAGACAGGTCTTTGAAGGAAAATGTTGGACGTGTGAAGGTTGCCATTGGAGTGCTGTTACCCTCTTTGATTTACCCGGGATGACCCCAGATAACAGAAAGATCCCGTACGTGTCTGGCAAACAATCAAACGTGCTGGCGAGGGTGTGGGGAAACAGGAACGCTTATACACTGTGGGTGGGATTACACATTAGCATGGTCACTATGGAGATCAGTGTGAAGGCTCCTCAGAATATGAGGAATTAATAAATATATGTGTGATTATAAACATATGTATAATTAATGATATGTGTATAATAAATATATGTATAACCAGTATGCCCCAATTGGAGCCAGTTATACTGGTCACATGTCTTTTCCTGTGTGGCAGTGAGAACAAAAATAGTCAAAGAAAGGGCTTTAGATAAACAAGGAAAAAGACTAGTAAAATAGAGGCTGGGGAATCGGGGAGTCTTGAAACAGTTTAAACAATTCTACCGCCATTGTTGAAACAGCCACCAATACCTACTTCAATATCACAAATGGAAAGGGAGTGGGCTTTGGGAGGGAAACACACTGGTTTGAGGTGTGTATGTTTCTATCAACAGAAATCTCAATATGATATACTGAGTATATTTAAATATACTCAGTATATTTTAACTCAGTATATTTAATATACTCAGTATATTTTAAGTATATATTAATATTTAATGTATTTAAATATACTCAGTACATTTATACTAAGTATACTAACTATGTATATATATATATATATATATAATTTTTGGTTTTGGTGGTACTGGGGGTGGAACCCAGGGGCTATTCTACCTCTGGGCTATAATCCCAGACCTATTTTTTTTTTTTTATATTTTATTTGGAAACAGGGTCTCACTGAGTTGCTGAGAGCCTCACTCAGTAGCTGAGGCTGGCTTCGAACCCGTGCGATCCTCCTGTCTCAGCCTCCCAAGCACGAGGATTACAAGCGTGCGTCACCACGCCCGGCCTAAATTGTGTGTGTGTGTGTGTGTGTGTGTGTGTGTGTGTGTGTGTGTATTTTTTATTTTATATATAAATTTTTTATATATAAAATTAAAAAAAAAAATATATATATATATATATATATATATATATTTTAACTTACTGTCATGGCAGGGTCTCCTCTTACTTAACCAGGTAATATTTTCATCTTACACCAGAACATACCTGGGGTCCGGTGTTCTTTTTCAAAGCAAGAAGTTGATTTAGATACCATGCCTTCTCCCCAGCAGGTGGGTCTGTCTAGAGAGGCCATGCCTAGTTCCATCCTGGAGGTCCAGAGGGGCCCTCCATGTCTCTCCTGGTATGGCTACCACCTGTTGGTAGCTGTTTGCGCTAGCACGCGTGCGCGCGCGCACACACACACACACACACACACACACACACACACACACACACACATCCTCAGGGTTCCTGGGACTGGTGAGGCGCTTCAGGGTGACGGCAGGCATCCCAAGAATCTAGGTTGAGGATCTGAGTGTTCTCTTCCACTTCCATTTGGACATCGGGGCCGAGGAAAACAGAGCCGGGCACCTGTCATGGACCACGTCCAATAGACTGGCCCTCACCTCCAATCACAGACCCCTCCTTGCAGCTGAAGACCCAAGCTGTCGGGCGATTCTTCCATTCATAAAAGCACACTTAGGAACAGCTCTCAGTCCGCTCTCTACGATAAGAACTGAGTTTAAGTGGGTTTGATTAGAGATAATCAGCACCCGCTCCTGGCAGCCTTTCAGCAGTAAAAATATCTTTTGATTAAAACTCTCCGCTATTCGATGACCATTTGTCTGTTTTCGGCGCTGACGCATTATGTTCAGACTCGTGCCACTTTTGAATTTTGAAAGGTGTGCTTTTATCCCCTCGCGCCGAGAGCTCTGCGTACACGCACCCACAGATATATACAGGCAGTCAAAACAATTCAGTCAAACAATTGTGTTTATTTTCCTAAACAGTTTACAAGAACGGAGTAAACACTCTTCTAGAGAAAATTCAAATTAAGCACGGTTTCCTTACGCTACTTTGCATAATGTTTTTACCCTAGAAATGAAATAGTATTTCTAAATTTTGCCCTCCTAAAAATACTGTAAGAAAGAGGAGGAGGAAAGGAAGAAGAAAAGGGATAGGGAAAAGAAGGAAAGAAAAGAAAGAGAAAGAAAAAATTATAAAAAGTGAGGAGTTGGGTGTGATGGTGCGTGCTCATAATCCCCACATGTAGGAGGCCGAAACAGGAGGATCGTGGTTTGAGGACAGCCTCAGCTACTTACTGAGGCCCTCTGCAACTCAGTGAGACTCTGTTTTGAAATAAAGACTAAAAGCCGGGTGTGGTGGCGCACGCTTGTCATCCCCGCGCTTGGGAGGCGGAGACAGGAGGATGGCGCGGGTTCGAAGCCAGCCTCGCTGGCTTAAGAGACCCTGTTTCCAAGTAAAAATATAAAATAGGTCTGGGAGTGTAGCCCGGAGGTAGAAGGGCTTCCAGGAACCCCAGTACCACCAAAAAAATAAAAAAATTAAAAATTTAAAATAAATAAAATAAAGAATAAAAGCCGGGCACCACCGGGCTTGTAATCCCAGCATTTGGGAGGCTGAGACAGGAGGATCCAGGTTCGTGGACAGCCTCAGCTACTACTTAGTGATGCCCTCTGCAACTCAGTGAGAACCTGTTTCAAAATAAAGAATAAAAAAATGGGGCTGGGGGTGTGGCTTAGAGGTCAAACGCCCCTGGGTTCCATCCCCAGTACCTCAAATAATTATAATAATAATAATAATAATAATAATAATAATAATGAAGGAAAAATATGGCCAGGGGTGTTACTTGGGTTCCATCCCTAGTATCATAAAAAAGAAAGAGAGAGAGACCGTAGTCTAATGGAAATAACTCTTGGAAGGTATTGGTGATACGATCTCTTTGTTCATCTGTCAAATCATGACCGTATGACCGTGTCTGTGGGCGGCCCATCAACGCTGAGCGTAGATTGGGTGCTTATGTTTAGTATAGGGTTGATAAAAATCAGTCTGTGCCTTGGACCTCCCATGGCGGCATTCAGCCTCCTGGGTCCCCCGCCCTTTCAACTTCTTCACTGTCAAATGTCTTGCCCTCGACGCCATCATTTATTGATGATGGCGGTCCTGGTCCTGAGCCACTTGGCTCCAACCTTCCCGAAAATGTGAGCCGAGCTCCGTTGGCTGCTTGCCAATGAAAAAACATTCTCTTTCTGCGACCGGCTAATTTACTGAGCCTAAGGTCCCTGAGTTCCGTCCATTTTTCTGCAGATGGTTCTTTTCCGTGGCTGCGTACAATTCTGTCTGTGTGTAGACACCATAATTTTTGTAGCCTGTTCATCTGTTGTTAGACCCTTGGGCTGGTTCCACAGTTTGACTCCCATGAGCTGTGTCACCCTGAACAAGGATCTGCTTTTTTTCCCCTACGGTATTCGGGCTTGAGTACCCAAGAGTCACTTTGGGGTAACTCCTCAAACACAACGCTTTGATTTTGTGGGTATTCTATGAGGAGCAAAGCCTTCGCGCCTGTGGCTACACATTTGTATTCCCTCCGTTGCCTGTAATATTAGGGTATCAACCTTGCGGCCTTCTATCAAAAGATAGGCTAATAAAAATGGCGTTAACATTTTATTTTTTTGCGGGGATTTTCGACCTCCGAGCTCCACCCCCTGCCCTATTTTTTTTTTTTTTTATTCTTTATTTTGAAACCGGGTCTCACTAAGTTGCAGAGGGCCTAAGTAGCTGAGGCTGTCCACGAACCGCGATCCTCGGGTCTCAGCCTCCCGAATGCTGGGATGACAGGCGTGCGCCACCACACTCGGCTTGGCGTAACATTTATTTGATCACAGTTTCACATGATATGGAAATCTTTGGATCCCAAAAATTCAGACAGACCATGCATTTTTATGCCTAGGTTTGATAAAGTACGAACAGGAATATAAAAGGATGTCGGCTCCCCAGGCATCATGGCGCAAGCCGTCATCCCAGTACCTGGGAGGCTGAGAGAGGAGGGTCGCAAGGTCCAGAACTGCCTCGGCCACTTAGCAAGACCCTGTTTCAAAATAAAGGTTACAGCCAGGCGTGGAGGCGCACGCTTGTAATCCCCGGGCTTGGGAGGCGGAGACAGGAGGATCGCGCAGGTTCGAAGCCAGCCTCAGCTGGCTTAAGACACTCTGTTTCCAAATAAAAAATATTAAAAAATAGGTTTGGGAGTGTAGCCGAAAGGTAGAAGGGTTTCCAGGAACCTCAGTACCACCAGAAAATGAAAATAAAAAAATAAAGGAGAATAGGGCTGGAGAGGTGTAGCTCAGAGGCAGAATGTCCCTGCTTTCAATCCCCACCAATATAAAAGTAAATGAATACGTAAATTCATGCATTCATTAAAAATAAAATGAAATAAGCAAAGAGTAACAGGTAGAGGAGGACTAACATCTCTTTCAAACTGTTTTTGGGATTTCTTTCTCTTAGGGATAAGACAGAGACGTTTCTGGAGTGTGTGTGACTTAGTTGGGGGTGGTCTTATGGCCTACGATCAATTAAGTGGAGAGAATATCTTTATGGCCAGCTTCTACATAGAAAGGGGTGGGGATTTTAGAGCCATATTTTAAGTCGTAGAGCTTAGAAATACCCCCACCTACCTTGATAGATACCTGGGTGAGCCTTAGCACCTGCTCTAAAGACCAAACGATCCACTGGGTCTAGAGGCTTTCATTGTTAGAAACTGCTCCATGGGCGCTGCGGTCCTATTTACTAATTTTGTACTTTAATAAAATTTCTCGTAAATCAGTGCAAGGTTAACAACTATCAATCTCAGTGGCGATGAGAAAATTCAGTGACATCTACATCTGCACATTGAACAGAAAGAAAAAGGGAGAGAAAACCCAGCCACCTCTTTACGAGGTTTACAATTTCATACGATTAAAACAAACAAACAAAAACAAACAAACAAAAAATAAACAAGAGCCAGGCGTGATGGTGGCGCACGCTTGTAATCCCAGTACTTGGGAGGCCGAGACAGGAGGATCACAGGTTCAAGGCCAACCTCAGCAACTTAGCAAGCCCCTCAGCAACTGAGACGAGATCTTGTTTTAAAATAAAAATAAAGCTGGGCGTGGTGGCACAGGCTTGTCATCCCAGCATCCGGGAGGCTGAGACCGGAGGATCGCGGTTCACGGCCAGCCGCAGCTACTCAGTGAGGTTCTTTGCAACTCAGCGAGACCCGGTTTCAGAATGAAGAATAAAAAATAGGACAGGGGGTGTAGCTCGGAGGTCGAATGCCCCTGGGTTCCATCCCCAAACCCGCCAAAAAAATAAATAATAAAAAAAATAGGGTTGAGTATATAACTCAGAGGTAGAATGTCCCTGACATCATCCCTAGTACAATAAAAACAAAAATCCCAGAACAAAAATTGCTTAAGAATCTCTCTCTATCTCTCTCTCTTTCTCTTTGTGTCTCTCTGTGCATATATATATTAAAATATATATAAAATATATATATTTAAAAATATAAATATATATTTATATATTTATATAATATACAAAATTTATATATTTATATGTTTTATATATTTATATATTTAAATTATATATTTTATATATTTATATATTTAAAATTATATATTTAAAATTTATATATTTATATAATATATATTTATATAATATATAAAATATATATATTTCATTTTTCTTTTTTTCATTTTTCATATATATATATATATTTCATTTTTCTTTCAATAATGTTGCATGAAAAAACCCTACTTTGAGGCCTCGTTTTCATTTTTAATTCACCCAGTTGTACGATTCCGTGGCTATTACTAAATTACTAAGTTGCACGATCATTACGGTAAATCAGTCTGAGGACAGTTTCATTACCCCCGTGAGACCCTCACTGTCCCCTGCTGAGAACCTCGATTTCCGTCTCCTGTTTGAATGTATTTTGAGAGTCAACATTTCTTTCCTCGGTCTCATCATATGGCTTCGAACCCACGGCATGTGAATATCGCTTTTCTGCCCTCTGAGGGCGTCGATCACCGTCAGGTTACATCGCTGAACTCTCCAACCCTATAATCAATGTTCTTGCAGGACCCAGAATTCAATTGCTGAGACATGCAGAATTAAAATGACCGTGTGTCTCAGTCCACATTCTCATACGATCATTCAAAAAGACCTGACCGCATGACTCACAGGAAGGGAGACCTAGTTCCACACATTTTTTTTTTTTTTGAGACTCTGAGTTCAACCGGGTTAAGGCGAGGGCGTGAAGCCCAAAGGTCGTCTTCGGGGGCCAGTCAATCTCTACCTAAGACACCATGTTTCTTAAAATCTATGCAACTCACTGTAGTCCTTTCTTCTCATCTGGCCTAGTATTGAATGCCGAGGATTCTCTATCAGCCCCTTCTACATGGCTATCTCCAAACTACTGAACAAGAACAAGTGGGAGGGCCGGGCGTGGAGGCGCACGCTTGTCATCCCCGCGCTTGGGAGGCCGAGACAGGAGGATCGCGCGGGTTCGAAGCCAGCCTCGGCAACTCAGTGAGACCCTGTTTCCAAATAAAGTATAAAGTAGGTCTGGGAGTATAGCCCGGAGGGAGAAAGCCTCTGGGTTCCACCCCCAGTAACACAAAAAATAAAAATTAAAAAATTAAAAAAAATAGCCAGGCGTGGCGGCACACGCTTGTCATCCCCGCGCTTGGGAGGCTGAGACAGGAGGATCACGCAGGTTCGAAGCCAGCCTCAGCTACTTAGTGAGACCCTGTTTCCAAATAAAGTATAAAGTAGGTCTGGGAGTATAGCCCGGAGGGAGAAAGCCTCTGGGTTCCACCCCCAGTACCACCAAAAAATAAAAAATAAAAATAAAAATAAAGTGGGAAGAAGAAAGGATTATTCATTCGGCTCATGGCTTCAGAAAGTCAGTCCAGAGTTGGCTAGCTCCAAGGCAGAAACCTCATGACAGCAGAACAGGCTAAAAATTAAAAAGGCTGCTTAACTTATGTGCCTAGAAGCTGAAAGAGACAGATACGGACAGGAAGCAAAGCCCCAAAGGACTCACCCTCTCCCATCACATCCTATCTGCCTAGAGTTATGACCCAAGAAATCCACGCAAATTATTAAACCTAATTATTAAACCGTAGTCCCCAGAGACGCACCTCCTCCCATCACATCCTCACTGCCTAGAGTTAAGACCCCAAAAAATCCATCCAAGTTATCTGCCGGGCGTGGCGGCGCACGCTTGTCATCCCCGCGCTTGGGAGGCAGAGACAGGAGGATCGCGCAGGTTCGAAGCCAGCCGCGCGCGCTGGCTTAGGAGACCCTGTTTCCAAATTAAAAATGTAAAAATAGGTCTGGGAGTGTAGCCCGGAGGTAGAAGGGCTTCCAGGAACCCCAGTACCACCACCACACACACACACACACACACACACACACACAAAATTATTAACCCATCAATGAATTTACTCACTAATGAAGTCAGAGCCCTGATTCAATTTTTTGTTCATGCTGAACATTTCTCCTTTGCCCACCTGGGCATGGGCTTTCCTGGGGGAATCGCCCCAATTCCAACCCCAGCACGCTCTCCTTTGCCAGGTCACGGTATCATTTTTTTTTCCCTTCCGCCTCTAATTATGCTCATTTTTTCTGTGAATCACTCCTGGCATTCTTTTCTGTGTTGGTGGTGTCCGTAGGATAGTTTTCTCATTACAAGCCAACTCAACATCTCTCGCTAATTATCTATCTCGGGCTGCTGTTATTTCAACACGCCTGTAATGATTTCAAAAGGCGCAGGTCAAGGCAGGTGTGGTGGCGCACACACACCTGCTCAAGGCAGGTGTGGTGGCGCACACACACCTGTCCATCCTGTACTTTGGAGGCTGAGGTCACAGGTTTGAGGCAGCTCGTGGTAACACTTTAGTGAGACCCTAAAAAATGAAGCTGGCCGTGGTGGCTCATACATGTTATTCTAGAATTTGGGAGGCTGAGACGGGAGGATCGCAGGTTCAAGGACAGCCTCAGCAAGTAGCGAGGCTCTCATCAACCTAGCAAGACTATTTCAAAACAAAAAATCAAGCCGGGATTGGTGGCGCACGCTTGTCATCCCAGCATTCGGGAGGCTGAGACCGGAGGATCGCGGTTCGCGGACAACCTCACCTACTTAGGCCCTCTGCAACTCAGTGAGACCCGGTTTCAAAATAAAGAATAAAAAATAGGGCAGGGGGTGTCGCTCGGAGGTCGAATGCCCCTGGGCTCCATCCCCAGACCCGCAAAAAAAAAAAAAAAAAAAAAGTTATGGAGGTGTAGCTCAGAGGTAGAATACCCTAGTTTCAAACCCCAGTAGCAGAAGAAAATAAAGAAAAGAAAGAAGGAAAGAGAGAAAAAGATCAGTAGCAGAAGATAAGAGAAAGAATGAAAGAAAGAGTATTTCAGATATAGCTTGAAGTTACAATACCCATAGTTGTAATCTCCAAAACTGGGGAAAAAGAAGACTAAGAAAGAAAGAGTATTTCATATATATAGGTTGAAGTTAGAATGCCCCTAAGTTCAATCTCTAATATGGGGGGGGAGCCATATTTAAAACAAGTGTACTAGATATTTGCAAATTATATCTTCATGATCAAAGTCAGAGATATGACTGTGGAAGCATGTGATGTATTATTGTTTGGTGAGAATTTTTAAAAGGAAGAGAAACCCAACACAATTTGATTTGAGACTATACATAGAAACCCCCCCCCCCCCCAGGCCTGGTCCAGACGATGAATAATGGGCTTTTATTACAGATTCCAAAATTGGCACAGAAGTCTGATGTATGGGAGATGTGAGACCTCGGCCATGAGACATCTGCTGGAAACCTCGCCCAGCTAAAAGCTTAATAACCGATAAACTCTTTTCTTTCCAGAATCTTCATCCTGCAGGGAGAATCTTGGTCTGAAACAGACAGGAGATGAACAGGGACGAATGGGTTGGTAGAGTGTGGGTTGACAGAAGCCAGGAGGTACCGTTTCTATGGTTTCTAAATGTACAATAGTTAACGACCAGCGCTCTTCAGTTCATGTCTTGGGGTTTGGTAAAATAGACTTGGCCAGTTGTTCGGAGATGAATAAAAATATTATCTCCTATTTTATTTTGAAAAAAAAAGATCTCACTAGATTGCTGAAGGATCCGCTAAGTTGCCGAGGCTAGCCTCCATCTTGCTATCTCCCTATCAACTACGGCTGGGGGGTGTATCTCAGTGGCGGGGAGCCGCCATGAATTTAGTTTTTAGTGCCACACACACACATGCACACACATACGGCGGCTATCATGTATCACAAAGAAACTTTGCTTTTCTGCAAAACGGAAAGAAATTAATGATGTGATTATAGATATGACTGATTGAGGGGCTCTTGTTCAAAGTGTTTACAAGAGGCATCTTAGATTTTTTTTTTTTTTTTGCTTAAAATTTTTTTTTAATAACCGTGTACTGTACCACTCAATATTCTCACTGATGTCATTCCAAACAACTGACCCTGCAAGAGGAAGAAGATTTATTTGCTCACGGTCGCTGGAGATTTCAGAGGCTGAATCCATGTCAGGCTAAGTCAGAGAGAGCAGAGAGCAAGGGCCCTGCTCTCACACCATGGAACCTGGAAGCCAAAGAGAGAGCAAGAGGAAGAAGGCTTTTATATAGCCGGAAGGCCACGCCCCCAGCAACCATGCCTTAGTAACCAAGCTCCGCCTCCAATATGGCTGCCACACTCCTAGCAACAGCTCCTTAGCAAACAAGCTCCGCCTCCAACATGGCTGCCACACTTCTAGCAACCGCTCCTTAGCAACCAAGCCCCGCCTCCAACATGGCTGCCACACTCCTAGCAACCATTCCTTAGCAACCAAGCCCCGCCTCCAACATGGCTGCCACACTCCTAGCAACCGCTCCTTAGTAACCAAGCCCCGCCTCCAATATGGCTGCCACACTCCTAGCAACCACTCCTTAGCAACCAAGCCCCGCCTCCAACATGGCTGCCACACTCCTAGTTACCATTCCTTAGTAACCAAGCTCCGCCTCCAATATGGCTGACACACTCCTAGTTACCATTCCTTAGCAACCAAGCCCCGCCTCCAACATGGCTGCCTGGGTTCCATCAGGGCTCAGGTAGCATCCTGAATCCAAACTCTGACATGGAGTTGGGACCCAAGTTTAAACATAAAATTTATTTACATTTCAAAGGTACCTTATTTTATACACATAGCCTACGGTAATTTTATGCAGAATTTTATTTTATTTTTTTTTATGCAGAATTTTAAATAGTTCTGTGCACGAAACAAATTTCATGGCGTGGGATTTACGGTTTAAGAACCCTGTCGATGCTCAAACAGTGCCGTCCAATAATGGTGTTTATATGATGCAGGAGTGTCTTATCTCCCATGTTTTTAACCAGTTGGTCATCCATCTGGTTGGCCTCATTTATGAAATACCTTTTAAGTTTTCCTCCTCTCTCTCTCGGTGGCCACTGCCCCTCCACCCCTCCAACATAAAACACCTTTTGCCGCCATAGCCCCTCTTTGGGTAACAAATTCGTGACTTGATGTCTACGCGAAGGACCAGAGTGACTCCATGACGGGCTCTCGTTAAAGCTTTGAGCAGAATAGGCCTAAGTTTCTGTTTTTTTTTTTTTTTTTTTTTTTTTAAAGTTAAGTTCCTGTTCCCCTGCAACCCAATTGCCCTGTTCCCTGGATGCATTATTAAGTGTGCTAATCTGACCTTCCCCTAGCAACAGCCAATAGGTGCTGAGTATATCTGGGTTTGGAATTCAAAGATATCCCCCCGGCAAGGGTACTCTGCTCAGGGTAAGAGACCCTCACCCATCCTGAACTTTCTTGAGATAAGCGCCACAGGCCAGACCAATCGGCTTAAAGGCCACCTAATATGGCCAATACTTCCTTGGTGATGACCCTCGCCTGAGGAGCTAAACTGAAGCAATGGGGGGGGGGGTGACAGCAGGTGCTTGGTTCCAAATTAACCAATTATTGTAAGGACGGGTGGGACTGTCTCACTAAAGGATAAAAGCTTTGTTCTCGGGGAACACGAGGCTCTTCCTTCATATCCAGTGCATTGGTCTACGTGGAGAGCCCAAGCTCGAGCTCAAATAAATTCCCTCACGTGACTTTGCATCGAACTCAGCTCCTGGTGGTCCTTGGCGGCTAACAGACTGGCATCACACATGTTCTTAAGAAAATCGTCCTTGGTTGACTTGGCCAATACTGACCACACAGCTCGGAGGAAGAAAGATTAAAGATTTACTGACACATAGTTTTTGTTGAGCTTGGGATCTGCAGTGGACCTCAAGGTCTGGAGATATGAAGCAGAGAGAGAGAGAGAGAGAGAGAGAGAGAGAGAGAGAGGAGAGAAGAAGAAGAAGAAGAAGAAGAAGAAGAAGAAGAAGAAGAAGAAGAAGAAGGGGAAGAAGAAGAAGGGGAAGAAGAAGAAGAAGAAGAAAAGAAGAGGAGAGGAGAGAGAAGGAGAGAAATAGAATGAATTTGACTCTCCTCTCTCAAAGACACATACATGGTCCCCAAGGTCAGTTTCTGGGACACACTTTCTCCAGATACACCCCACTTGCCTAGGTAACCATGCAGTATATTCAGTACAACGGGTTTATCCACTGATGACATAAATATATCAGCTCTGAGCATTAATCTATGAGCTGTTTCGAGGATGATCATCCAAACCATTATACTCTCTACATCTTTAATTTAATGATGGTGGGTAGTGTTACTTTTTGCATAAAGAAAACATATCCTCCGGAAGAGGGTGTTAGGATGTAGACATCACCGGGAGCCATTGTTCCTCGTAACGTGTCTGGCTTTTATGGACGTAGACTCTTAATATCAACTTTTATCAAATTCCTCTTGTGGACACAGCGCTTTGTGATTTATGTGTTCGGTTGTTAATGATGTGTGAATAGCATTTTTTGTTTTTTGGTTTGGGTGGTACTGGGGTTCCTGGAAACCGTCCTACCTCTGGGTTACACTCCCATATACCTATTTTTTTTTTTCTTTTTCTTTTTTGGTGGTACTGGGAGTAGAACCCAGAGACTTTCTACCTCCGGGCTACACTCCAGACCTTTTTTATATTTTATTTGGAAACAGGGTCTCACTAAGTAGCCGAGAGCCTCACTCAGTAGCTGAGGCTGGCCTCGAACCTGCGCGATCCTCCTGTCTCAGCCTCCTAGGTGCAGGGATTGCAGGCGTGCGCCACCACGCCCAGCGGTGGACGTAGACTCTTAACGTCAACTTTTATCACATTCCTCTTGTGGACACAACACCGTGATTTATGTGTTCAGTTGTTAATGATGTGTGAATGGCATTGTTTTTAAAAAAGGTTATCATTATACAAATAATAATACTGATTTATTTACGAACATGTAACTGGGAACATGAGCTTTTTCTGCTATCTTGGCACCTATTAATATTCTAAGCAGGCATGTCTTGCTTCAGTCAAGATACTTGAACACATCTGGGTGGTCATGAGGTCATGATGGAGACACAAAAGGAAGCCCAGAGTTTACTGTGCAGTGAGCAAGTTGACTCTATCAAGAGCATTAACCCATCTGCCATTGTTAGGGTTTGGAAGTGAAATGTCCTCTGTGAGCTGAGGTGTTGAAAGTGTGGGCCCAGATGCAGTAAGGTTCGGAGGTGGGGCAGGGATAGACAAGGTGGGGCACACAGGGGTGCGACCTGGGAGCAGAACCTCTTCCTCAGCCCTTATCCCTATCCCTCCCTCTCCATCTCGTCCTCCTCCTCCTCCTCCTCCTCCTCCTCCTCCTCCTCCTCCTCCTTCTTCTTCCTCTTCTCCTTTCTTTTCTCCTCCTCATTGCCATCATCATTGTCCTCCTTCTCCTCCTTCTTCCTCTACTTCTTTCTCATCTTTCTCTCCTCCTCCTCCTCCTCCTCCTCCTCCTCCTCCTCCTCATTCTCCTCCTCCTCCTCCTTCTTCTTCTCTTCCTCCTCATTCTCCTTCTTCTCCTTCTCCTTCTTCTCCTCTATCTTTCCTTCTCCTCCTCCTCCTCCTCTTCTCCTCCTCCTCCTCCTCTTCTTCTCCTCCTCCTCTTCCTCCTCATCCTCCTTCTTCTCCTCCTTCTCCTCTCTTTCCTTCTCCTCCTCTTCTTCTCTTTCTTCTCCTTCTCCTTCTCCTCCTCATCTTCTTCTCCTCCTCCTCCTCATCTTCTCCTCCTCCTCCTCATTCTCCTTCTCCTTCTCCTCCTTCTCCTCTATCTTTCCTTCTCCTCCTCCTCTTCCTCTTCTTCTTTTTCCTCTTCCTCTTCTTTCTCATGTTTCTCTTCTCCACTTTCATCATCATCCTGCTCCTTCTCCTTCTCCTCCTCCTCCTCCTCTTCTTCTTTTTCCTCTTCCTCTTTCTCATGTTTCTCTTCTCCACTTTCATCATCATCCTCCTTCTTCTCCTCCTCCTCCTCTTCCTCCTCCTCCCCCTCCTCCTCCTCCTTCTTCATCATTCTCTCTCTCTCCCCTCCCGTTCTTTTTTAGCCACCCAATCTTTGATCCCGAAAATAGCTAATTCTCAGCTCAACGATCGATTTCAATATTGGTTTAACAATTTTTAACTAATTGTGCTTAATTGGAGAAAAAGATGTTTTGCTATCAGCCCAACGAATGATATTGTGGCTCCTAATAGCCTTTGAAAGTGGCCATACACCTGGCGAATGGTGCTGGGTCATCTATTAAGTTAATTTACATCATGGTTTTCTTCCCATTGTGTATCTCCTTCCTTCCTTCCTTCCTTCCTTCCTTCCTTCCTTCCTTCCTTCCTTCTTTCTTCCTCTCTTCCTTTCTTTCTATCTTTTTTTCCCCTTGGGTACTGATGATTGAACTCAGGGCATTCTACCTCTCTGCTCCACCCCCAGCCCTATATTATCTTTTTCTTTTGAAACAGGGTCTCAGTAAGTTGCCGAGGGTCTTTTTGCCAAGTTGCGGAGGCTGGCGTCAAACGTGTCATCCTCCTGGCTCAGCCTCCCAAGTCCTGGGATGACAGGCGTGCGCCACCACCTAAGCGCTAGCCTTTCTCTCTTGGTTAGGTTTCTTACCTGCCTGCAGTCATGCCTGGCTATCTGTAAAAGAGTCTGAAATTGTGTTCCCGGAACTCACAGGTGCAGAGATCGGGATGGCTAATGGTTGCTAGGAGCTCCTAGATACAGGAAATAGAATGTTGGTTGCCAGGAGCAGCGGGCGAGAATGGGGAGGTGCTTATCCGAGGACGCCAAGTTTCAGGTACAGGTTTGAGTGATCTATGCTACATCTTGGCGACTGCGTGGTCTCATAATCATATAAATACTCTTCAAAATTACCCGGATGAAGCCAGGCGCGGTGGCACACACCTGTAGTCCCAGTCCTTGGGAGGCCGAGACAGGAGAATCGCAGGTTTGAGGGCAGCCTCGGCCACTCATCAAAAGGGACCCTCAGCTTCAAGTAATAAGAAAAATAAAATAGGGGCTGGGGGTGTTGCTCGGAGGTAGAATGCACCTAGGTTTCATCCCCAGTGCCGAATAAATAAATACATATTGCTCAGATGTTCTCAGCATAGAAAATAAATAGACCGTCCTCTAAACAGCTCAGAGATTACTGCTCAGGGATGTTAGCTGGGCGTAGTGGTTCAGGCTTGTAATTTATTTGGCAGGATGAGACAGAAAGATCACATGTTCTTGGCCAGCCTCAGCTACTTAGCGAGGCCCTCTGCGACTTAGTGAGACCCTGTTTCAAAGTAAAGAGTAAAAAATAGGGCCGGGGATGTAGCTCGGAGGTAGAATGCCCCTGGGTTTTCATTCCCAGTACTGCCAAAAAAAAAAAAAAAAAAAAAAGTGAGATGATGAATTGTTAATTAGCTTGATTTACATACTGTGAAGTGTCTATTCCTAACTGCATCCACAAATCTACACAATGTTTACTTGTCTGCCGTATGTTAATTTAAAAATTTGTATGAGAGCTGGGCGTGGCACACGCTCTTGGGTGGCAGAGACCGGAGGATCGCGCAGGTTCAAAGCCAACCTCGCTGGCTTAAGAGACACTGTTTCCAAATTAAAAGAAAAAAAATATATATGTATGTGTGTGTGTGTCTGGGAGTGTAGCCCGGAGGAAGAAGAGTTTCCAGGACCCCCAGTACCACCAAAAAAAAAAAAAAAACCATGTATGAGTAGGAGATAGTATCTGCTCCTATTATCTGCCACCTGGGCTGGGTCATAGAGTTTTTCTGGGATCAGAGACTTGGGATTCTTCCATGTCTTTTATTATTATTATTATTATTATTATTATTATTATTATTAATTATTTTAGTGGTACTGGGGGTGGAATCCAGAGGCTTTCTACCTCCAGAATATACTCCCAGATACATATTATATTTATTTGAAAATAGGGTCTCACTGAATTGCTGAGAGCCTCACTAAGTAGCCGAGGCTGGCTTCGAACCTGCGCGATCCTCCTGTCTCGGCCTCCCAAGCCCGGGGATTAAAAGCATGCGCCGCCACGCCCGGCTATAATTCTTTATTTTGAGACAGGGTCTCACTGAGTGACAAAGGGCCTCACTAAGTAGTAGCTGCGGCTGTCCCTGAACCACGATCCTCCTGTCTCAGCCTCCCGAATGCTGGGATTCCAAGCATGCACCACCATGCCGGGCATCACATGACCAAGATTGTCACCCCAGCATTCGGGAGGCTGAGACAGGAGGATCGAGGTTCAAAGACAGCCTCGGCCATTTAGTGAGGCCCTCTGCAACTCAGTGAGACCCTGTTTCAAAATAAAGAATACAAAATAGGGCAGGGGGTGGAGCTCAGAGGTAGAATGCCCCCGGATTCCATCCCTAGACCCGAAAGAAAAGAAAAAAAGTAGTAGCTGAGGCTGGCCTCGAACCACGATCCTCCTGTCTTGGCCTCCCAAATGCTGGGATTCCAAGCGTGCACCACCACGCCCGGCTGCCCTGTCCGAAACAGATGCAGTTTTGTGTGGCAGGCACCCCATTATTCAGCCTTCAAAAAAGACCTTCCTCTTCCCGATCACGTGAGGCCTTCATCCCCACACCACGTACCTTCTACATGTCCGCGGGGCACCAGCGCCCCCCTGAACGTTCCTCAGGTTCCTTCTTGCTGTAAAAATGGGTGTCAGTTCAATGGACGTGCCTGCCTTTTAGGGGGAGGTAATCAAATATTCAGTAACTTATAAAGGCCGTCACCAGCGAGGGCTGGCGAGCTCCATAAATCCCCCCAGCTAGCCAACGTGAATAATTTCCCACTGAAAACAAGTAATTAGGATTCTTTCCCTCTCCATCACGGTTCTGAACCCACACTCAAAACTTGATAAACGGTGGCCCCAAGTCAGCTAATTCTTATCAACTTGTTACCGCCAGGAAAGGCCGTGTTTTATTAGATGGCATTTTTTCCCCCTCTGAGCTTTGTAACTCAAACACGCTCTGTTAAGAAGGGGGATGCTGAGCCAGGAGCTGCCGCGCACACCTGCCATCCCAGTATTTGGGGGACTGAGACCAGAGGGTGGCAGGTTTGCGGCCAGCCTCAGCAACTTAGCAAGGCCCTAATAAATAGAATAATATATATTATAATACATAATTATTATATTATATATTACATTATAATATATAAATACATATAATATATAAATAAATACATATAATAATATAATATAATATACAATATATAATATATAATATACAATATATAATAATATATAATATAATAATATATAATAATATAATATTATATATATATATATATGTTGTGTGTGTGGTACTGGGGATGGAACCCAAGGGCTGTCTACCTGCAGGCTACACTCTCAGACCTATTTTATATTTTACTGGGGATGGAACCCAAGGGCCGTCTACCTCCAGGCTACACTCCCAGACCTATTTTATATTTTATTGGAAACAGGGTCTCTTAAGCCAGCTGAGGCTGGCTTTGAACCTGCGCGATCCTCCTGTCTCCGCCTCCCAAGCGCGGGGATGACAAGCGTGCGCCACCACGCCGGGCTTTACTTTTCATTTTTGAAGCAGGGTCTTGCTACATTGCCGAGGCTGACCTCGAACCTGCCATCCTCCTGTCTCAGCCTCACAGGGATGGATTTTCCAGGTGTCTGCCCTCGCACCGAGCCCTACCATAGTTTTGATATAAAACCATCCTCCCGGAACGATGTTGGAGGAGCCTCCATATTAAAATAGGGAACTACCACTCGGAATGGATTTTCTCTCTCCTCTTCCATTGCCGATTAAAATTGGCTCAAGCCGGGCGTGGTGGGCACGCTTGTCATCCCCGCGCTTGGGAGGCGGAGACAGGAGGATGGCGCAGGTTCGAAGCCAGCCGCGCTGGCTTAAGAGACCCTGTTTCCAAATAAAAATATAATATAGGTCTGGGAGTGTAGCCTGGAGGTAGAAGGGCTTCCAGGAACCCCAGTACCACACACACACACACACACACACACACACACACACACAAAAAAAAAATATATATATATATATATATATATCTGTCTGTCTGTGAGTATAGCCCGGAGGTAGAAGGGCTTCCAGGAACCCCAGTACCACCAAAAATAAAAATAAAAAATATGTAAATATATAAATAAATAAATAAATATATAAAAATTAAAAATCAAAAATAGGTCTGGGAGTGTAGCCCAGAGGTAGAAGGGCTTCCAGGAACTCCAGTACCACCAAAAAAAAAAAAAAAAAAAAAACATATATATATATGTCTGTGAGTATAGCCCGGAGGTAGAAGGGCTTCCAGGAATCCCAGTACCACCAAAATAAATAAATAAATAAATAAATAAATAAATAAATAAATAAATGGCTCAAGCATGAATGGGACTTGTGGTTTAAGGAGCTCGCTACTGTCTGGTTTCTCCCGGTGGTTACAGACATTCTGCATTAGGATACACACTGGCCCTTGTAGTGATTGAACCCACCTTCTTTACGCAGTCGGTCCTGGGCAGGGTAAGCTTCAGTGACTCATGAACTGATCATCGAAAGCCCTCGGAGCCCGATGTGTTTTGGGAAGATAATGTGGCCATACTGGGTCTCAGAGGATACCCTGGCAGGTGGGGAGAGCATTCGGTAGTCAAACACATATTTTTGCAGAATACGATATGCGCATTCCTCCCAGTGGGATGCTTCAAGATAACAAGGGGCATGGTAATTCATTTAAAAAGGGTTTACATCACACACTAGTATTTAAAAATATGCAGTGATTGACTGTCTATGCCTCGGGTACTTCCTATTTCTAAGTAAAACATCAAATAGTTAAATATCAGCCGGGAGCGGTGGCGCACGCTTGTCATCCCAGCATTCGGGAGGCTGAGACCAGAGGATCGCGGTTCATGGACAGCCCCAGCTACTTAGGCCCTCTGCAACTCAGTGAGAGCCTGTTTCAAAATAAAGAGTAAAAAACAAGCCGGGCGTGGTGGCGCACACTTGTCATCCCAGCACTCGGGAGGCTGAGACAGGAGGATCACGGTTCGCGGTCAGCCTCGGCTACTTAGCGAGGCCCTCTGCAACTCAGTGAGACCCTGTTTCAAAATAAAGAATAAAAAATAGGGCTGGGGGTGTAGCTCGGGTATAGAATGCCCCTGGGTTCCATCCCCAGTACCGCCAAAAAAAAAAAAAAAAAAAAAAAAGTTAAATACCTTCATTTAAGCTGGGTGTTCTGGTACACACCTGTAATGCTAGTACTTTGGAGGCTGAGACAGGAAGATCACAGGTTCAGCAATTGGAAGGAAGGAAGGGTGGGAGGGTTTTGACATACATTTATTTTTTCCATGTCTGGAGGTGGAACCCAGAGGCATTCTCCCTCAGAGCTATACCCCCTGCCCTAATTTTTATTTTCTTTCTTTCTTTCTTTCTTTCTTTCTTTCTTTCTTTCTTTCTTTCTTTCTTTCTTTCTTTCTTCCTTTTTGGTGGTACTGGGGGTGTTACCCAGGGGCTTTTCTACCTCCGGGCTATACTCCCAGACCTATTTTATACTTTATTTGGAAACAGGGTCTCACTAAGTTGCTGAGAGCCTCACTAAGTAGCTGAGGCTGGCCTCGAACCTGCGCGATCCTCCCGTCTCAGCCTCCCAAGCGCGGGGATTATAAGGCTGCACCACCAACCGGGTTATCAGAGACAGCTGTTTTATTCGGACCCGGCACCCTCCGGAGAGTCAGCCGGCCGCAGGGGAAGGGACCGACGGGCCATGCGTCTGGAGAGGTGTGCATAGCCCTGATTGGCCGGCTGAGTCACGTGGGGGATGGGGGCACCGATGTTTTATAGTAGTATCGCGATGTTTGGAGGGAGTCTTGAGGCACCTGGAGTCTCGCGATATCTCCACTTCTGGCTTCCGGGATTCCGCTTCCTGTTCATATGTGAGGTCACGTGGGGGCGGGACCCGACTTATCATCTACCTCCGAGCTACACCCTCAGCCCTATTTTTGTAGCCTTTTTTATTTTTTGAAACAGGGTCTCGCTAAGTAGCTGAAGCTGTCCGCGAACTGCGATCGTCCGGTCTCCTCCTCCTGAATGCTGGGATTTCAAGCGTGCGCCACCACGCCCAGCTTATTCTTTATTTTTTTTGAAACAGGGTCTCTCTAAGCTGCGGAGGGCCTCACTAAATAGCCGAGGCTGTCTGCGAACCGGGATCCTCAGGCCTCAGCCTCCCAAGAGCGGGGATTACAAGCGTGCGCCACCACGCCCGGCAGTGTCTTTGATTTATTGGTGTTGATTTGGCTCTTAGTGTGTTGATTGTTGGAGGACTCAGAAGACACGTCCTGGGACATTCTTCTCATTTGCCTGATGGCTGATAGTTAGTTACCCTGAGTTCACGAAATGTTGGCTGTTTCCCATGTGGGACCGCCGGAGGCACTGGACTCGGGACCCTCCTCCCTCCTTCAAAGACCTCCCTCCTACCTACCTTGGTCTGGATTTCTCTAGGAGAGTAGCTGGGTGGCAGAAGGGCATTGTTCAATCAGCACTGTGTATAGATGTTCAGGACTTTTTTTTTTTAATTTTAATTTTAATTTTTATTTTTTATTATTTTCTTTTTATTGGTGCACTGTATTCATACATCATAGTAGGATACATACTTTTGTAGACATACATGCACACAATGCCCAGTCAGCCCCCACCCAATCCCCACCCCATTCTCTCCCTATCCCTCCCTCCCATGCTTGGCTTAGTAGTTGACATCTTGTATTATGGCAATTTATCTAAAATTAAAAATGATAATCTCACATAACAGTTTCATTTGTCTGATACCAAGCTTTTGATGACTTAAAGATAACATTTCAATATTTCTTTTTGCTTTCTTTCTTACCAGAGAAAATTTTTTTCTATTTTTTAGGTGAAACTATCATATATTTATATATTTATTTTTCAGAAAAAATCTATCCTAATATGGAATATGGAGTCTAGGTACCCAAAACGATCTTGAAAAAGAACAAAGCTAGAAGATATATATTTTCTGATTTCAAACCATATAAAGCTACAATAATTGAAACAGTGTAGTACTATTCTAAAGGCAGATATATAAACCATTGGAGTTAAATAAAAGCCTAGAGCTAAATTCTTCCCTATATTGTCAAGTTATTTTTGACAAGGTTTCCACGAACATTTGGTGGTGGAAATGATAATCTTTTAACTAAATATTGTTAAAAAATAATAATTACATGGAAAAGAATAAAATTGGACCCTTACCTAATCCCATATACAAATATTAACTCAAAATAGATAATAGACCTAAATATAAATCTTAAGACTATAAACTTTTAGGAGAAAATCTGGGCCATAAAACCTCACAACATTGAAATTGGCAGTGATTTCTTGGTTATGATTTCAATGGCACAGGCAACAGAGGAGTATACAGACTCCCTAAAAAAAAAAAAAAAAAAATTGTATATCCAAAGACAATGTAAACAGAGTTAACAGTTACTAATAGAATGGGATAAAATATTTCCAATTGCTATATCTGAAGGTATATTAATATTCCAACTAGAAATCCTAAAAATTAACAACAATAAAGGCAAACAATACCATTTAGAGATAGGTAAAAGACTAACATAAATAATGAATCTCCACAGATAACCAATCTTAATTGTCTGTTGGATGGAAAGTCTTGTTTCTCTGGTTCTGGTGAGTGTTACCTATTTCTTCTTTGTAGTTAATCTCTTTGAGTATTTTCTCTAGTGCTGATTTTGAAGACAAAAATTCCTTCAGTTTCTGTTTGTCGTGGAAGCTTCTTATTTCTCCATCTAATTTGATAGAAAGTTTTGCTGGGTAGGAAAGTTTTGGCTGGAAGTTGTTTTCTTTCAGAGTTTGGAATATGTTACTCCAAGCCCTTCTGGCTCTCATGACTTGGTTTGGGAAGTCTGGAGTGATTCTAATTGTTTTGCCTCTGAATGTCACTTGGCCCTTTGTTTTTGTTGCCTTTAAGATTCTCTGCTTGGCTTCCACATTGGTCATTTTGACAATTATGTGGCGTGGGGATCCTCTTCTCCGATCCTGTCTAAAGGGAGTTCTATAAGTTTCCTGGATCTGTGTATCAACCTCTTGCTCTATGTTTGGAAAATTTTCTGCTATTACTTCTTTGAAGAGATTGTTGATCCCTTTGGTTTCACTTTCTTTTCCCTCCTCTATTCCAATTATTCTTAGGTTAGCTCTCTTAAAATGGGCCCATATTTCTTCAATGTCAGATTCCTGCTGTCGGATATTTTTTTCTAGATTAGAAACTATGCGTTCATTTTTGGAATGATCATCTTCTAGGAGCGAGATTCTTTTCTCCATGTGGTCTAATCGGTTGTTTGTGCTTTGAATTGAGGCCTTTACTTCATTAATTGCATCCTTTATCTCTTTTTGGCTCTCTCTGAGTTCTTTTCGAAGCACCTCTATTATTTCTACAGTTATTTTCCTGATTTGATCTTCTAGAAACCTCTGATTTTCTGTTTTATCGGGTTCTGATGTTGTGGGGTTGTGGGCATTAATTGCTCCAGTATTATTCCTCTTTCCCATGATTTCCGATGTTTGTGCCTTCTCTGGGTTCTTCCCTTAGGTCACTATGACTTCACTTAAGGTGTTCTGGATCTCGAGTCAGTAGTGTCTCAGACCCCACTACTCTTTTACTGGGTTGTATCACAGAGTCTCCGACCCAGAGAGTCGATAGAGGCTGCTTTAGACTGCGGGGGGTACCAGGTTGCACGTTCTCCTATGGTGTGATATCTCTGCCACCTCCCCTCCCCCACTGGGTCAAGTCCCAGGGAGTACAGTACTGGGATTTCTCCGCTGTGGCCCGCAATTTGACTCACTGTTCTTGAGTACGCAGATGTAGCTGTACTGGCCTCGCTGAATTCGCTGCTGCTGCCGCCGGTGGCAATATGGCGCCGCTGCTACACCCTCGGCTATGGGGCTGGCGTTTTTCTTCTTGATTTTGATTTCTACTCTGAATCCCTGCTGCGTGTGCTGAGCTCGGCCACTGGGAGCTTTAGATGCTCTCTGCGCAGAGAAATCCCGCCTAGCTGTTCCGCAGTGGCTCATCTCGGCTTGCTGTAGCCGTCCCTTGAATTCGCCGGTGCCTCCGGCAGTATGGCGCTGCTGCCGCGTCTGCCGCGTCCTCGGGCACGAGGCCGGTGTATCTCCTCTGTGGCTCTGTTCTCAGTCCGCTTTCTCTCTGGAGCCTGGTGATTTTTTGTTTCACTGGTGATGTTTTTTTCTGGCTATGAAAGGCGCTGATTTTGTGGTAATGGAGATTTGTTGTTAGCGGGGCTCTTAAGCCCCGCTTTTCTCGGTCGCCATCTTCCCGGAAGTCTCTTTATTGAGGACTTTTTTACTTAATTGGATGTTGTCTTATTATTTTTTTTAATGGTGTACTATACTTGTACTTTTTTTTTTTTTTTTTACTGGTACTGAGGTTCCTGGAAACCCTTCTATCTCTGTATCTCTGGGCTGCACTCCCAGACCTATTTTTTTGTTTGTTTGTTTTTAATTTTTATTTGGAAACAGGGTCTCTTAAGCCAGAGAGGCTGGCTTTGAACCTGCGCCATCCTCCTGTCTCCGCCTCCCAAGCCCGGGAATTACAAGCGTGCGCCACCACGCCCGACTAGTTGTACATTTTAATAGAGTCCAAGATGGTGGAGGCGTACATGTGCACATCACCCCGTTATCCCTTCCCCAGTTCCCACACCTTCCCCCCCTCTCATGTTTGGCTTAGTGACTGACTGTTTTATTTATGAATGTACATCATTCACATTAGGGAGCTTACTTCTTCCCCCTCCATCTCTGCAGTTAGGTCGCCTTATTTGCTTATCTATAGTATCTTCTTTTTTTTATTTTTTTTATTTTTATTTTTGGTGGTACTGGGGTTCCTGGAAGCCCTTCTACCTCCGGGCTACACTTGCACACCTATTTTATATAAATTTTTGAAAACAGGGTCTCCTAAGCCAGCGCGGCTGGCTCCGAACCAGCGCGACCCTCCTGTCTCCGCCTCCCAAGCGCGGGGATGACAAGCGTGGCCACCGCGCCCGGCCAGTATCTCCTTTTATGTCTAGAGTTTCTCCTATGACTCCGGAGCTTCTGCATATTGGGGAGGCCGTCCGATTTTTTCCTTTTCCTGACTAATCTCACGTGGCATCATGTTCTCCAGTTCCGTCCGTTTCCCCACAAATGGCGTCATTTTGTTGTTCTTCACGGCCGAGTCAAGTTCTTGACTTACGTCGAGTCCCAGGGCACAGATTTCTCAGATGATGTCTGTGCCCAAGAAGTTTTTATTTCATGGGATCAACGTTTGGAAGAAGGCGAGAAAGATGCATTGGGGTTGAACTGAGCTCCCTCGGTGGTCAACCACGACCACACACAGCCCACTTCAGAAGGAGATCTCGAGCTGAGAAGGCCCTTGGTCTGTTCTGGCTCCATCCAAGGGAGATGGCCTCTGTCTTCTAGTCCCGGGTAATAGTTTGGATTGGACAGTTTATGGGCGGAGTCTGTCGACCCTGCAACCTACTAAAATAACGGCAGGATGCCCATGGATGCAATCTCCAGTACCACACACAAACAAATAAAATAACATGAACCCTGACTATGGTTCAAACAAACTGGTGAAGCGAGCCCTCCAGACACGTCTTATTTTGCTGTCTGTGCTCCCAGACACCAATGGATAAGAGATTGCTAGGCCAGTCCATTGAGGAACCTCCCCGCGAGGGCACCACGGGATCCCCTCTTCGGCGTTTTCCCAAAAGGATGAAAGTCAGGATACTGCAGGGATCCAGCTACATCCGAGTTTAGAATGAAAATAGAAAATAAAAGAGACTGGATGACGGATCCGCGTGGCCAGTAGAGCGTGCCCAGGTGGGAAGGCGTCACTCCCAATTCACAGCTATGTCAGGGAGCGGTGGGGTTATGTTTGTTAGAATCACCTGGAAGCCGGGCGCGGCGGCGCACGCTTGTCATCCCCGCGCCTGGGAGGCGGAGACAGGAGGATGGCGCGGGTTCGCAGCCAGCCTCCCTGGCTTAAGAGACCCTGTTTCCTAATAAAAATATAAAAATAGGTCTGGGAGTGTAGCCCGGAGGTAGAAAGGCTTCCAGGAACCCCAGTACCACCAAAAATAAATAAATAAATAAATAAATAAATAATAAAATAAAATAAATAAATAAAAAATAAGGCTAGGGGTGTAAGCTGGAGGTAGAATGTCCCTGGGTTTCATCCCCAGTACCACACACACACACACACAAAAATCCTAATGCCACATTTGCAAGCCTTGCTGCCGTGGCCACTAGACCCGGGCCTTTCTTTATTGAGGGGTGGGCTGGGTATTTTTATAGCCATGGATATTTTCCCTCCCCTTTCCCTCCTGTGTATGATGGCGTACATCACAACCTCCGACCTCGGAAGACCGTTCCGAGTGTCACGGGGACATGGTGCGCGGTGTCCGTGAACACAGCCTAAGGT
This sequence comes from Muscardinus avellanarius, assembly GCF_963383645.1. Lineage (NCBI taxonomy): Eukaryota > Metazoa > Chordata > Mammalia > Rodentia > Gliridae > Muscardinus > Muscardinus avellanarius. Next base: position 1,313,191 of record NC_137792.1, read on the forward strand.
CCCGTTGGGGTTGCAGCTGACCCGGGCGAGCCCCGCTCTAAGACTCTTGAAAAATGTGCACTGAGTATAGGACTTGAATCGTTTTCCTCTCGTGCGGTGCTTCTTTTCCCCGTAAATACAACCTCTTAGCCGCAGTCCCCGGCCACGGAAGGCATTGTGCAGTAATCTCTTTAGACTTGCCTCTCTTAGGAAGCACAAAGCCTTGGGCAAGGCTCACGCTGGTATCGTAAAATCCGCTTTCTGCAGCTGAAAGGCGCTGGCCAGGGGAGGAGGGCGAGGGCCTGGATCTCCACCTCCGGGGCCCTAACAAAGACGGCCGGCCTATTGTTCAAATCCGCAGGCTCGCAGGCTTGTCAGAGGATGTCCTGTGGCCCCGCCGGGCGGCCCTGTCCCGTCTGCAGATAGGCTTCTCCGCTCAGCATCCTTCCATCTGGACCAGGATCTGACCTGAGCAGCCGCGTCCGAAGATGGGCTGCGGTTTCAAATGCCAGGCCAGGTGGGCGCCGGGGGCCCGCGTAGCCGCGGTTCTGAGAGACAGGGGACCTCAGAACCTGCGGCTGCAATGTAAACTTCCAGAGGGCCAGAGCTACATTTGCCAAAAGAGTCTAGACCATCGGGGTGGGCGTGGTGGCGCACGCCTGTAAAACTTAATACTTTGGGGCCGAGAGACAGGAGGATCGCGGTTCGAGGCCAGCCTCAGCTACTTAGCGAGGCCCTTTGCAACTCAGTGAGACCCTGTTTCAAAATAAAGGATAAAAAATAGGGTTGGTGGGTGGAGATTGGAGGTAGAATGCCCCTGGGTTCCATCCCCAGTATCTCAATGGGGGGTCTGGAGATGGAACCCAAGGGCAATTTACCTCCAAGCTACACCCCCTGCCCTATTTTTTATTCTTTATTTTTGAAACCGGGTCTCACTGAGTTGCAGAGGGCCTCACTAAGTAGCCGAGGCCGTCCTCGAACCGCCATCCTCCCGTCTCAGCCTCCCGAATGCTGGGATTGCAAGCGTGCGCCCCCACGCCTGGCTGGTTACATAGCAATTTTTAAAACATCCAGTTCATGGTAACTCTCCATGGTTACAAGTTTTCAGTTCGCCCCACACCCAGCCGGTTAAACAAGGCAAGCTCCCTCCAAAGAGCCCCGTGACATCCTGGGTTAAGTTTTAGCCAGGCACGTGTGGTGCAACTTTGGCCCACGGTTACTCGGACTCGGTGAAATGGCTCCCCGACCCTTGGGGTCTTGGGGTGAGCTTTTTAGTGCTCTCACAGCAGGTGTTGCTGCGTTCTAGACTATGTGTTTAGCATGTGCAAGGCCTTGAGTAGAATCCCCAGAATCACACACACACACACACACACACACAAACTAGTAGGGGAAAAAAAAAAAAAATATATATATATATATATATGAAAGAATCAATCAAAATCATATATATATATATATATATATATATATATGAATCAATCAAACATGATGGATGAGATTGAACTGCATGGTAGTATAAAGAATAAAAGTCCAGTACTGTAAGTCTCCTGTTTGCAGGAGTTTTCCGCAGCAGAGAATGTCACGTGATGGTTTATGTTAGGGTTTGAATGGTACCGTGGGCTCTTTTTCTTATTCAACCAAAGTTTGTTGAATAGAAAAATTAAAAGTAATAGAAGTCTGTCATCCCCACCTGGGAGGCGGAGACGGGAGGATGGCGCAGGTTCGGAGCCAGCCGCGCCGGTTTAAGAGACCCTGTTTCCAAATGAAAATATAAAATAGGTCTGGGAGTGTAGCCCGGAGGTAGAAGGGCTTCCAGGAACCCCAGGACCACCAAAAGAAAAAGAAAAAAAGGTAATAGGTAGCAGCTCCGTGCAGCTTTAGCAAGGCTTGATTACAGAACCAGTAGGAAACAGAAAAAGAGAAGGAAAAGGCCGTGTGCCAGTACGCACGCTGGGAACCCGAAAATGCAACTCTGGCCGCTTTTCTGGACCCCGGCCTTGAAATAGATTTTGTATTGGCATCTTCTTAGCAGCGTTCCCAAGGCGATGGGCGGGGACTCAGTCCCTAGCAGATGGTGCCTCTGTCTCCGGACAGCGCACTTACTAAGCGCAGGGGTCAAGAATCACCCGGCCTCTGCCCCTCTTGGATTGGGTGGTGTTGGTTGCTGTCACCTAGGGCGCTTTGAAGCTGCCCACAAGCCCTATTTCTTTTATTAATAGCCTCCCCCAACCCTATTTCTTATTCTTTATTTTGAAACCGGGTCTCACTGAGTTGCAAAAGGGCCTCACTAAGTAGCTGAGGCCGGCCTCGAACCGGGATCCTCCTTGTCTCTGCCTTGCCGCCCCTCCCTGCCTGGGCGCCTGCGCAGCACCCAGGCTCTGACGACTTTCTGCTTTTGGGAAATTAATACCAAAGCAATGATCTTAAACCGGCACAGTTTACAATGGGGGGAATGTTTTGCATGTTTTTCTGTGTGTGTGTGTGTGTGTGTGTGTGTGTGTGTGTGTGTGTGTGTGTGGCACTGGGGGTCAAATCCAGGGGTATTCTACTTTTGAGCTACACCCTCAATCCTATCTATCTATCTATCTATCTATCATATACATGGGGTTTTTTTTGGTGGTACTGGGGTTCCTGGAAGCCCTTCTACCTCTGGGCTACACTCCCAGACCTATTTTATATTTTATTGAATTTTATTTATTTTTATATTATTATTATTATTATTATTATTATTATTATTATTATTAATAATAATTTTTTTTATGGTACTGGGGTTCCTGGAAGCCCTTCTACCTCCGGGCTACACTCCCAGACCTATTTTATATTTTTATTTGGAAACAGGGTCAGTCCTCCTGTCTCCACCTCTGAAGTGCGGGGATGACAAGTGTGCGCCACCACGCCCGGCTGGGGAGACTTTTTAAAGATTATTAGTGCATAAATAAATGATTTTATTCGTGTATAAATAAATGATTTTATTAGTGCATTTTGTAACTATATATCATCGTCAGGTTCCATGTGATAAAAACATACGTGCAAACAATATTTTCTTTCTACCACCCTAGAACCCTTATGTATTCTTTATATCTCTATCCATATTATTAATATATATATATATATATATTTTTTTTTTTTCGGTGGATCTGGGGATGGAACCCAGAGGCATTTGACCTCTGAACTACACCCCCTGCCCTATTTTTTATTATTTTGAAACAGGGTCTCACTGAGTTGCAGAGGGCCTCACTAAGTAGCTGAGGCTGTCTGCGAACTGCCATCCTCCTGTCTCAGCCTCCCCGATGCTGGGATGACAAGCGCGCGCCACCACGCCCGGCTTTTATTAATATTTTGATACTGGGGATTGAACTCAGGAGCGTCCTATCCCCAAGCTACATCCCCAGCCCTATTTTATTTCTTTATTTTGAATCCGGGTCTCCCTAAGCTTAGCCTCAGGGTCCCACTGCGCTGCTGAGGCTGTCCTGGAACCTGCGAGGCTCCTGTCTCAAGTCGTAGGAAGACAGGCGTGGCCCCTTGCCGGACTCTGTCCCCATTACTTTAAGTTTCTTATATTTTCTGTTTTCTCTGTAAGTCCCACAGAGGAGAGAAGGTTATGGACCCCTGCCCTTCTGAGACTGGCGGAACCTGTTTCTGTGTTGAGCAATCCTGGAGACTTCTGGGAAGCAGTGTTTGTGAGCCGGCCCTGAGGACAGTTAAGCTTTAAGCAGAGCGTTATTGGAAGGAGAAGAAATTCGGGAGGCAGGGCCGCCCTTGCAGGGAGCAGCCCGCCTCGCGTGCACATGGCAGCCGGTGGCTCCACGCTGCAGCCCTGACTCTGCTTCTCTGGCTTGGATTCGCAGGGCAGGCGCGCCCGAGGCCGCGGGTTCAAGTCCCTGGGCTGTCACATGCTGAGATCAGAGTCCTGAGGCCTTCTGGAGGACCCCCAGCTGCCGGGCCTGTCTGGAACCCCCATCGAGTGAGTGTAAGCACCGCCGCCCTGCCCCTTGGCTGTGCCAGCCTGCCCTCCCTCTCCTGCACTCTGTATATATAATGGCGGTGTGCCCGGCCCGGCGGCCTCCACCCTGGGTGGCCCTGGGCTCTAACCGCGGCCAGGCACATAGTTTTAGTTTTATTTTTATTTATTTATTTATTTATTTATTTATTTATTTATTTATTTATTAATTTATTTATTTTGTGGTACTGGGGATGGAACCCAGGGGCATTCTACCTCAGAGCAACACCCCAGCCAGATTTTTTAGTCTTTTAATTAATTAATTTTGCAGTACTGGGGATGGAACCAAGGGTCATTCTACCTCCAAGTGACACCCCCAGCCAGATTTTTTAGTTAGTTAGTTAGTTAGTTACTTAGTTTGTTTATTTATTTATTTATTTATTTTGCAGTACTGGGGATGAAACCCAGGGGCATTCGACCTCCGAGCTCCACCCCCAGCCCTATTTTTTATTCTTTATTTTGAAGCAAGGTCTCACTGAGTTGCAAAGGGCCTCACTAAGTAGCCGAGGCTGGCCTCGAACCGCCATCCTCCTGTCTCAGCCTCCCGAATGCTGGGATGACAAGCGTGAGCCACCACGCCCGGCTGGCAAATAGGTTTTTAAGAGTTTGAAAAGCTGCTGGTCTCTGAAAGTGAAATGTTTGCAGGTTTTCGTCCTGTGTGGAAGCTGGAGAGAGATGTTAGCTATCAGGAGGGGGTGGGAATTTACAAGTGGAATATTATCAGCCAGGCATGGTGGCACACGCCTGTGGTTCCCTGCACTTGGGAGGCTGACATGGGAGGCTCCCAGGTTGGGGGCCAGCCTCAGCCATGAAGTAAGACGCTCGGCCACCTAACGAGACCCTGTTTCAAAAAACAAAATTAAAATCGGCCTGGCGGTGTAGCTCAGAGGTGGAATGCCCCTGGGTTCAATCCTCAGTACCAAAATAATAAATTAATTAATTGATCAAAAAGCCGGGCATGGCGGTGCACGCTTGTCATCCCAGCCTTTGGGAGGCTGAGACGGGAGGATCGCGGTTCGCGGCCAGCCTCAGCTACTTAGCGAGGCCCTGGGCAACTCAGGGAGACCCTGTTTATACATATTTATAAAGCTCATAAAGTATTCTGTTTATACATTCAAGATATAGGGAATATACGTATGAATATATAAATATATCTTTGAAAATATATTTGTATTATTGTAATATTTTATGAAGCTCATATTCTATTAAGCTCCCGAAGGATCCTGCTTCTCCATATTTATAAAGCTTATGAAGTGTTCTGTTTATAGAGGGGATATATATGTGAATACATATCTATACGTACATATTTTTAAAAATATATTTGTGTTATTCTAATATTTTAGGAAGCTCATAGTCTCTAAAGCTCATGAAATATTCTGTTTATGCCTGTTTATAAACTTCAGGATGTATTATTCTCTTATACATTCCAGATAGAGGGCATATACGTGTGAATATATATACATATATATCTTTGAAAATATATTCGTATCATTCTGATATTTTATTTTATTATTATTATTGTTATTATTATTATTATTATTATTATTATTATTATTATTTTTGTGGTACTGGGGTTCCTGGAAGTCCTTCTACCTCCGGGCTACACTCCCAGACCTATTTTATATTTTTATTTGGAAACAGGGTCTCTTAAGCCAGCGCGGCTGGCCTTGAACCTGCCCGGCTATTCTGATATTTTATAAAGCTTATATTATATCTCCCACTGTAGGACTGACCTCTATGAAAGTCCTCCATTTAGGGGTGGGTTCTCTGGCAAGTTTCGTGGAGGTCCTTTATTTCAGGAGTGAGCTCTGTGGAAGTCCTTTTTTTTTAATATTTATTTATTTATTTATTTATTTATTATTTTTTATTTTTTATTGGTGCATTTTATTTATACATCATATTGGGGTAGAAAACTTGTGTGCACAGACATGTACACATCACTGATTTAACCCCTACCCAGTTCCCACCCCATTCCCTCCCCGTCCCTCTTTCCCTTTCTTGGCTTAGTGGTTGACGTCGATATGTTTAAGCACATTGTGTGTTTTAGAGATTTTCCTCTTCCTCCCTCCTTTCTCCTCCTTTAGGTTGCCTTGTTTGCTCCTGTATAGTATTTCCTTTTTCGTCTAGAGTTCCTCCTATAACCCGTTTCTCCCTAGCCCTCACATATTAGGGAAAGCATCTGATTTCTTATTTTTTGTGACTGACTAATGTCACTCAGCAGAATGTCCTCCAGTTCCCTCCATTTCCCCGAAAATGCTGTGACGGAGTTCTTTTAATGTCTGAGTACTTTAGGGGCGATCTCTGGGGAGCGTTCTGTGGAGATTGTCCATCTCACGAATGAGCTCCGTAGCGAGCCCTGGGGAAGGTGTTCATGTTAGGAGTGCACTTAGGCCCTGTGGGAAATGCAGGGCTAAGGACAGCTCGGCTCCACCTAGCAGAAGAGGCTGCCCTGGCGCAGACCCGAGGCTCGGGTCTTTTCCCCGGGCCGTCAAGGGGCTGCAGGGTGACTGCACATCCCGCGCTCGGTGGGCCCGTGGCCAAGTCATCTGCGCCAGGGCAGTGGTCAGGGGGCTCTTTATTTTAATCGTGAATTCCATGGAAAGTTCTGGAGAGCGTCTCCATTTCACAGGACGGGCTCTGTGGAATTTTCTGTGGAAGTCCTCCCCCCGGGGAGTGAGTCTGCAGCACAGTGTACAGGTGGGAAATGCGATTTTAAGTCCGTCAGAGAGGAATCTATCCAGACTCTGACTTCAGATTTTCAGCATAGTTAAGGATAAAGTGCTGAAGGGCATAATGAAATGTCTGAAAATCATTTGATTTCATACCTCAGGAGGACTAAGGTATAATATAATCATCGGTTCCTAAGGTTGATGTATAATTCTGTTGACCTCGAAAATATTTTTTGGTTTCCCTTTTTTTTTTTTTTTTTTTTTGAGGTACTTGGGATGGAACCCGGGACATTTTACCTTTGAGCTCCACCCCCAGCCCTATTATTTTTTTATTCTTTATTTTGAAACAGGGTCTCACTGAGTTGCAAAAAGCCTCACTAAGTAGCCGAAGCTGTCCTCGAACCACGATCCTCCTGTCTCCGCCGCCCGCATGCTGGGGTTACAAGTGTGCGCCACCATGCCCGGCTTTTTTTTTTTTTTAATTAAAATCAACTCTAAAATTGATGACATAATGAGAATTTAACATTTCATGTTTTCAAGATTCTCCCATTTTGTGACTTAAAACTTGGAGCTTTGGCCGGGCGTGGTGGCGCACGCTTGTCATCCCCGCGCTCGGGAGGCGGAGACAGGAGGATCGCGCAGGTTCGAAGCCAGCCGCGCTGGCTTAGGAGACCCTGTTTCCAAATAAAAATATAAAATAGGTCTGGGAGAGTAGCCCGGAGGTAGAAGGGTTTCCAGGAACCCCGGTACCACCAAAAAAAGAAAGAAGAACAGAAAGAAAGAAAGAAAGAAAGAAAGAAAGAAAGAAAGAAAGAAAGAAAGAAAAGGAAAGGAAAGGAAGTCAGGCAGAGATATTTCACTCAAGGTAGAGAAAAGGTAGACGGGCTTCCAGGAACCCCAGTACCACACACACAAAAAAAACTTGGTACTTTTCCTTTGGATTCTAAATTTCCCGACCGTGTCCTTAGATATTTTCAGTGTGTTTCTAGAACCCAAAGAGATTGTCCATGACTATTTAATTGTGTAATATTTCACATACGAAGGATGGAGACCCAGGTGGGTTGATTGTGTCAAGTTTATTTAATTTGCATTTATAATATTCAGGGTGAGTATTGCCCTAATACCTAGCTCATGGATGCTCAGAATAACTCATCACACGGTCTTTCTTGGCTCAGTGACTGATGTTCGTTCCTTTCAAGAACAGGCGCGGAACTAGTTATTCTGAGAACAAAACTTTGACTCGCAGAATAAATTTATCTTTAAAGGACGTTCTCTGCGCTTGAAATAGGAAATTGCCTAATGACATCTTTAGCTTTTGGAGGCATTACCATAAAAATGCAAAAGATAAGTGTGTTAAGCACATTTAATAAAACCGAATGTCATAATGATAACGCAAAGTCATTTTGATTACCTCTTCAGAAACCATGCATCGAAAGTATTAGAGAACTTGGTGAACTTCCATTTTTTTTTATTATAATGGTCCGTAGTTTATTTCAAAGGTTATTCTAGGTTCTTCTCTTTAAGAATATCAAGAACAAGTTTAGTTTCCTTAATCTAGGTGTGTTTTTAGTTCTATGGCCATCATCATCATCATCATCGTTGTTGTTGTTGTTGTTGTTGTTGTTGTTATTATTATTATTATTATTATTATTATTATTATTATTTTGTGGTTCTGGGGGTTAAACCCAGAGGCATTATTCCTTTGAGCTACACTCCCAGCCCTATTTTATTTATTTTTTATCTTGAAACAAGATCTTACTAAGTTGTCGTGAGCTGCACAGAGTTACTGACTCTGGCCAGGAACCCAAGACCCTCCCGTCTCGGCCTCCCAAGTCCAGGGATTTCAGGTGCACACCACGGCGTCAGCTTGGCATTATTGTTAAAGCAATATTTATTTATTTATTTATTTTTTGCTGTTCTTATTCTTTGATGGCATGAGAAAGGAATGAATGACTTTGATGTAAGGATTAATGAATTTGATTTTCCCTGAAGAAAAATCTTTACCAAACTTGCCGGAAAAATTTGAAAGCCAATACCTTCACTCTACACCCTCTCGAATCTCAAACCCTTTTACGAAGTCCGTGCTGCAAATATGTGGCTCAGCCTCCCATGCCCGGTCGATGTGATTAAGAGCCTCACATTTTCATTTTAAGAGGAGAAGTGCCGCAGTGGGACCAGAGCATGGCCAACAGGGTGAAAATGAGCTTCATTAAAAGCTGATTTCTGGAGCCGGGTGTGGTGGGCACGCTTGTCATCCCAGCATTCAGGAGACTGAGACCAGAGGATCGCGGTTCGCGGCCAGCCTCAGCTACTTAGTGAGGCCCTCTGCAACTCAGTGAGACCCGGTTTCAAAATAAAGAATAAAAAACATGACAGGGGTATAGCTCGGAGGTCGAATGTCCCTGGGTTCCATCCCCAGACCCACAAAAAAAAAAAAAAAAAAAAAAGAAAAGAAAAAGAAAGCTGATTTCTCCAAAATGGTGTCCCCAGATCTGGGCCCTGAGGCGGGAGGATCACAAGTTCAAGGCCAGGCGGGGCAACTTAGTGAGACCCCTGCACCAAAATAAAAACGGAAAAGGGGCTGGGGGACCAAAATAAAAACTGAAAAGGGGCTGGAGGTGTAGCTCGATGCCCCAGCACCTCGGGGTTCCATCCCCTCTACAAATAAATATATCCTTCTCCAGCACGGTCCAGTGGACAGTTGCTCTCTGCATGGTGTAGGGCGTTGAGTGTTTGTAGAGCTCTGCTCCGAGGGACTGTGCTAAAAGTCTGGGGCGCTAGTCTTCGAACACGGGTTTCCAGGCTTTCTGTCCTCACTCAGCGAGTTTCAAGACATAGGCATGCCTATTACAAGTGGGTGTTGGGTAGGGGCTAACTGGGCGATGTGTGCATGTCTGTCTACACAAGCTTTTTTTTTTATTATTCCATTGTGATGTATGAATACAATGCACCAATAAAATTTTTTTTTTTAAAGTAGATAAGAGAGCCGGGCGTGGTGGCGCACGCTTGTCATCCCCGAGCTCGGGAGGCGGGGACAGGAGGATCACACTGGTTCGAAGCTGGCCGCACTGGCTTAAGAGACCCTGTTTCCAAATAAAAATGTAAAAATAGGTCTGGGAGTGCAGCCCGGAGGTAGAAGGGCTTCCAGGAACCCCAGTACCACCAAATAAATAAATAAATAAATAAATAAATAAATAAATAAATAAATAATATATAAATAAATATATATAAATAATATATATGTAAATAAATATATAAAAATAAAAAATAAAGAATAGGTCTGGGAGTGTAGCCCGGAGGTAGAAGGGCTTCCAGGAACCCCAGTACCACCAAAAAAAATAATAGAAGGGCTTCCAGGATCCCCAGTACCACAATAAATAAATAAATAATAAATAAATAAATAAATAAATAAATAAAAATAAGTAAAAATAAAAAATAAAAAATAGGTCTGGGAGTGTAGCCCGGAGGTAGAAGGGTTTCCAGGAACCCCAGTACCACCAAAATAAATAAATAAATAAATAAATAAATAAATAAATAAATAAGACGTTGGAGACATAGGTCCTAAGTTCTCGGGATAAAGACCATCACGGCTCCCTGCTAGAAATGGAGCCCTGCATCCTGAATTCCGTGGCTAAATCCCTCCCTTTCTAATTCCTAATGCTCTTAACTTTAAATCATCAGTCGTGTGTGTGTGTGTGTGTGTGTGTGTGTGTGTGTGTGTGTGTTTAGTGTTCTAATCAGACCCGGCAGGCGGCAATTTTCCTATTTTTCCGGGTAGCGGAAGCCAGCTTTTGGCAGCTGCGGAGGAAGGTCCCTAAGTGTGTCTGGTAGAGGAGTCTGGATCCGGGAGTGTGCGCTGGTTTCTATGTTATAATCATTTCCCACAGCAGGAAAACGCAAGAGAAGCCTCTCGCAAGGTAGTTCTCTACCACAAGCGTCCGGCACTTACCATGTGACTGCGGGTGTCCTTAAGGAAAAAGGAGAAGGGCGACTCCATACACTTCTCTGAAAAGAGAAACCTTTTTTTAAAAATTTTTCTGATTATGTGGCAAAGGCCAGCTGTCGAGTTACTGGGACTCTTCCAGTTGAAGTCGTCCAAATTAGGGCCTTTTCAAGCCCACTGTAAGCCCAGGTCCGTTTTCTCTTTATTCCCTTGGTGCAAATTATCACGTCTGAGGAGCTTTGCAAATCTAAGTCTCTCTACCGGCAGCAATACAATATGACTAAATTATACTCCGCAGTCTTTTTATCCTCTTTGATTTAAAAAATAAGTGGGGTATTTGATAGAGGCCGGAATGTGTAAAACGTCTCATAAAAAAAAACCACTGACGGTCCAGCTGTGCCCAGACTCATGGCAAATAAATTTATCGTTCTTTCTGCTGATACTTTATATATAGTGATGGATTCTAACTCCTCGACCCCAAAATTATACCCTGAAGGTTTTCTGCACGATAAACATCCTTCAAAAATCAAGAATTTAAAGGCTGCATAATAGTTGAGCGTGTACTTTACTTAACCTTTCTCCAAGCCTCAGAAAGGGGAAGGGTTACATACAATTTCTAACATTGCTAGCGATATCCCGGTAAAAGGCAGGAGTATATCTCTCTCGGTGTATACGTAGGATAAACTCTTGGCAAATGAAATACCGAGTCACAGAATGTTTCAACGTTGTGGATCTTGGTATCCATTTTCAAAAAGATTTGCATTTTACATCCAGGGAAGACACTCTTGGTCCTCATCTGCCAACGTGACAGGTAAAAAAAAAAATAATAATAATAACATTTTATTTCTGCTTTAAGGTTTTGATCCCTAAAGAGGTTAAACATTTTTTGCACATTTTTAAGTCATTTAAAACTGTTGTAGACCTGGGTGTGGTGGCGCACGCTTGTCATCCCAGCATTCTGGAGGCTGAGACCGGAGGATATTGGTTCGAGGCCAGCCTCACTTACTTAGTGGGGCCCTTCGCAACTCAGTGAGACCCTGTTTCAAAATCAATCAATCAATCAATCAATCAATAAAATTGTTTTCTTATTCATCTTTTGTCCTTTGCTGTTTGGAGATGATAAAATTGCTTCCCCCTGTTGATATCTCTTTTCTGCCTATTTTTCTTTTCTTCCTTCCTTCTTTCCTAGCTTCCTTCATTTCCTTGTTTCATTCATTCTTTACTTCCTTATTTTGCTACTTCCTGTCTTCCTTCCTTATTTTTATCCTTCCGTCCTTATTTCTTCCCTATCTTCCTTCCTTCCTTCCTTTCCTTTTGTCTTCCTTCCTTATTTCTTTCCTTCTTGCCTTCCTCCCTTCTTTTTTCTTATTTCCTTCCTTTCTTCCTTACTTCCAACTTCTGTCCTTATTTCTTCCTTCCTAACTTCCTTCCCGCCTATTTCCTTCCATTTTGCCTTCCTTCCTTGTTTCTTCCCTTCCTTTCTTTTTTATTTCCTTCCTATCTTCCTTCCTTACTTCCAACCTCTGTCCTATTTCTTCCCTTCCTTCCTATTTTTCTTTCTTCCTTCCTATTTCCTTCCTTTTGTCTTCCTTCCTTATTTCCGTCCTTCTTGTCTTCCTTTCTTCTTTTTTATTTCCTTACTTTCTGTCTTCCTTTCCTATTTTCTTTCTTAAGTGCCTTCCTTCCTTATTTCTTTACTTTCTATCTTCCTTCCTTTTTTTCCCCTCCTTTCATTGCTTAAATACTCTTCCCCATTTTTTTTGGGGGGGGAGATCTGGGGCTGAAGGGACATTCTACCTCTGAGCTACACCCCAGCCCTATTTTTTATTCTTTACTTTGAAACCGGGTCTCACTGAGTTGCTGAGGGCCTCACTAAGTAGCTGAGGCTGTCCTCGAACCGCGATCCTCCCGTCTCAGCCTCCCAAATGCTGGGATGACAAGCGTGGTCCACAACGCCCAGCTGGATATTTTTATTTTAGACTTTGGAATATTTGTATATACATAATGAGATATCTTGGGCATGTGGCCCAAGTCAAAATATGAAATTCGTTTATATTTTATATAAACCTTATACGCACACCTTGAAGGCTGTGTGTGTGTGTGTGTGTGTGTGTGTGTGTGTGTGTGTTGCTAGGGATTGAACCCATAGTCATTCTAATTGTAAGATATACTCCCCAGCCCTTTTTTTGTTTGTTTGTTTGTTTTTGGTGGCACTGGGGTTCCTGGAAGCCCTTCTACCTCCGGGCTACACTCCCAGACCTATTTTATATTTTATTTATTTATATTTTATTTATTATTATTATTATTATTATTATTATTTTGGTGGTACTGGGGTTCCTGGAAGCCCTTGTACCTCCGGGCTACACTCCCAGACCTATTTTTATATTTTTATTCGGAAACAGGGTCTCCTAAGCCAGCGCGCGCGGCTGGCTGTGAACCTGCGCCATCCTCCCGTCTCCGCCTCCCAGGTGCGGGGATGACAGGCAGGCGTGCCCACCGCGCCCGGCTTATGCTTGCTTTGGCGTATTGATGCATGCAGGAGTTTTAGGAAACGATACCATCTGAAGTAGTTGTGAAGAGCATCTGACTGTTTAAAAGTTATATATATATATATATATATATATATATATATATATATATATATTTATATATATTTTTTTATATATGTACGTACGTATGTATATGCTTATTGCATTATCTGTTTTTGGTCCTGGGGACTGAACCCTGAGGTAATGTATCACTGAGCTGTACCTCCAGCCCCTTTTAAAGCTTTTCTTTTGGTGCAGAGTCTCACTAAGTTGCCCGGCCGGGCCTTGAACTTCTGATCCTCCTGCTTCAGTGTCAATCCGGGGACGCACTTTTTGAGAGATCAACTCACTAATGAAATTGACAGCATTACGTCAACATTTCGTAACCAGCATCTGCTATTACCCATGTGCTATGAGAAATGGGAACAGAACTTTGGAATATTCCATGTCTGTTAACAGACACTTTTTTTTTTTTTTGGTATTTACTGTGAGAGGGAAAACGGTGTGAAATATGTGAAAATAACCATTTTCTTCCCACGAATGGAGTTATCTCGATGAGTCATTTTATCTCTGTTAATATCATCTAGCCCTAGCCGGGCGTGGCGGCGCACGCTTGGAATCCCAGCATTTGGGAGGCCGAGACTAGAGGACGGCGGTTCTCAGACAGCCTCGGCTACTTAGGGAGGCCCTTGGCAAATCAGTGAGACCCTGTTTCAAAATAAAGATAAAAAACTAGGAAGTGTAGCTTGGAGTTAGAATGCCCCGGGGTTCCATCCCCAGACCCACACACACGCACACACAAATATTATCTGGCCTTTCTGAAGAGGATGCAGTGCCGGGCAAGATGAGGAAGGAGGATCGGAAGTGTGAGGTCAGTCTGAGCAACTTAGCAAAACCTATTAACCTAGCTGTAGGAAAATTAGTAAATATAACCTATCTATAGAGTGCCTGTGGGTTCATTTTCCAGGATTTCACCATCATCCTTTGCATATATATATATATATATTTTTTCTTAACATTTAGTTTGTGTGTGTGTGTGTGTGTGTGTGTGTGTGTGTGTGTGTGTGTAGTGCCTGGGAATTGAACCCAGGGACATTCTACCTCTGAGCCACACCCCCAGCCCTATTTATTTATTTATTTATTTACTTGTTTATTTATTTATTTTTGGCGGTACTGGGGGTGGAACCCAGAGGCTTTCTACCTTCAGGCTATACTCCCAGACCTATTTTATTTTTTATTTGGAAACAGGGTCTCACTAAGTTGCTGAGAGCCTCACTCAGTAGCTGAGGCTGGCTTCGAACCTGCGCCATCCTCCTGTCTCAGCCTCCCAAGCGCGGGGATGACAAGCGTGCGCCGCCACGCCCGGCTTTGCATATATATATTTTTTAGCGGGTACTTTAGTTAAGCATGTCGCCTTTGGTGGATATATTCATATCTCACTTAGAGCCCTTTGGGGATACGCCATCAAGCATAAAGCAAATGGTCACTAGGCCAGACCCAGGCCAATGTGTCCCACTCCTTCATGTATCTACTAAATAAAACAGTCTCTGATCTTTTTCTCTGGAACTTTGGGGTACCATTATTTGGCTAAAAGCGGGCCCTCAAGGTTGGGTCAACTTGTCGTTCGATTGTGGCTTCTGAACTTGTCGATTATGTGAGGCTGAATAATTCCCCGATCTCACTGAACAATGACTTTTAAAACTCCCAGACCATTTGGCGTTCATCATAGGGTGCTTAAGTAGGGGACCGTTCTATCACTTACTGTGCGAACTGGGAAGCTCTGTAGACTGAGAGGGTGCACTGATAAGACCGGTGCTGGAACCAGTGCGTGATGGTGCGTGCTCGTAATCCCCATACTTGGGAGTCTGAGATGGAAGGATCGCAGATTCAGGATCCCTTTCAGAAAGTTAGGGAGAGTCTCTGCAACTCTGTGAGACCCTGTTTCAAAATAAATAAATTCATTGATTTTTAAAAGAGCTGGAGCGTAACTCAGAGGTAGAATGTCCCTAGGTTTGATTAAGAAAGAGAAGGAGGAGGAGGAGGAGGAGGAGGAAGAGGAGGAGGAGGAAGAGGAAGAGGGGGAAGAGGAGGAGGAAGAGGAAGAGGGGGGAAAAGAAAGAGGGGGAAGAGGAGGAAGAGGAAGAGGAGGAGAAGGAGGAGGAGGAGGAAGAGGTAGAGGAGGAGGAGGAAGAGAAAGAGGGGG